>NC_090828.1:121322558-121626933 GCF_028021215.1 Eschrichtius robustus
CCTAACCCTAACCCTAACCCTAACCCTAAGCTACCCTTGACTGCTTCTGCCTCCAATAGATTTCCTAAACACTAGTGTTTTAAGGAACAGATTAAAAAGAGAATCCCAATGTGATTTCTTTATTATGGGTGTGTTCCTTATCTTATACTAGTGTCTCAACTCTTCTCCATGGCTGGACCCAAAATAATATTCCTTTATGTGCTAAGTGGTATCTAGAGAGTGGGATAAGTTTAATAACTAACCTAACCTAAACGCGTACCCTAACCCTATCCCCTACCCTAACCCTAACACGTAACCTAATCCTAACCTGTACCCTAAACCGAGCCCTAACCCTAAAACTAACCCTAATCCTAACCCTAACACAAAACCTAAGCCATACCCGAACCCGTACCCTAAGCCGTACCCTAACCCTAACAATAACCCTAATCTACCCTTGACTGCTTCTACCTCCATTAGATTTCGTAAGCACTAGTTTTTTAAGGAACAGGTTAAAAAGATAATCCTAATGTCATTTCTTTATAATAGGTGTGTTCCTTATGTTATCCTAGTCTGTAAACTATTCTCTGTGGCTGGACCCCAAATAATATTCCTTTACATGCTAAGTGGTATATAGAGATTGGGATAGGTTTAATAAATACCCTAACCCTAATACATACCCTAACCCTAACCCCTACCGTAACCCTAACACGTACCCCAGTACTAACCCGTACCCTAAACCGATCCCTAACCCTAAAACTAAACCTAACCCTAACCCATACCCTACGCCGTACCCGAACCCGTACCCGAAACTTTACCATAAGCAGTACCCTAACCCTATCCCTTACCCTAAGGTACCCTTGACTGCTTCTGCCTCCAATAGATTTCCTAAGCACTAGTGTTTTAAGGAACAGGTTAAAAAGAATTCTAATGTGATTACTTTATAATGGGTGTGTTCCTTATCTTTTCCTACTGTCTAAACACTTCTCCATTGCTGGACCCAAAATAATATTCCTTTATGTGCTAAGTGGTATCTAGAGAGTGGGACAGGTTTAATAAATAACCTAACCTTAACGCGTACCCTAACCCTAACCCTAACCCATACTCTACGCCGTACCCGAACCCGTACCCGAAACTTTACCATAAGCAGTACCCTAACCCTATCCCTAACCCTAAGGTACCCTTCACTGCTTCTGCCTCCAATAGATTTCCTAAGCACTAGTGTTTTATGGAACAGGTTAAAAAGATAATCGTAATGTGATTCCTTTATAACGGGTGTGTTCCTTATCTTATACTAGTGTCTAAACTCCTCTCCATGGCTGGACCCGAAATAATATTCCTTTACCTGCTAAGTGGTATCTAGAGAGTGGTATAGGTTTAATAAATACCCTAACCCTAACACGTACCTTAATCCTAACCCCTACCCTAACCCTAACACGTAACCTAATCCTAACCCGTACCAAAAAACCGAGCTCTAACTCTAAAACTAACCGTAAACCTAACACTAACCTATACTGCACGACGTACCCAAAACCGTACCCTAAATAGTACCCTAGCCCTAACCCTAACCCTAAGCTACCCTTGACTGCTTCTGACTCCAATAGATTTCCTAAGCACTAGTGTTTTAAGGAACAGGTTAAAAAGAGAATCCAAATGTGATTTCTTTATAATGGGTGTGTTCCTTCTGTTATCCTAATGTCTAAAGTCTTATACATGGCTGGACCCCAAATAATATTCCTTTACGTGCTAAGTGGTATCTAGAGAGTGGGATAGGTTTAATAAATAGCCTAACCCTAACGTGTACCCTAACCCTATCTCCTACCGTTACCCTAACACGTAGCCTAATCCTAACCTGTACCCTAAAACCGAGCCCTAACGGTAAAACTAACCCTAAACCTAACCCTAAACCATAACCTACGACATACCCACACCCGACCCGAACCCGTACCATGAGCCGTACCCTATACCTAACCCTAACCCTAAGGTACCCTTGACTGCTTCTGCCTCCAATACATTTCCTAAGCACTAGTGTTGTAAGGAACAGGTTAAAAAGTTAATCGTAATGTGATTTCTTTATAACGGGTGTGTTCCTTATCTTAACCTAGAGTCTAAACTCTTCTCCATGGCTGGACCCCAAATAATATTCCTTTACGTGCTAAGTGGTATCTAGAGAGTGGGATAGGTTTAATAAATACCCTAACCCTAACGCGTACCTTAACCCTAACCCCTACCCTAATCCTAACACGTAACCTAATCCTAACCCGTACCCAAAACCGAGCCCTAACTGTAAAACTAACCCTAACCCTAACCCTAACCCATACTCTGCACCGTACCAGAACCCATACCCTAAGCCGTACACTATCCCTAACCCTAAACCTAAGCTACCCTTGATTGCTTCTGCCTCCAATAGATTTCCTAAGCAGTAGTGTTTTTTTTTTTGTTTTTTTTTTTTTTACATATTTACTTTTTATTGAATTTGTTAATGTTACAGAGTTTTTGCACTGCCAAACCATGCCTGAGAATTCAAAGAAAGAAATGGTACAATGGACAGCCTCATCCACCCATCATACAGCATATTAAAACTTGATTCATGTGCATTTTGATAATTTCACAATCTTTTAAAAAGTTATAACAAGGGTTGGAATTTTTAAATCTCCTGTAGGTCTTCAGATTTCTATGCCATTAAGTAACATTTCCACATATTCATCTCATTCCTCAATAACATAACCCCCAACAAAGTTTTGCTGGAAAAAAATGCATACTTTTTAGGGGAAATATGTGGCTCAAGGTCCAAGAGGTTACTTGTTAAAAGATTTCTGGTTCTCAAATGAAGTCTTCAGATTAACCAAGAATCCTTTCTCACTCATCCAACCTCTCCTTGGCTGGCTCAGCTACTCACCCAAGTACACCAGAACGTAGGCATCCTGCCTGCCACTTCAAATAATGCCAACATTATTGCCCAGATATGGTTTGCATCTGACAGCAGATGACTCTGTAACACTCCTAGGAGTGCGATTCCTGCACTGACACTTATCAAGACTGAACTCCTAGAGGAAAATGCTCCCACATCAGGAGTTTTACTCACCCATTTGCTTCACTCTTGCCAGTAGCAAGTCTGCAACTCCTACATTTGGCAAAGGGATTTTATTATAGAGAAACCCAGACTCTGCATCAAGTGGTCACAAGCCACTTTGAAATATTTCTATTGAACCGAAGATACAAAACTAGGAAATTACCAGACTATCTCATTAGATGGAAAGACTTTTCAGTAATCCTGGGTAGCGTCCTGATGTCCTTTTCCAGGACTAAAAATTACTGGATAGTTTAAGCTGTAATCATTAAAAACAGAAGTGCTACATCACCTGTCTTTCGCCCCCGACTCTCCAAATGAACACCATAAAAAGACACACCAGGAGGTTGATGACAGAGCTAGGCTGGGACAATCACTGCGTCTAATACCTTAAACGTTTGGGCACAAGTGCATCTGGAATTCTTGTCAGAGATCATGCAAGATCCATGAAACTTCAGTGGGTTTTAGGTTGAGGTTCTGCTCTCACTGCTTTGAATTTATAAGGACACATCTGTGACTCCCTTGGCCTGAGCAGAAAATATACTCTTTCCACCAGTTTACTATACAACTTAGACCTGATTAGAGGAAGCTTTAGCAGCACCTGAAGTAGAGCCCCCTGCATCTACTGCCCTTTACATCAAAGGCCATCTGGTTCTGCTCTAGGGATTGGCAAATTCACGAGATGTTTCACAATTCCAATGCATATTTCAGGTTACTTAGCCAAGCAATATGCTCTGTCAAAGAACTATTCCAAGTCAAAGCAAAAAAAAGAAAGAAAAAAAAGAAAGAAAAAAAAAAGCCTTAATATGGAACACAGAAAAAGCACTACCCAAATAAAAAATTACTAAAAAAAATAAGATTATTCCCTCCCCACCCCTTTTCCCACTTGGTGACCCGAGTTTGGTTGAATTTAATTTGTGGTTACCTCAGAATACAACTCAAAGTTTAAATTATAAATCACAGCCCTACACAGATTATCTGAACACATCAGTTCTTTTGAGAGCGGCATGTTCCGGGAAGTCTAATACCCACTACAGAGTGTTCCTTATGAATGGGGCACAGGACAGGTTAATTAAGGTCACTTAAATCTTCATCTTTTACAGCAGATCAGAACCCAGATGGCTGACTTTCTGCAGAATTTCTGATAGGAATCCAGTAGAGCTGGTTTCAAGTTTCACATCGACACTTAAAAGCTGTAACCTTCTTATCCAGAAGTTGTGATCCACATGAAGTCCACAATGAATGCAGCAAATCTGAGGTAGTCAACCCTTACGAAGGCTCAGTATTTCCGGCTTTCTACATGCTTGGCAGTGGACTGCAGGGATGGGAACTGTGTATCACTGTAGATTTCTGGTGGTCCTTGGGGGGCTTTCCTTGTTGTGGTCAACCTGGCCCCAGGAGGCCTATACACGCCACTAGTCATTGTCGGTTCTGGGGTTTCTGTAACAACTACTGGAGCAGGAGGTGCTTGTACCGAAGCTGTTTTATTCCAGGGACCTGAAGATTTTTCTACACCACCACCACCTCCTCCGCCTTCTTCCCAGTTATCACCTGGATCTTCTCTTTTTTCATTTTCATCTTCTTCCTTTTCACTTATTTGCATTGCTTGAACTCTTAGGCCGCTGTAATCAACCTCTTTTTGCTCAAATTCTTTCCACTCATCTTCATCCTTTGTCACAACCTTGGTGGCGGCCCCAGGGCCCGTGGCCCCCGCGCCCGCGGTCCCGCTGTCGCCCGGCCGGGTCCCCGCGCCCGCCCCACCGCCCGCCGCGCCCGCGGCTCCGCTGCTCCCGCCGGCGCCGCCCGCCGAGCCCGTGGCGCTCGCCGCCCGGTTGCTCCGCTCCTTCTTCTTCTTCTTGTCTCTCTTGGCGAAGAAGTTGTCCAGGCTCCGCTCCTCCATCTCAGCCATGGTCGCGGCCTCCTCGGCCGGGATGGGTGGGGCCGGCGGCGGGCGCTGCCCGCGGGGCTCCGAGCTCGGGGTCGAGGCCGGCTCGGCGCTCAAGCTCCCGGGCGCGGTGACGCCTCAGCCCCGCGGGGTCGCCGAGGCGTTTGCGTTGGGGCGAGCGGCTCCCCCCGCGTGCTGGCGAACGGTGGTACGGCCCTCCTTGGGGCTCGCGTGCCGCTGCCGCCGCCCCGCCCGCACGGGCTGCAGCGACAGCGGTGCAGGATCCCGCCCGCTCCGCTGCCGGAGGGCAAAGGGAACGTGCGGGCCAGAGGTTCCAGTCAGCACTCGTGTTTTAAGGAACAGGTTAAAAAGAGAATCCTAATGTGATTTCTTTGTAATGGGTGTGTTCCTTGTCTTATCCTAATGTCTAAACTCTTCTACATGGCTAGACCCCAAATAATATTCTTTATGTGCTAAGTGGTATCTAGAGAGTGGGATAGGTTTAATAAATACCCTAAACCTAATGCGTACACTAACCCTAACCCCTACCCTAACCCTAACACCTACACTAATCCTAATTCGTACCCTAAACCGAGCCCTAACCCTAAAACTAACCCTAACCCTAACCCTAACCCATACTCGAACCCGTTCCCGAATCCGTACCCTAAGCCGTACCCTAACACTAACCCTATCCCTAACACTAACCCAAAGCTACCCTTGACTGCTTATGCCTCAAATAGATTTCCTAAGCCCTAGTGTTTTAGGGAACAGGTAAAAAAGAGAATCCTAATGTGATTTCTTTATAATGGGTTTGTTCCTTATCTTTTGCTACTGTCTAAACACTTCTCCATGGCTGGAACCCAAATAATATTCCTTTACGTGCTAAGTGTTATCTAGAGTGTGGGATAGGTTTAATAAATACACTAAACCTAATGCGTACCCTAACCATAACCCCTACCCTAACCCTAACACGTACCCTAATACTAAGCCGTACCCTAAACTGAGCCCTAACCCTAAAACTAACGCTAACCCTAACTCTAACCAATACCCTATGCCGTACCCGAATCCGTACCCTAAGCCGTACCCTAACCATATGCCTAACCCTAACCGTAAGCTAGCCTTGACTGCTGCTGCCTCCAATAGATTTCCTAAGCCCTAGTGTTTTAAGAAACAGGTTAAAAAGAGAATCCTAATGTGATTTCTTTATAATGGGTGTGTTCCTTATCTTATCCTAGTGTCTAAACTCTTCTCCATGGGGGAACCACAAATAATATTCCTTTACATGCTAAGTGGTATCGAGAGAGTGGGATACGTTTAATAAATACCCTAATCCTAAAGTGTACCCTAACCCTAAACCGTACCCTAACCCTAACAAGTACACTAATCTTAAACCGTATCCGAAACTGAGCCCTAACCCTAAAACTAACCCTAACACTAACCCATACCCTACGCCGTACCCGAACCAGTACCCGAATCCGTACCCTAAGCCGTAACCTAACACTAACCCTAACACTAACCCTAACCCGAAGCTACCCTTGACTCCTTCTGCCTCCAATAGGTTTCCTAAGCACTAGTGTTTTATGGAACAGGTTAAAAAGATAATCGTAATGTGATTCCTTTATAACGGGTGTGTTCCTTATCTTATACTAGTGTCTAAACTCCTCTCCATGGCTGGACCCGAAATAATATTCCTTTACGTGCTAAGTGGTATCTAGAGAGTGGGATAGGTTTAATAAATACCCTAACCCTAACGCGTACCTTAACCCTAACCCCTACCCTAACCCTAACACGTAACCTAATCCTAACCCGTACCAAAAAACCGAGCTCTAACTCTAAAACTAACCCTAAACCTAACACTAACCCATACGGCACGACGTACCCAAACCCGTACCCTAAATAGTACCCTAGCCCTAACCCTAACCCTAAGCTACCCTTGACTGCTTCTGACTCCAATAGATTTCCTAAGCACTAGTGTTTTAAGGAACAGGTTAAAAAGAGAATCCTAATGTGATTTCTTTATAATGGGTGTGTTCCTTCTGTTATCCTAATGTCTAAAGTCTTATACATGGCTGGACCCCAAATAATATTCCTTTACGTGCTAAGTGGTATCTAGAGAGTGGGATAGGTTTAATAAATAGCCTAACCCTAACGCGTACCCTAACCCTATCTCCTACCGTTACCCTAACACGTAGCCTAATCCTAACCCGTACCCAAAACCGAGCCCTAACTGTAAAACTAACCCTAACCCTAACCCTAACCCATACTCTGCACCGTACCAGAACCCATACCCTAAGCCGTACACTATCCCTAACCCTAAACCTAAGCTACCCTTGATTGCTTCTGCCTCCAATAGATTTCCTAAGCACTAGTGTTTTAAGGAACAGGTTAAAAAGAGAATCCTAATGTGATTTCTTTGTAATGGGTGTGTTCCTTATCTTATCCTAATGTCTAAACTCTTCTACATGGCTAGACCCCAAATAATATTCTTTATGTGCTAAGTGGTATCTAGAGAGTGGGATAGGTTAAATAAATACCCTAAACCTAATGCGTACACTAACCCTAACCCCTACCCTAACCCTAACACCTACACTAATCCTAATTCGTACCCTAAACCGAGCCCTAACCCTAAAACTAACCCTAACCCTAACCCTAATGCTAACCCATACTCGAACCCGTTCCCGAATCCGTACCCTAAGCCGTACCCTAACACTAACCCTATCCCTAACACTAATCCGAAGCTACCCTTGACTGCTTATGCCTCAAATAGATTTCCTAAGCCCTAGTGTTTTAAGGAACAGGTAAAAAAGAGAATCCTAATGTGATTTCTTTATAATGGGTTTGTTCCTTATCTTTTGCTACTGTCTAAACACTTCTCCATGGCTGGAACCCAAATAATATTCCTTTACGTGCTAAGTGTTATCTAGAGTGTGGGATAGGTTTAATAAATACCCTAACCCTAATGCGTACCCAAATCCTAACCCCTACCTTAACCCTAACACCTACACTAATCCTAACCTGTACCCTAAACCGAGCCCTAACCCTAAAACTAAACATAACCCTAACCCATACCCGAACCCGTACCCGAATCCATACCCTAAGCCGTACCCTAACACTAACCCTAACCCTAACTGTAACCCGAAGCTACCCTGGACTGATTATTCTTCAAAAAGATTTCGTAAGCACTATTGTTTTAAGGAACACGTTAAAAAGATAATCGTAATGTGATTTCCTTATATTGGGTGTGTTCCTTATCTTATCCTAGTGTCTAAACTCTTCTCCATGGCTGGACACCAAATAATATTCCTTTACGTGCTAAGTGATATCTACAGTGTGGGACAGGTTTAATAAATACCCTAACCCTAACGTGTACCCTAATCCTATCCCCTACCTTAACCCTAACACATACCCCAATCCTAACCCGTACTCTAAACCAAGCCCTAACCCTAAAACTAACCCTAGCCCTAACCCTAAACCATACCCTATGCCGTATTCTAACCCGTGCCCGAACCCGTACCCTAAGCCATACCCTAACACTAACCCTAACCCTAACCCTAAGCTATCCTTGACTGCTTCTGCTTCCAATAGATTTCCTAAACACTAGTGTTTTAAGGAACAGATTAAAAAGAGAATCCCAATGTGATTTCTTTATTACGGGTGTGTACATTATCTTATCCTAGTGTCTAAACTCTTCTCCATGGCTGGACCCAAAATAATATTCCTTTATGTGCTAAGTGGTATCTAGACAGTGGCATAGGTTTAATAAATAACCTAACCTTAAAGTGTACCCTAACCCTATCCACTACCCTAAGCCTAACACGTAGCCTAATCCTAACCCGTACCCTAAACCGAGCCCTAACCCTAAAACTAACCCTAATCCTAACCCTAAGACAAAACCTACGCCATACCCAAACCCGTACCCTAAGACGTACCCTAACCCTAATGCTAACCCTAAGCTACCCTTGACTGCTTCTACCTCCATTAGATTTCCTAAGCACTAGTGTTTTAAGGAACAGGTTAAAAAGAGAATCCTAATGTCACTTCCTTATTATAAGTGTGTTCCTTATGTTATCCTAGTGTGTAAACTATTCTCAATGGCTGGATCCCAATTAATATTCCTTTACTTGCTAAGTGGTATCTAGAGATTGGGATAGGTTTAATAAATACCCTAATCCTAACGCGTACCCTAACACTAACCCCTACCCTAACCCTAACAGGTACACCTATCCTAACCCGTACCCTAAACTGATCCCTAACCCTAAAACTAACCCTAACCCTAACCCTAAACCATACCCTATGCCGTACCCGAACCCGTACCCGAAACCTTACCATAAGCAGTACCCTAACCCTAATCCTAACCCTAACCCTAAGCTACCCTTGACTGCTTCTGCATCCAATAGATTTCCTAAGCCTTAGTGTTTTAAGGAAGAGGTTTAAAAGAGAATCCTATTGTGATTTCTTTATAATGGGTGTGTTCCTTATCTTTTCCTACTGTCTAAACTCTTCTCCATGGCTGGACCCCAAATAATATTCCTTTACGTCCTAAGTGTTATCTAGGGTGTGGGATAGGTTTAAAAAATACCCTAAACCTAATGCGCACCCTAAGACTAACCCCTACCCTAACCCTAACACGTACCCTAATCCTAACCCGTACCCTAAACTGAGCCCTAAACCTACAACTAACTCTAACCCAACCCTAACCCATGCCCTATGCCATACCCGAATCCATACCCTAAGCCGTACCCTAACCCTAACCCTAACCCTAACCCTAAGCTACCCTTGACTGCTTCTGCCTCCAATAGATTTCCTAAACACTAGTGTTTTAAGGAACAGATTAAAAATAGAATCCCAATGTGATTTCTTTATTATGGGTGTGTTCCTTATCTTATACTAGTGTCTCAACTCTTCTCCATGGCTGGACCCAAAATAATATTCCTTTATGTGCTAAGTGGTATCAAGAGAGTGGGATAAGTTCAATAACTAACCTAACCTAAACGCGTACCCTAACCCTATCCCCTACCCTAACCCTAACACGTAACCTAATCCTAACCTGTACCCTAAACCGAGCCCTAACCCTAAAACTAACCCTAATCCTAACCCTAACACAAAACCTAAGCCATACCCGAACCCGTACCCTAACCCTAACAATAACCCTAATCTACCCTTGACTGCTTCTACCTCCATTAGATTTCGTAAGCACTAGTGTTTTAAGGAACAGGTTAAAAAGATAATCCTAATGTCATTTCTTTATAATAGGTGTGTTCCTTATGTTATCCTAGTCTGTAAACTATTCTCTGTGGCTGGACCCCAAATAATATTCCTTTACATGCTAAGTGGTATATAGAGATTGGGATAGGTTTAATAAATACCCTAACCCTAATGCATACCCTAACCCTAACCCCTACCGTAACACTAACACGTACCCGAGTACTAACCCGTACCCTAAACCGATCCCTAACCCTAAAACTAAACCTAACCCTAACCTATACCCTACGCCGTACCCGAACCCGTACCCGAAACTTTACCATAAGCAGTACCCTAACCCTATCCCTTACCCTAAGGTATCCTTGACTGCTTCTGCATCCAATAGATTTCCTAAGCACTAGTGTTTTAAGGAACAGGTTAAAAAGAATTCTAATGTGATTACTTTATAATGGGTGTGTTCCTTATCTTTTCCTACTGTCTAAACACTTCTCCATTGCTGGACCCAAAATAATATTCCTTTATGTGCTAAGTGGTATCTAGAGAGTGGGATAGGTTTAATAAATAACCTAACCTTAACGCGTACCCTAACCCTAACCCTAACCCATACTCTACGCCGTTATCGAACCCGTACCCGAAACTTTACCATAAGCAGTACCATAACCCTATCCCTAACCCTAAGGTACCCTTCACTGCTTCTGCCTCCAATAGATTTCCTAAGCACTAGTGTTTTATGGAACAGGTTAAAAAGATAATCGTAATGTGATTTCTTTATAATGGGTGTGTTCCTTCTGTTATCCTAATGTCTAAAGTCTTATACATGGCTGGACCCCAAATAATATTCCTTTACGTGCTAAGTGGTATCTAGAGAGTGGGATAGGTTTAATAAATAGCGTAACCCTAACGCGTACCCTAACCCTATCTCCTACCGTTACCCTAACACGTAGCCTAATCCTAACCTGTACCCTAAAACCGAGCCCTAACGGTAAAACTAACCCTAAACCTAACCCTAAACCATAACCTACGACATACCCACACCCGACCTGAACCCGTACCATGAGCCGTACCCTATACCTAACCCTAACCCTAAGGTACCCTTGACTGCTTCTGCCTCCAATACATTTCCTAAGCACTAGTGTTGTAAGGAACAGGTTAAAAAGTTAATCGTAATGTGATTTCTTTATAACGGGTGTGTTCCTTATCTTAACCTAGAGTCTAAACTCTTCTCCATGGCTGGACCCCAAATAATATTCCTTTACGTGCTAAGTGGTATCTAGAGAGTGGGATAGGTTTAATAAATACCCTAACCCTTTGCGTACCTTAACCCTAACCCCTACCCTAATCCTAACACGTAACCTAATCCTAACCCGTACCCAAAACCGAGCCCTAACTGTAAAACTAACCCTAACCCTAACCCTAACCCATACTCTGCACCGTACCAGAACCCATACCCTAAGCCGTACACTATCCCTAACCCTAAACCTAAGCTACCCTTGATTGCTTCTGCCTCCAATAGATTTCCTAAGCACTAGTGTTTTAAGGAACAGGTTAAAAAGAGAATCCTAATGTGATTTCTTTGTAATGGGTGTGTTCCTTATCTTATCCTAATGTCTAAACTCTTCTACATGGCTAGACCCCAAATAATATTCTTTATGTGCTAAGTGGTATCTAGAGAGTGGGATAGGTTTAATAAATACCCTAAACCTAATGCGTACACTAACCCTAACCCTAACACCTACACTAATCCTAATTCGTACCCTAAACCGAGCCCTAACCCTAAAACTAACCCTAACCCTAACCCTAACCCATACTCGAACTCGTTCCCGAATCCGTACCCTAAGCCGTACCCTAACACTAACCCTATCCCTAACACTAACCCGAAGCTACCCTTGACTGCTTATGCCTCAAATAGATTTCCTAAGCCCTAGTGTTTTAAGGAACAGGTAAAAAAGAGAATCCTAATGTGATTTCTTTATAATGGGTTTGTTCCTTATCTTTTGCTACTGTCTAAACACTTCTCCATGGCTGGAACCCAAATAATATTCCTTTACGTGCTAAGTGTTATGTAGAATGTGGGATAGGTTTAATAAATACACTAATCCTAATGCGTACCCTAACCATAACCCCTACCCTAACCCTAACACGTACCCTAATACTAAGCCGTACCCTAAACCGAGCCCTAACCCTAAAACTTACGCTAACCCTAACTCTAACCCGTACCCTATGCCGTACCCGAATCCGTACCCTAAGCCGTACCCTAACCATATGCCTAACACTAACCGTAAGCTAGCCTTGACTGCTGCTGCCTCCAATAGATTTCCTAAGCACTAGTGTTTTAAGAAACAGGTTAAAAAGAGAATCCTAATGTGATTTCTTTATAATGGGTGTGTTCCTTATCTTATCCTAGTGTCTAAACTCTTCTCCATGGGGGAACCACAAATAATATTCCTTTACATGCTAAGTGGTATCGAGAGAGTGGGATACGTTTAATAAATACCCTAATCCTAAAGTGTAACCTAACCCTAAACCGTACCCTAACGCTAACAAGTACACTAATCTTAAACCGTATCCTAAACTGAGCCCTAACCCTAAAACTAACCCTAACACTAACCCATACCCTACGCCGTACCCGAACCATTACCCGAATCCGTACCCTAAGCCGTAACCTAACACTAACCCTAACACTAACCCTAACCCGAAGCTACCCTTGACTCCTTCTGCCTCCAATAGGTTTCCTAAGCACTAGTGTTTTATGGAACAGGTTAAAAAGATAATCGTAATGTGATTCCTTTATAATGGGTGTGTTCCTTATCTTATCCTAGTGTCTAAACTCTTTTCCATGGCTGGATTCCAAATAATATTCTTTTACGTTCTAAGTGGTATCTAGAGTGTGGGATAGGTTTAATAAATACCCTAACCCTAACGTGTACCCAAATCCTAACCCCTACCTTAAACCTAACACCTACACTAATCCTAACCTGTACCCTAAACCGAGCCCTAACCCTAAAACTAAACATAACCCTAACCCATACCCGAACCCGTACCCGAATCCGTAGCCTAAGCCGTACCCTAACACTAACACTAACCCTAACTGTAACCCGAAGCTACCCTGGACTGATTATTCCTCAAAAAGATTTCGTAAGCACTATTGTTTTAAGGAACACGTTAAAAAGATAATCGTAATGTGATTTCTTTATATCGGGTGTGTTCCTTATCTTATCCTAGTGTCTAAACTCTTCTCCATGGCTGGACACCAAATAATATTCCTTTACGTGCTAAGTGATATCTACAGTGTGGGATAGGTTTAATAAATACCCTAACCCTAACGTGTACCCTAATCCTATCCCCTACCTTAACCCTAACACGTACCCCAATCCTAACCCGTACTCTAAACCAAGCCCTAACCCTAAAACTAACCCTAACCCTAACCCTAAACCATACCCTATGCCGTACTCTAACCCGTGCCCGAACCCGTACCCTAAGCCATACCCTAACACTAACCCTAACCCTAACCCTAAGCTATCCTTGACTGCTTCTGCCTCCAATAGATTTCCTAAACACTAGTGTTTTAAGGAACAGATTAAAAAGAGAATCCCAATGTGATTTCTTTATTACGGGTGTGTACATTATCTTATCCTAGTGTCTAAACTCTTCTCCATGGCTGGACCCAAAATAATATTCCTTTATGTGCTAAGTGGTATCTAGACAGTGGCATAGGTTTAATAAATAACCTAACCTTAAAGTGTACCCTAACCCTATCCACTACCCTAAGCCTAACAAGTAGCCTAATCCTAACCCGTACCCTAAACCGAGCCCTAACCCTAAAATTAACCCTAATCCTAACCCTAACACAAAACCTAAGCCATACCCGAACCCGTACCCTAAGACGTACCCTAACCCTAACGCTAACCCTAAGCTACCCTTCACTGCTTCTACCTCCATTAGATTTCCTAAGCACTAGTGTTTTAAGGAACAGGTTAAAAAGAGAATCCTAATGTCACTTCCTTATTATAAGTGTGTTCCTTATGTTATCCTAGTTTGTAAACTATTCTCCATGGCTGGATCCCAATTAATATTCCTTTACGTGCTAAGTGGTATCTAGAGATTGGGATAGGTTTAATAAATACCCTAACCCTAACGCGTACCCTAACCCTAACCCCTACCCTAACCCTAACACGTACACCGATCCTAACCCGTACCCTAAACTGATCCCTAACCCTAAAACTAACCCTAACCCTAACCCTAAACCATACCCTATGCCGTACCCGAACCCGTACCCGAAACCTTACCATAAGCAGTACCCTAACCCTAATCCTAACCCTAACCCTAAGCTACCCTTGACTGCTTCTGCATCCAATAGATTTCCTAAGCATTAGTGTTTTAAGGAAGAGGTTTAAAAGAGAATCCTATTGTGATTTCTTTATAATGGGTGTGTTCCTTATCTTTTCCTACTGTCTAAACTCTTCTCCATGGCTGGACCCAAATAATATTCCTTTACGTCCTAAGTGTTATCTAGGGTGTGGGATAGGTTTAATAAATACCCTAAACCTAATGCGCACCCTAAGACTAACCCCTACCCTAACCCTAACACGTACCCTAATCCTAACCCGTACCCTAAACTGAGCCCTAAACCTACAACTAACTCTAACCCAACCCTAAACCATGCCCTATGCCGTACCCGAATCCATACCCTAAGCCGTACCCTAACCCTAACCCTAACCCTAACCCTAAGCTACCCTTGACTGCTTCTGCCTCCAATAGATTTCCTAAACACTAGTGTTTTAAGGAACAGATTAAAAAGAGAATCCCAATGTGATTTCTTTATTATGGGTGTGTTCCTTATCTTATACTAGTGTCTCAACTCTTCTCCATGGCTGGACCCAAAATAATATTCCTTTATGTGCTAAGTGGTATCTAGAGAGTGGGATAAGTTTAATAACTAACCTAACCTAAACGCGTACCCTAACCCTATCCCCTACCCTAACCCTAACACGTAACCTAATCCTAACCTGTACCCTAAACCGAGCCCTAACCCTAAAACTAACCCTAATCCTAACCCTAACACAAAACCTAAGCCATACCCGAACCCGTACCCTAAGCCGTACCCTAACCCTAACAATAACCCTAATCTACCCTTGACTGCTTCTACCTCCATTAGATTTCGTAAGCACTAGTGTTTTAAGGAACAGGTTAAAAAGATAATCCTAATGTCATTTCTTTATAATAGGTGTGTTCCTTATGTTATCCTAGTCTGTAAACTATTCTCCATGGCTGGACCCCAAATAATATTCCTTTACATGCTAAGTGGTATATAGAGATTGGGAAAGGTTTAATAAATACCCTAACCCTAATGCATACCCTAACCCTAACCCCTACCGTAACCGTAACACGTACCCCAGTACTAACCCGTACCCTAAACCGATCCCTAACCCTAAAACTAAACCTAACCCTAACCCATACCCTACGCCGTACCCGAACCCGTACCCGAAACTTTACCATAAGCAGTACCCTAACCCTATCCCTTACCCTAAGGTACCCTTGACTGCTTCTGACTCCAACAGATTTCCTAAGCACTAGTGTTTTAAGGAACAGGTTAAAAAGAATTCTAATGTGATTACTTTATAATGGGTGTGTTCCTTATCTTTTCCTACTGTCTAAACACTTCTCCATTGCTGGACCCAAAATAATATTCCTTTATGTGCTAAGTGGTATCTAGAGAGTGGGACAGGTTTAATAAATAACCTAACCTTAACGCGTACCCTAACCCTAACCCTAACCCATACTCTACGCCGTACCCGAACCCGTACCCGAAACTTTACCATAAGCAGTACCCTAACCCTATCCCTAACCCTAAGGTACCCTTCACTGCTTCTGCCTCCAATAGATTTCCTAAGCACTAGTGTTTTATGGAACAGGTTAAAAAGATAATCGTATTGTGATTCCTTTATAACGGGTGTGTTCCTTATCTTATACTAGTGTCTAAACTCCTCTCCATGGCTGGACCCGAAATAATATTCCTTTACGTGCTAAGTGGTATCTAGAGAGTGGGATAGGTTTAATAAATACCCTAACCCTAACGCGTACCTTAACCCTAACCCCTACCCTAACCCTAACACGTAACCTAGTCCTAACCCGTACCAAAAAACCGAGCTCTAACTCTAAAACTAACCCTAAACCTAACACTAACCCATACGGCACGATGTACCCAAACCCGTACCCTAAATAGTACCCTAGCCCTAACCCTAACCCTAAGCTACCCTTGACTGCTTCTGCCTCCAATACATTTCCTAAGCACTAGTGTTGTAAGGAACAGGTTAAAAAGTTAATCGTTATGTGATTTCTTTATAACGGGTGTGTTCCTTATCTTAACCTAGAGTCTAAACTCTTCTCCATGGCTGGACCCCAAATAATATTCCTTTACGTGCTAAGTGGTATCTAGAGAGTGGGATAGGTTTAATAAATACCCTAACCCTAACGCGTACCTTAACCCTAACCCCTACCCTAACCCTAACACGTAACCTAATCCTAACCCGTACCCAAAACCGAGCCCTAACTGTAAAACTAACCCTAACCCTAACCCTAACCCATACTCTGCACCGTACCAGAACCCATACCCTAAGCCGTACACTATCCCTAACCCTAAACCTAAGCTACCCTTGATTGCTTCTGCCTCCAATAGATTTCCTAAGCACTAGTGTTTTAAGGAACAGGTTAAAAAGAGAATCCTAATGTGATTTCTTTGTAATGGGTGTGTTCCTTATCTTATCCTAATGTCTAAACTCTTCTACATGGCTAGACCCCAAATAATATTCTTTATGTGCTAAGTGGTATCTAGAGAGTGGGATAGGTTAAATAAATACCCTAAACCTAATGCGTACACTAACCCTAACCCCTACCCTAAACCTAACACCTACACTAATCCTAATTCGTACCCTAAACCGAGCCCTAACCCTAAAACTAACCCTAACCCTAACCCTAACCCATACTCGAACTCGTTCCCGAATCCGTACCCTAAGCCGTACCCTAACACTAACCCTATCCCTAACACTAACCCGAAGCTACCCTTGACTGCTTATGCCTCAAATAGATTTCCTAAGCCCTAGTGTTTTAAGGAACAGGTAAAAAAGAGAATCCTAATGTGATTTCTTTATAATGGGTTTGTTCCTTATCTTTTGCTACTGTCTAAACACTTCTCCATGGCTGGAACCCAAATAATATTCCTTTACGTGCTAAGTGTTATGTAGAGTGTGGGATAGGTTTAATAAATACCCTAACCCTAACGCGTACCCAAATCCTAACCCCTACCTTAACCCTAACACCTACACTAATCCTAACCTGTACCCTAAACCGAGCCCTAACCCTAAAACTAAACATAACCCTAACGCATACCCGAACCCGTACCCGAATCCGTACCCTAAGCCGTACCCTAACACTAACCCTAACCCTAACTGTAACCCGAAGCTACCCTGGACTGATTATTCCTCAAAAAGATTTCGTAAGCACTATTGTTTTAAGGAACACGTTAAAAAGATAATCGTAATGTGATTTCCTTATATCGGGTGTGTTCCTTATCTTATCCTAGTGTCTAAACTCTTCTCCATGGCTGGACACCAAATAATATTCCTTTACGTGCTAAGTGATATCTACAGTGTGGGACAGGTTTAATAAATACCCTAACCCTAACGTGTACCCTAATCCTATCCCCTACCTTAACCCTAACACGTACCCCAATCCTAACCCGTACTCTAAACCAAGCCCTAACCCTAAAACTAACCCTAACCCTAACCCTAAACCATACCCTATGCCATACTCTAACCCGTGCCTGAACCCGTACCCTAAGCCATACCCTAACACTAACCCTAACCCTAACCCTAAGCTATCCTTAACTGCTTCTGCCTCCAATAGATTTCCTAAACACTAGTGTTTTAAGGAACAGATTAAAAAGAGAATCCCAATGTGATTTCTTTATTACGGGTGTGTACATTATCTTATCCTAGTGTCTAAACTCTTCTCCATGGCTGGACCCAAAATAATATTCCTTTATGTGCTAAGTGGTATCTAGACAGTGGCATAGGTTTAATAAATAACCTAACCTTAAAGTGTACCCTAACCCTATCCACTACCCTAAGCCTAACACGTAGCCTAATCCTAACCCGTACCCTAAACCGAGCCCTAACCCTAAAACTAAACCTAATCCTAACCCTAACACAAAACCTAAGCCATACCCGAACCCGTACCCTAAGACGTACCCTAACCCTAACGCTAACCCTAAGCTACCCTTGACTGCTTCTACCTCCATTAGATTTCCTAAGCACTAGTGTTTTAAGGAACAGGTTAAAAAGAGAATCCTAATGTCACTTCCTTATTATAAGTGTGTTCCTTATGTTATCCTAGTGTGTAAACTATTCTCCATGGCTGGATCCCAATTAATATTCCTTTACGTGCTAAGTGGTATCTAGAGATTGGGATAGGTTTAATAAATACCCTAACCCTAATGCGTACCCTAACCCTAACCCCTACCCTAACCCTAACACGTACACCTATCCTAACCCGTACCCTAAACTGATCCCTAACCCTAAAACTAACCCTAACCCTAACCCTAAACCATACCCTATGCCGTACCCGAACCCGTACCCGAAACCTTACCATAAGCAGTACCCTAACCCTAATCCAAACCCTAACCCTAAGCTACCCTTGACTGCTTCTGCATCCAATAGATTTCCTAAGCATTAGTGTTTTAAGGAAGAGGTTTAAAAGAGAATCCTATTGTGATTTCTTTATAATGGGTGTGTTCCTTATCTTTTCCTACTGTCTCAACTCTTCTCCATGGCTGGACCCCAAATAATATTCCTTTACGTCCTAAGTGTTATCTAGGGTGTGGGATAGGTTTAATAAATACCCTAAACCTAATGCGTACACTAACCCTAACCCCTACCCTAACCCTAACACATACAGTAATCCTAATTCTTACCCTAAACCGAGCCCTAAGCCTAAAACTAACCCTAACCCTAACCCTAAACCATACCTGAACCCGTACTCGAATCCGTACCCTAAGCCGTACCCTAACACTAACCCTAACCCTAACACTAACCCGAACCTACCCTTGACTGCTTATGCCTCAAATAGATTTTCTAAGCCCTAGTGTTTTAAGGAACAGGTAAAAAAGAGAATCCTAATGTGATTTCTTTATAATGGGTTTGTTCCTTATCTTTTGCTACTGTCTAAACACTTCTCCATGGCTGGAACCCAAATAATATTCCTTTACGTGCTAAGTGTTATCTAGAGTGTGGGATAGGTTTAATAAATACCCTAACCCTAACGCGTACCCAAATCCTAACCCCTACCTTAACCCTAACACCTACACTAATCCTAACCTGTACCCTAAACCGAGCCCTAACCCTAAAACTAAACATAACCCTAACCCATACCCGAACCCGTACCCTAAGCCGTACCCTAACACTAACCCTAACCCTAACTGTAACCCGAAGCTACCCTGGACTGATTATTCCTCAAAAAGATTTCGTAAGCACTATTGTTTTAAGGAACACGTTAAAAAGATAATCGTAATGTGATTTCCTTATATCGGGTGTGTTCCTTATCTTATCCTAGTGTCTAAACTCTTCTCCATGGCTGGACACCAAATAATATTCTTTTACATGCTAAGTGGTATCTAGAGATTGGGATAGGTTTAATAAATACCCTAACCCTAACGTGTACCCTAATCCTATCCCCTACCCTAAATCTAACACGTACCCTAATCTTAACCCGTACCCTAAACCGATCCCCAACCTTAAAACTAACCCTAACCCTAAACCATACCCTACGCCGTACCCGAACCCGTACCCGAACCCATACCCTATGACATACCCTAACACTAACCCTAACCTTAACCCTAGCCCTAAGCTATCCTTGACTGCTTCTGCCTCCAATAGATTTCCTGAACACTAGTGTTTTAAGGAACAGATTAAAAAGAGAATCTCAATGTGATTTTTTTATTATGGGTGTGTTCCTTATCTTATCCTAGTGTCTAAACTCTTCTCCATGGCTGGACACCAAATAATATTCCTTTACGTGCTAAGTGATATCTACAGTGTGGGATAGGTTTAATAAATACCCTAACCCTAACGTGTACCCTAATCCTATCCCCTACCTTAAACCTAACACGTACCCCAATCCTAACCCGTACCCTAAACCAAGCCCTAACCCTAAAACTAACCCTAACCCTAACCCTAAACCATACCCTATGCCGTACTCTAACCCGTGCCCGAACCCGTACCCTAAGCCATACCCTAACACTAACCCTAACACTAACCCTAAGCTATCCTTGACTGCTTCTGCCTCCAATAGATTTCCTAAACACTAGTGTTTTAAGGAACAGATTAAAAAGAGAATCCCAATGTGATTTCTTTATTACGGGTGTGTACATTATCTTATCCTAGTGTCTAAACTCTTCTCCATGGCTGGACCCAAAATAATATTCCTTTATGTGCTAAGTGGTATCTAGACAGTGGGATAGGTTTAATAAATAACCTAACCTTAACGCGTACCCTAACCCTATCCACTACCCTAAGCCTAACACGTACCCTAATCCTAACCCGTACCCTAAACCGAGCCCTAACCCTAAAACTAACCCTAATCCTAACCCTAAACTATACCCTATGCCGTACACGAACCCGTACCCGAAACCTTACCATAAGCAGTACCCTAACCCTAATCCTAACCCTAACCCTAAGCTACCCTTGACTGCTTCTGCCTCCAATAGATTTCCTAAGCACTAGTGTTTTAAGGAACAGGTTAAAAAGAGAATCCTAATGTGATTTCTTTATAATGGGTGTGTTCCTGATATTATCCTAGGGCCTAAACAGTTCTCTAAGGCTGGATTACAAATAATATTCCTTTACGTTCTCAGTGGTATCTAGAGAGTGCAATACGGTTAACAAATACCCTAATCCTAACGCGTACCCTAACCCTAACCCCTACCCTAACCGTAACACGTACACTAATCTTAATCCGTAGCCTAAACCGAGCCCTAACGATACAACTAACCCTATACCTAACCCATATCCTACGCCGTACCCAAAACCGTACCCGAATCCGTACCCTAAGCCGTATCCTAACAGTAACCATAACACTAACCCTAACCCGAAGCTACCCTTGACTCCTTCTGACTCCAATAGATTTCCTAAGCACTAGTGTCTTAAGAAACAGGTTAAAAAGAGAATCCTAATGTGATTTCTTTATAATGGGGGTGTTCCTTATCTTATCCTAGTGTCTAAACTCTTCTCCATGGGGGAACCACAAATAATATTCCTTTACATGCTAAGTGTTATCTAGAGAGTGGGATAGCTTTAATAAATACCCTAACAGTAACGCGTAACTTAACCCTAACCCCTACCCTAACCCTAACACGTAACCTAATCCTAACGTGTACCCTAAACTGAGCCCTGACCCTAAAACTAACCCTAAACCTAACCCTAAACCATACCCTACGACGTACCCGAACCCGTACCCGAACCCGTACCATAAGCCGTACCCTAACCCTAACCCTAACCCTAAGGTACCCTTGACTGCTTCTGCCTCCAATAGATTTCCTAAACACTAGAGTTTTAAGAACACGTTAAAAAGATAATCGTAATGTGATTCCTTTATAACGGGTGTGTTCCTTATCTTATTCTAATGTTTAAACAATTCTACATGGCTGGGTCCCAAATAATATTCTTTACGTGCTAAGTGGTATCTAGAGAGTGGGATAGGTTTAATAAATACCCTAATCCTAACGCGTACCCTTACCCTATCCCCTACCGTTACCCTAACACGTACCCTAATCCTAACCTGTACCCTAAACCGAGCCCTAACCCTATAACTAACCCTAACACTAACCCTAAACCATACACTACGACGTACCCGAACCCGTACCATAAGCCGTACCCTAACCCTAATCATAACCCTAAGGTACCCTTGACTGCTTCTGCCTCCAATAGATTTCCTAAGCACTAGTGTTTTAAGGAACAGGTTAAAAAGAGAATCCTAATGTGATTTCTTTATAATGGGTGTGTTCCTTATCTTATCCTAGTGTCTAAACTCTTCTCCATGGGGGAACCACAAATAATATTCCTTTACATGCTAAGTGGTATCTAGAGAGTGGGATAGGTTTAATAAATACCCTAACCCTAACACGTACGCTTACCCTATCCCCTACCATTACCCTAACACGTACCCTAATCCTAACCTGTACCCTAAACCGAGCCCTAACCGTAAAACTAACCCTAACTTAACCCTAAACCATAACTATGACGTACCCGAAACTGTACCCGAACCCGTACCATAAGCCGAACCATATACCTATCCCTAACCCTAAGGTACCCTTGACTGCTTCTGCCTCCAATAGATTTCCTAAGCCCTAGTGTTTTAAGGAATAGTTTAAAAAGGTAATCGTAATGTGATTTCTTTATAACGGGTGTGTTCCTTATCTTTACCTAGTGTCTAAACTCTTCTCCATGGCTAGACCCCAAATAATATTCCTTTACGTGCTCAGTGCTATCTAGAGAGTGGGATAGTTTTAATAAATACCCTAACCCTATCGCGTACCCTAACCCTAACCACTACCTTAACCCTAACACGTAACCCAATCCTAACCCGTAACCTAAACTGATCCCTAACCCTAAAACTAAACCTAACACTAACCCTAACCCATACCCTACGCCGTACCTGAACCCTTACCCGAACCCGTACCATAAGCAGTACCCTAACCCTAACCCTAACCCTAAGCTACCCTTGACTGCTTCTGCTTCCAGTAGATTTCCTAAGCACTAGTGTTTTAAGGAACAGGTTAAAAAGAGAATCCTAATGTGATTTCTTTATAATGGGTGTGTTCCTTATCTTATCCTAGTGTCTAAACTCTTTTACATGGCTGGATTCCAAATAATATTCTTTTACGTTCTAAGTGGTATCTAGAGAGTGGGATAGGTTTAATAAATACCCTAACCCTAACGCGTACCCAAATCCTAACCCCTACCCTAACCCTAACACCTACACTAATCCTAACCTGTACCCTAAACCGAGCCCTAACCCTAAAACTAAACATAACCCTAACCCATACCCGAATGCGTACCCGAATCCGTACCCTAAGCCGTACTCAAACACTAACCCTAACCCTAACTGTAACCCGAAGCTACCCTTGACTGATTATCCCTCAAATAGATTTCCTAAGCACTAGTGTTTTAAGAAACAGGTAAAAAAGATAATCGTAATGTGATTTCTTTATAACGGGTGTGTTCCTTATCTTATCCTAGTGTCTAAACTCTTCTCCATGGCTGGACCCCAAATAATATTCATTTTCGTGCTAAGTGTTATCTAGAGTGTGGGATAGGTTTAATAAATACCCTAACCCTAAGGCGTACCCTAACCCTAACACATACCCTAACCCTAACACGTACCTTAATCCTAACCCGTACACTAAACCGAGACCTAACCCTAAAACTAAACCTAAACCTAACCCTACCCCATACCCTGCACCTTATCTGAACCCGTACCCGAACCCGTACCATAAGCAGTACCCTAACGCTAACTCTAATCCTAAGCTACCCTTGACTGCTTCTGCTTCCAATAGATTTCCTAAGCACTAGTGTTTTAAGGAACAGGTTAAAAAGAGAATACTAATGTGATTTCTTTATAATGGGTGTGTTCCTTATCTTATCCTAGTCTCTAAACTCTTTTCCATGGATGGATTCGAAATAATATTCTTTTAAGTTCTAAGTGGTATCTGGAGAGTGGGATAGGTTTAATAAATACCCTAACCCTAACGCGTACCCAAATCCTAACCCCTACCCTAAACCTAACACCTACACAAATCCTACCCTGTACCCTAAACCGAGCCCTAACCCTAAAACTAAACCTAACCCTAACCCATACCCAAACCCGTACCCGAATCCGTACACTAAGCCATACCCTAACACTAACCCTAACCCTAACTGTAACCCGAAGCTACCCTGGACTGATTATGCCTCAAATAGATTTCCTAAGCACTAGTGATTTATGGAACAGGTTAAAAAGATAATCGTAATGTGATTTCTTTATATCGGGTGTGTTCCTGATCTTATCCTAGTGTCTAAACTCTTCTCCATGCCTGGACACCAAATAATATTCCTTTACGTGCTAAGTGTTATCTAGAGTTTGGGATAGGTTTAATAAATACCCTAAACCTAAGGAGTACCTTAACACTAACCCCTACCCTAAACCTAACAAGTACCCTAATCCTAACCCATACCCTAAACTGAGCCCTAACCCTAAAACTAACTCTAACCCTAACCCTAACACATATCCTATGCCGTACCCGAATCCGTACCCTAAGCCATACCCTAACCCTAACCCTAAGCCTAACACTAAGCTAGCCGTGACTTCTTCTGCCTCCAATAGATTTCCTAAGCATTAGTGTTTTAAGGAACAGATTAAAAAGAGATTCCCAAAGTGATTTCTTTAATATGGGTGTGTTCTTTATCTTATCCTAGTGTCTAAACTCTTCTCCATGGCTGGACCCCAAATAATATTCCTTTACGTGCTAAGTGGTATCTAGACAGTGGGATAGGTTTAATAAATACCCTAACCCTAACGCGTACCTTAACCTTAACCACTACCCTAATCCTAACACGTAACCTAATCCTAACCCGTACCCAAAACCGAGCCCTAACTGTAAAACTAACCCTAACCCTAACCCTAACCCATTCTCTGCACCATACCCGAACCCATACCCTAAGCTGTACACTATCCCTAACCCTAAAGCTAAGCTACCCTTGATTGCTTCTGCCTCCAATAGATTTCCTAAGCACTAGTGCTTTAAGGAACAGGTTAAAAAGAGAATCCTAATGTGATTTCTTTGTAATGGGTGTGTTCCTTATCTTATCCTAATGTCTAAACTCTTCTACATGGCTAGACGCCAAATAATATTCTTTATGTGCTAAGTGGTATCTAGAGAGTGGGATAGGTTTAATAAATACCCTAACCCTAACGCGTACCCTAACCCTATCCCCTACCATTACCCTAACACGTACCCTAATCCTAACCTGTACCCTAAACCGAGCCCTAACCCTAAAACTAACCCTAAAACTAACCCTAAACCATACCCTACGCCGTACCCGAACCCGTAACCGAACCCGTACCATAAGCCGTACACTAACCCTAACCCTAACCCTAAGGTACCCTTGAATGCTTCTGCCTCCAATAGATTTCGTAAGCACTAGTGTTTTAAGGAACAGGTTAAAAAGTTAATCGTAATGTGATTTCTTTATATCGGGTGTGTTCCTTATCTTATCCTAGTGTCTAAACTCTTCTCCATGACTGGACACCAAATAATATTCCTTTACGTGCTAAGTGTTATCTACAGTGTGGGATAGGTTTAATAAATACCCTAAAGCTAAGGCGTACCCTAACCCTAACCCCTACCCTAACCCTAACACGTACCCTAATCCTAACCCATACCATAAACCGAGCCCAAATCCTACAACTAACTCTAACCCAACCCTAACACATACCCTATGCCGTACCCGAATCCGTACCCTAAGCCATACCCTAACCCTAACCCTAAGCCTAACTCAAGCTATCCTTGACTGCTTCTGCCTCCAATAGATGTCCTAAGCACTAGTGTTTTATGGAACAGGTTAAAAAGAGAATCCTAATGTGATTTCTTTATAATACGTGTGTTCCTTATCTTATCCTAGTGTCTAAACTCTTCTCCATGGCTGGACCCAAAATAATATTCCTTTATGTGATAAGTGGTATCTAGAGAGTGGGATAGGTTTAATAACTAACCTAACCTTAACGCGTACCCTAACCCTATCCACTACCCTAACACTAACACGTACCCAAATCCTAAAACGTAACCTAAATCGAGCCCTAACCCTAAAACTAACCCTAATCCTAACCCAAACACAAAACCTAAGCCATACCCGAACCCGTACCCTAAGCCGTACCCTAACCCTAACGCTAACCCTAAGCTCCCCTTGACTGCTTCTACCTCCATTAGATTTCCTAAGCACTAGTGTTTTAAGGAACAGGTTAAAAAGAGAATTGTAATGTCATTTCTTTATAATAGGTGTGTTCCTTATGTTATCATAGTGTGTAAACTCTTCTCCATGGCTGGACCCCAAATAATATTCCTTTACGTGCTAAGTGGTATCTAGAGATTGGGATAGGTTTAATAAATACCCTAACCCTAACGCATAACCTAACCCTAACCCCTTCCCTAACCCTAACACGTACCCCAATCTTAACCCGTACGTTAAAGCGATCCCTAACCCTAAAACTAACCATAACCCTAACCCTAAACCACACCCTACGCCGTACCCGAACCCGTACCAGAAATCTTACCATAAGCAGTTCCCTAACCCTAACCCTAACACTAAACCTAAGCTACCTTTGACTGCTTCTGCTTCCAATAGATTTCCTAAGCACTAGTGTTTTAAGGAACAGGTTAAAAAGAGAATCCTAATGTGATTTCTGTATAATGGCTGTGTTCCTGATATTATCCTAGTGCCTAAACTCTTCTCCAAGGCTGGATTCCAAATAATAATCCTTTACGTTCTAAGTCGTATCTAGAGAGTGGGATATGTTTAATAAATACCCTAATCCTAACGCGTACCCTAACACTAACCCATACCCTAACCCTAACACGTAAACTAATCTTAACCCGTACCCTAAACCGAAACCTAACCCTAAAACTAACCCTAACCCTAACCCATACCCTACGCCGTACCCGAACCAGTACCCGAATCCATACCCTAAGCCGTACCCTAACACTAACCCTAACACTAACCCTAACCCGAAGCTACCCTTGACTCCTTCTGCCTCCAATAGATTTCCTAAGCACTAGTGTTTTAAGGAACAGGTTAAAAAGAGAATCCTAATGTGATTCCTTTATAATGGGTGTGTTCCTTATCTTTTCCTACTGTCTAAACTCTTCTCCAAGGCTGGACCCCAAATAATATTCCTTTACGTGTTAAGTGTTATCTAGAGTGTGGGATAGGTTTAATAAATACACTAAACCTAATGCGTACCCTAACCATAACCCCTACCCTAACCCTAACACGTACCCTAATACTAAGCCATACCCTAAACCGAGCCCTAACCCTAAAACTAACTCTAACCCATACCCTATACCGTACCCGAATCCGTACCCTAAGCCGTACACTAACACTAACCCTAACACTAACCATAACCCGAAGCTACCCTTGACTCCTTCTGCTTCCAATAGATTTCCTAAGCACTAGTGTTTTAAGGAACAGGTTAAAAAGAGCATCCTAATGTGATTTCTTTATAATGGGTGTGTTCCTATCTTATCCTAGTGTCTAAACTCTTCTCCATGGCTGGACCCAAATAATATTCCTTTACATGCTAAGTGGTATCTAGAGAGTGGGATAGGTTTAATAAATACCCTAAACCTAACACGTACCTTAACCCTAACGCCTACCCTAACCCTAACACGTAACCTAATCCTAACCTGTACCCTAAACCGAGCCCTAACCCTATAACTAACCCTAACCCTAACCCTAAACCATACACTATGACATACCCGAACAAGTTTCATAAGCCTTACCCTAACCCTAATCATAACCCTAAGGTACCCTTGACTGCTTCTGCCTCCAATAGATTTCCTAAGCACTAGTATTTTAAGGAACAGGTTAAAAAGGTAATCGTAATGTGATTCCTTTATAACGGGTGTCTTCCTTATCTTATCCTAGTGTCTAAATTCTTCTCCATGGCTGGACTCAAATAATATTCCTTTACATGCTAAGTGGTATCTAGAGAGTGGGATAGGTTTAATAAATACCCTAAACCTCACACGTACCTTAACCCTAACCCCTACCCTAACCCTAACACGTAACCTAATCCTAACCCGTACCAAAAAACCGAGCCCTAACTCTAAAACTAACCCTAAACCTAACCATAACCCATACTCCACGACGTAACCGAACCCGTACCCTAAATCGTACCCTAACCCTAACCCTAACCCTAAGCTACCCTTGACTGCTTCTGCCTCCAATAGATTTCCTAAGCACTAGTGTTTTAAGGAACAGGTTAAAAAGAGAATCCTAATGTGATTTGTTTTTAATGGGTGTGTTCCTTATCTTATCCTTAAGTCTAAATTCTTCTACATGGCTGGACCCCAAATAATATTTCTTTATGTGCTAAGTGGTATCTAGAGAGTGGGATAGGTTTAATAACTAACCTAACCTTAACGCGTACCCTAACCCTATCAACTACCCTAACCCTAACACGTACCCTAATCCTAACACGTACCCTACACCGAGCCCTAACCCTAAAACTAACCCTAATCCTAACCCTAAACCATACCCTACGCCGTACCCGAATCCGTACCCGAAACCTTAGCATAAGCAGTACCCTAACCCTAACCCTAACCCTAAGCTACCCTTGACTGCTTCTGCTTCCAATACATTTCCTAAGCACTAGTGTTGTAAGGAACAGGTTAAAAGGACAATCCTAATGTGATTTCTTTATAATGGGTATGTTCCTGATATTATCCTAGTGCCTAAACTCTTCTCCAAGGCTGGATTCCAAATAATATTCCTTTACGTTTTAGTCGTATCTAGAGAGTGGGATATGTTTAATAATTACCCTAATCCTAACACGTACCCTAACCCTAACCCATACCCTAACCGTAACAAGTAAACTAATCTTAACCCGAACCCTAAACCGAGCCCTAACCATAAAACTAACCCTAACCCTAACCCATACCCTACGCCGTACCCGAACCCGTACCCGAATCCGTACCCTAAGCCGTACCCTAACACTAACCCTAACCCGAAGCTACCCATGACTCCTTCTGCCTCCAATAGATTTCCTAAGCACTAGTGTTTTAAGTAACAGGTTAAAAAGACAATCCTAATGTGATTTCTTTATAATGGGTGTGTTCCTTATCTTATCCTAGTGTCTAAACTCTTCTCCATGGGGAACCACAAATAATATTCCTTCACATGCTAAGTGGTATCTAGAGAGTGGGATAGGTTTAATAAATGCCCTAGCTCTAACGCGTACCTTAACCCTAACCCCTACCCTAATCCTAACACGTAACCTAATCCTATCCCGTACCCAAAACTGAGCCCTAACTGTAAAACTAACCCTAACCCTAACGCTAACCCATTCTCTGCACCGTACCCGAACCCATACCCTAAGCCTAACACTATCCCTAACCCTAAACCTAAGCTACCCTTGATTGCTCCTGCCTCCAATAGATTCCCTAAGCACTAGTGTTTTAAGGAACAGGTTAAAAAGAGAATCCTAATGTGATTTCTTTGTAATGGTTGTGTTCCTTATCTTATCCTAATGTCTAAACTCTTCTACATGGCTAGACCCCAAATAATATTCTTTATGTGCTAAGTGGTATGTAGAGAGTGGGATAGGTTTAATAAATACCCTAACCCTAACGCGTATCCTAACCCTATCCCCTACCATTACCCTAACACGTACCCTAATCCTAACCTGTACCCTAAACCGAGCCCTAACCCTAAAATTAACCCTAAAACTAACCCTAAACTATACCATACGCCATACCCGAACCCGTAACCGAACCCGTACCATAAGCCGTACACTAACCCTAACCCTAAACCTAAGGTACCCTTGAATGCTTCTGCCTCCAATAGATTTCCTAAGCACTAGTGTTTTAAAGAACAGATTAAAAAGAGAATCCTAATGTGATTTCTTTACAATGGGTGTGTTCCTTATCCTATCCTAGTGTCTAAACTCTTTTCCATCCCTGGATTCCAAATAATTCTCTTTTACGTTCTAAGTGGTATCTAGAGAGTGGGATAGGTTTAATAAATACCCTAAAGCTAACGCGTACACTAACCCTAACCCCTACCCTAACCCTAACACCTACACTAATCCTAATTCCTACCCTAAACCGAGCCCTAACCCTAAAACTAACCCTAACCCTAACCCATACTCGAACCCGTACCCGAATCTGTACCCTAAGCCGTACCCTAACACTAACCCTAACCCTAACACTAACCCGAAGCCACCCTTGACTGCTTATGCCTCAAATAGATTTCCTAAGCCCTAGTGTTTTAAGAAACAGGTTAAAAAGAGAATCCTAATGTGATTCCTTTATAATGGGTGTGTTCCTTATCTTATCCTAGTGTCTAAACTCTTCTCCATGGCTGGACCCCAAATAATATTCCTTTACATGGTAAGTGGTATCTAGAGACTGGGATAGCTTTAATAAATACCCTAACCCTAACGTTTACCCTAAACCTATCCCCTACCCTAACTCTAACATGTACCCTAATCTTAACCCGTACCCTAAACCGATCCCCAACCCTAAAACTAACCCTAACCCTAACCCTAAACCATACCCTACGCCGTACCCGAACCCGTACCCGAACCCGTACCCTATGCCGTACCCTAACACTAACCCTAACCCTCACCCTAACCCTAAGCTATCCTTGACTGCTTCTGCCTCCAATAGATTTCTTAAACACTAGTGTTTTAAGGAACAGATTAAAAAGAGAATCCCAATGTGATTTCTTTATTATGGGTGTGTTCCTTATCTTATCCTAGTGTCTAAACTCTTCTGCATGGCTGGACAGAAAATAATATTCCTTTATGTGCTAAGTGGTATCTAGAGAGTGGGATAGATTTAATAAATAACCTAACCTTAAAGCGTACCCTAACCCTAACCCCTACCCTAACCCTAACACGTACCCTAATCCTAATCCGTAACCTAAACTAAGCCCTAACACTACAACTAACTCTAACCCTAACCCTAAAACATGCCCTATGCCGTACCCGAATCCTTACCCTAAGCCGTACCCTAAAACTAATCCTAAGCTAGCCTTGACTCCTTCAGCCTCCAATAGATTTGCTAAGCACTAGTGTTTTAAAGAACAGATTAAAAAGAGAATCCTAATGTGATTTCTTTACAATGGGTGTGTTCCTTATCCTATCCTAGTGTCTAAACTCTTTTCCATCCCTGGATTCCAAATAATTCTCTTTTACGTTCTAAGTGGTGTCTAGAGAGTGGGATAGGTTTAATAAATACCCTAAAGCTAACGCGTACACTAACCCTAACCCCTACCCTAACCCTAACACCTACACTAATCCTAATTCCTACCCTAAACCGAGCCCTAACCCTAAAACTAACCCTAACCCTAACCCATACTCGAACCCGTACCCGAATCTGTACCCTAAGCCGTACCCTAACACTAACCCTAACCCTAACACTAACCCGAAGCCACCCTTGACTGCTTATGCCTCAAATAGATTTCCTAAGCCCTAGTGTTTTAAGAAACAGGTTAAAAAGAGAATCCTAATGTGATTCCTTTATAATGGGTGTGTTCCTTATCTTATCCTAGTGTCTAAACTCTTCTCCATGGCTGGACCCCAAATAATATTCCTTTACATGGTAAGTGGTATCTAGAGACTGGGATAGCTTTAATAAATACCCTAACCCTAACGTTTACCCTAAACCTATCCCCTACCCTAACTCTAACATGTACCCTAATCTTAACCCGTACCCTAAACCGATCCCCAACCCTAAAACTAACCCTAACCCTAACCCTAAACCATACCCTACGCCGTACCCGAACCCGTACCCGAACCCGTACCCTATGCCGTACCCTAACACTAACCCTAACCCTCACCCTAACCCTAAGCTATCCTTGACTGCTTCTGCCTCCAATAGATTTCTTAAACACTAGTGTTTTAAGGAACAGATTAAAAAGAGAATCCCAATGTGATTTCTTTATTATGGGTGTGTTCCTTATCTTATCCTAGTGTCTAAACTCTTCTGCATGGCTGGACAGAAAATAATATTCCTTTATGTGCTAAGTGGTATCTAGAGAGTGGGATAGATTTAATAAATAACCTAACCTTAAAGCGTACCCTAACCCTAACCCCTACCCTAACCCTAACACGTACCCTAATCCTAATCCGTAACCTAAACTAAGCCCTAACACTACAACTAACTCTAACCCTAACCCTAAAACATGCCCTATGCCGTACCCGAATCCTTACCCTAAGCCGTACCCTAAACCTAATCCTAAGCTAGCCTTGACTGCTTCTGCCTCCAATGGATTTCCTAAGCACTAGTGTTTTAATGAACAGGTTAAAAAGAGAATCCTAATGTGATTTCTTTATAATAGGTGTGTTCCTTATGTTATCCTAGTGTGTAAACTATTCTCCATGGCTGGACCCCAAATAATATTCCTTTACGTGCTAAGTGGTATCTAGAGAGTGGGATAGGTTTAATAAATACCCTAACCCTAATGCGTACCCTAACCGTAACCCCTACCCTAATCCTAACACGTACCCCAATACTAGCCTGTACCCTAAACCGATCCCTAACCCTAAAACTAACCCTAACGCTAACCCTAACCCATAACCTACACCGTATCCGAACCTGTACCCGAAACCTAACCATAAGCAGTACCCTAACCCTAACCCTAACCATAACCCTAACCTACCCTTGACTGCTTCTGCATCCAATAGATTTCCTAAGCACTATTGTTTTAAGGAACAGGTTAAAAAGAGAATCCTAATGTGATTCCTTTATAATGGGTGTGTTCCTTATCTTTTCCTACTGTATAAACTCTTCTCCATGGTTGGACCCCAAATAATATTCCTTTACGTGCAAAGTTTTATCTAGAATGTGGGATAGGTTTAATAAATACCCTTAACCTAATGCGTACCCTTACCCTAACCCCTACCCTAACCCTAACACGTACCCTAATCCTAACCCGTACCCTAAACTGAGCCCTAACTCTAAAACTAACTCTGACCCTAACCCTAACCCATACCCTATGCCGTACCCGAATCCGTACCCTAAGCCGTACCCTAACCCTAACACTAACCCTAACCCTAAGCTAGCTTTGACTGCTTCTGCCTCCAATAGATTTCCTAAGCACTAGTGTTTTAAGGAACAGGTTAAAAAGGGAATCCTAATGTGATTTCTTTATAATAGGTGTGTTCCTTATGTTATCTTAGTGTGTAAACTATTCGCCATGGCTGGACCCCAAATACTATTCCTTTACGTGCTAAGTGGTATCTAGAGAGTGGGATAGGTTTAATAAATATCCTAACCCTAACGCGTACCCTAACGCTAAACCCTACGCTAACCCTAACACGTACCCCAATCCTAACCCGTACCCTAAACCGAGCCGTAACCCTAAAACTAAACTTAATCCTAACCGTAACCCATACACTATGCCGTACCTGAACCCGTACCCGAACCCGTACCATAAGCAGTACCCTAACCCTAACCCAAACCCTAAGCTACCCTTGACTGCTTCTGTTTCCAATAGATTTCCTAAGCACTAGTGTTTTAAGGAACAGGTTAAAAAGAGAATCCTAATGTGTTTTCTTTATAATGAGTGTGTTCCGTATCTTATCCTAGTGTCTAAACTCTTTTCCATGGCTGGATTCCAAATAATATTCTTTTACGTTCTAAGTGGTATCTAGAGAGTGGGAAAGGTTTAATAAATACCCTAACCCTAACGCATACCCAAATCCTAACCCCTACCCTAACCCTAACACTTACACTAATCCTAACCTGTACCCTAAACCGAGCCCTAACCCTAAAACTAAACGTAACCCTAACACATACCCGAACCCGTACTAGAACCCGTACCCGAACCCGTACCCTAAGCCGTACCCTAACACTAACCCTAACCCTAACTGTAACCCGAAGCTACCCTTGACTGATTATGCCTCAAATAGATTTCCTAAGCACTAGTGTTTTAAGGAACAGGTTAAAAAGATAATCATAATGTGATTTCTTTTTAACGGGTGTGTTCCTTATCTTATCCTAGTGTCTAAACTCTTCCCCATGGCTGGACCCCAAATAATATTCATTTACGTGCTAAGTGTTTTCTAGAGGGTGGGATAGGTTTAATAAATACACTAAACCTAAGGTGTACCCTAACCCTAATCCTACCATAACCCTAACACGTAACCTAATCTTAACCCGTACCCTAAAGCGAGCCATAACCCTAAAACTAACCCTAACACTAACCCATACGCTACGCCGTACCCAACCCGTACCCGAATCCGTACCCTAAGCCGTAACCTAACACTAACCCTAACCCGAAGCTACCCTTGACTCCTTCTGCCTCCAATAGATTTGCTAAGCACTAGTGTTTTAAGGAACAGGTTAAAAAGAGAATCCTAATGTGATTTCTTTATAATGGGTGTGTTCCTTATCTTATCCTAGTGTCTAAACTCTTCTCCATGGGGGAACCACAAATAATATTCCTTTACATGCTAAGTGGTATCTAGAGAGTGGGATAGGTTTAATAAATACACTAAACCTAACACGTACCTTAACCCTAACGCCTACCCTAATCCTAACACGTAAACTAATCCTAACCTGTACCCTAAACCGAGCCCTAACCCTAAAAGTAACCCTAACCCTAACCCTAAACCGTACCCTACGACGTACCCGAACCCGTACCCGAACCCGTACCATAAGCCGTACCCTAACCCTAATCATAACCCTAAGGTACCCTTGACTCCTTCTGCCTCCAATAGGTTTCCTAAGCACTAGTGTTTTAAGGAACAGGTTAAAAAGAGAATCCTAATGTGATTTCTTTATAATGGGTGTGTTTTTTATCTTATCCTAGTGTCTAAACTCTTCTCCATGGGGGAACCAGAAATAATATTCCTTTACATGCTAAGTGGTATCTAGAGAGTGGGATAGGTTTAATAAATACCCTAACCCTAACGCATACCCCAACCCTATCTCCTACCATTACCCTAACACGTAGCCTAATCCTAACCTGTACCCTAAAACCGAGCCCTAACCGTAAAACTAACCCTAAACCTAACCCTAAACCATAACCTACGACATACCCACACCCGACCCGAACCCGTACCATAAGCCGTACCCTATACCTAACCCTAACCCTAAGGTACCCTTGACTGCTTCTGCCTCCAATATATTTCGTAAGCACTAGTGTTTTAAGGAACAGGTTAAAAAGTTAATCGTAATGTGATTTCTTTATAACGGGTGTGTTCCTTATCTTAACCTAGTGTCTAAACTCTTTTCCATGGCTGGACCCCAAAAAATATCCCTTTACGTGCTAAGTGGTATCTAGAGTGTGGGATAGTTTTAATAACTAACCTAACCCTAACGCGTACACTAAACCTAACTCCTCCCTTAATCCTAACACGTACCCCAATCCTAACCCGTACCATAAACTGATCCCTAACCCTAAAACTAAACCTAACCCTAACCCTAACCCATACACTACGCCGTACCTGAACCCGTACCCGAACCCGTACTATAAGCAGTAGCCTAACCCTAACCCTAACTCTAACCCTAAGCTACCCTTGACTGCTTCTGCTACCAATAGATTTCCTAAGCACTAGTGTTTTAAGGAACAGATTAAAAAGAGAATCCTAATGTGATTTCTTTATAATGGGTGTGTTCCTTATCTTATCCTAGTGTCTAAACTCTTTTCCATGGCTGGATTCCAAATAATATTCTTTTACGTTCTAAGTGGTATCTAGAGAGTGGGATAGGTTTAATAAATACCCTAACCCTAACGCGTACCCAAATCCTAACCCCTACCCTAACCCTAACACCTACACTAATCCTAACCTGTACCCTAAACCGAGCCCTAACCCTAAAACTAAACATAACCCTAACCCATACCCGAACCCGTACCCGAATCTGTACCCTAAGCCGTACCCTAACACTAACCCTAACCCTAAATGTAACCCGAAGCTACCCTGGACTGATTATGCCTCAAATAGATTTCCTAAGCACTAGTGTTTTAAGGAACACGTTGAAAAGACAATCGTAATGTGATTTCTTTATATCGGGTGTGTTCCTTATCTTATCCTAGTGTCTAAACTCTTCTCCATGACTGGACACCAAATAATACTCCTTTACGTGCTAAGTGTTATCTACAGTGTGGGATAGGTTTAATAAATACCCTAAAACTAAGGCGTACCCTAACCCTAACCCCTACCCTAACCCTAACACGTACCCTAATCCTAACCCATACCCTAAACCGAGCCCTAATCCTACAACTAACTCTAACCCAACCCTAACACATACCCTATGCCGTACCCGAATCCGTACCCTAAGCCATACCCTAACCCTAACCCTAAGCCTAACTCAAGCTATCCTTGACTGCTTCTGCCTCCAATAGATGTCCTAAGCACTAGTGTTTTATGGAACAGGTTAAAAAGAGAATCCTAATGTGATTTCTTTATAATACGTGTGTTCCTTATCTTATCCTAGTGTCTAAACTCTTCTCCATGGCTGGACCCAAAATAATATTCCTTTATGTGATAAGTGGTATCTAGAGAGTGGGATAGGTTTAATAACTAACCTAACCTTAACGCGTACCCTAACCCTATCCACTACCCTAACACTAACACGTACCCAAATCCTAAAACGTACCCTAAATCGAGCCCTAACCCTAAAACTAACCCTAATCCTAACCCAAACACAAAACCTAAGCCATACACGAACTCGTACCCTAAGCCGTACCATAACCCTAACGCTAACCCTAAGCTCCCCTTGACTGCTTCTACCTCCATTAGATTTCCTAAGCACTAGTGTTTTAAGGAACAGGCTAAAAAGAGAATCGTAATGTCATTTCTTTATAATAGGTGTGTTCCTTATGTTATCATAGTGTGTAAACTCTTCTCCATGGCTGGACCCCAAATAATATTCCTTTACGTGCTAAGTGGTATCTAGAGATTGGGATAGGTTTAATAAATACCCTAACCCTAACGCATAACCTAATCCTAACCCCTTCCCTAACCCTAACACGTACCCCAATCCTAACCCGTACTTTAAAGCGATCCCTAACCCTAAAACTAACCATAACCCTAACCCTAAACCACACCCTACGCCGTACCCGAACCCGTAGCAGAAATCTTACCATAAGCAGTTCCCTAACCCTAACCCTAACACTAACCCTAAGCTACCTTTGACTGCTTCTGCTTCCAATAGATTTCCTAAGCACTAGTGTTTTAAGGAACAGGTTAAAAAGAGAATCCTAATGTGATTTCTGTATAATGGCTGTGTTCCTGATATTATCCTAGTGCCTAAACTCTTCTCCAAGGCTGGATTCCAAATAATAATCCTTTACGTTCTAAGTCGTATCTAGAGAGTGGGATATGTTTAATAAATACCCTAATCCTAACGCGTACCCTAACCCTAACCCATACCCTAACCCTAACACGTAAACTAATCTTAACCCGTATCCTAAACCGAGCCCTAACCCTAAAACTAACCCTAGCCCTAACCCATACCCTACGCCGTACCCGAACCCGTAACCGAATCCGTGCCCTAAACCGTACCCTAACACTAACCCTAACACTAACCCTAACCCGAAGCTACCCTTGACTCCTTCTGCCTGCAATAGATTTCCTAAGAACTAGTGTTTTAAGGAACAGGTTAAAAAGAGAATCTTAATGTGATTTCTTTATAATGGGTGTGTTCCTTATCTTATCCTAGTGTCTAAACTCTTCTCCATGGGTGAACCACAAATAATATTCCTTTACAGGCTAAGTGGTATCTAGAGAGTGGGATAGGTTTAATAAATACCCTGACCCTAACGCGTACCCTAACCCTAACACGTAACCTAATCCTAACCCGTACCCAAATCTGAGCCTTAACTGTAAAACTAACACTAACCCTAACCCATACTCTGCACCGTACCCGAACCCGTACCCGAATCCGTACCCTAAGCCGTACCCTAACACTAACCCTAACCCTAACACTAACCCGAAGCTACCCTTGACTGCTTATGCCTCAAATAGATTTCCTAAGCCCTAGTGTTTTAAGGAACAGGTAAAAAAGAGAATCATAATGTGATTTCCTTATAATGGGTTTGTTCCTTATCTTTTGCTACTGTCTAAACACTTCTCCATGGCTGGAACCCAAATCATATTCCTTTACGTGTTAAGTGTTATCTAGAGTGTGGGATAGGTTTAATAAATACACTAAACCTAATGCGTACCCTAACCATAACCCCTACCCTAACCCTAACACGTACCCTAATACTAAGCCATACCCTAAACCGAGCCCTAACCCTAAAACTAACTCTAACCCATACCCTATACCGTACCCGAATCCGTACCCTAAGCCGTACACTAACACTAACCCTAACACTAACCATAACCCGAAGCTACCCTTGACTCCTTCTGCTTCCAATAGATTTCCTAAGCACTAGTGTTTTAAGGAACAGGTTAAAAAGAGCATCCTAATGTGATTTCTTTATAATGGGTGTGTTCCTATCTTATCCTAGTGTCTAAACTCTTCTCCATGGCTGGACCCAAATAATATTCCTTTACATGCTAAGTGGTATCTAGAGAGTGGGATAGGTTTAATAAATACCCTAAACCTAACACGTACCTTAACCCTAACGCCTACCCTAACCCTAACACGTAACCTAATCCTAACCTGTACCCTAAACCGAGCCCTAACCCTATAACTAACCCTAACCCTAACCCTAAACCATACACTATGACATACCCGAACAAGTTTCATAAGCCTTACCCTAACCCTAATCATAACCCTAAGGTACCCTTGACTGCTTCTGCCTCCAATAGATTTCCTAAGCACTAGTATTTTAAGGAACAGGTTAAAAAGGTAATCGTAATGTGATTCCTTTATAACGGGTGTCTTCCTTATCTTATCCTAGTGTCTAAATTCTTCTCCATGGCTGGACTCAAATAATATTCCTTTACATGCTAAGTGGTATCTAGAGAGTGGGATAGGTTTAATAAATACCCTAAACCTCACACGTACCTTAACCCTAACCCCTACCCTAACCCTAACACGTAACCTAATCCTAACCCGTACCAAAAAACCGAGCCCTAACTCTAAAACTAACCCTAAACCTAACCATAACCCATACTCCACGACGTAACCGAACCCGTACCCTAAATCGTACCCTAACCCTAACCCTAACCCTAAGCTACCCTTGACTGCTTCTGCCTCCAATAGATTTCCTAAGCACTAGTGTTTTAAGGAACAGGTTAAAAAGAGAATCCTAATGTGATTTGTTTTTAATGGGTGTGTTCCTTATCTTATCCTTAAGTCTAAATTCTTCTACATGGCTGGACCCCAAATAATATTTCTTTATGTGCTAAGTGGTATCTAGAGAGTGGGATAGGTTTAATAACTAACCTAACCTTAACGCGTACCCTAACCCTATCAACTACCCTAACCCTAACACGTACCCTAATCCTAACACGTACCCTACACCGAGCCCTAACCCTAAAACTAACCCTAATCCTAACCCTAAACCATACCCTACGCCGTACCCGAATCCGTACCCGAAACCTTAGCATAAGCAGTACCCTAACCCTAACCCTAACCCTAAGCTACCCTTGACTGCTTCTGCTTCCAATACATTTCCTAAGCACTAGTGTTGTAAGGAACAGGTTAAAAGGACAATCCTAATGTGATTTCTTTATAATGGGTATGTTCCTGATATTATCCTAGTGCCTAAACTCTTCTCCAAGGCTGGATTCCAAATAATATTCCTTTACGTTTTAGTCGTATCTAGAGAGTGGGATATGTTTAATAATTACCCTAATCCTAACACGTACCCTAACCCTAACCCATACCCTAACCGTAACAAGTAAACTAATCTTAACCCGAACCCTAAACCGAGCCCTAACCATAAAACTAACCCTAACCCTAACCCATACCCTACGCCGTACCCGAACCCGTACCCGAATCCGTACCCTAAGCCGTACCCTAACACTAACCCTAACACTAACCCTAACCCGAAGCTACCCATGACTCCTTCTGCCTCCAATAGATTTCCTAAGCACTAGTGTTTTAAGTAACAGGTTAAAAAGACAATCCTAATGTGATTTCTTTATAATGGGTGTGTTCCTTATCTTATCCTAGTGTCTAAACTCTTCTCCATGGGGAACCACAAATAATATTCCTTCACATGCTAAGTGGTATCTAGAGAGTGGGATAGGTTTAATAAATGCCCTAGCTCTAACGCGTACCTTAACCCTAACCCCTACCCTAATCCTAACACGTAACCTAATCCTATCCCGTACCCAAAACTGAGCCCTAACTGTAAAACTAACCCTAACCCTAACGCTAACCCATTCTCTGCACCGTACCCGAACCCATACCCTAAGCCTAACACTATCCCTAACCCTAAACCTAAGCTACCCTTGATTGCTCCTGCCTCCAATAGATTCCCTAAGCACTAGTGTTTTAAGGAACAGGTTAAAAAGAGAATCCTAATGTGATTTCTTTGTAATGGTTGTGTTCCTTATCTTATCCTAATGTCTAAACTCTTCTACATGGCTAGACCCCAAATAATATTCTTTATGTGCTAAGTGGTATGTAGAGAGTGGGATAGGTTTAATAAATACCCTAACCCTAACGCGTATCCTAACCCTATCCCCTACCATTACCCTAACACGTACCCTAATCCTAACCTGTACCCTAAACCGAGCCCTAACCCTAAAATTAACCCTAAAACTAACCCTAAACTATACCATACGCCATACCCGAACCCGTAACCGAACCCGTACCATAAGCCGTACACTAACCCTAACCCTAAACCTAAGGTACCCTTGAATGCTTCTGCCTCCAATAGATTTCCTAAGCACTAGTGTTTTAAAGAACAGATTAAAAAGAGAATCCTAATGTGATTTCTTTACAATGGGTGTGTTCCTTATCCTATCCTAGTGTCTAAACTCTTTTCCATCCCTGGATTCCAAATAATTCTCTTTTACGTTCTAAGTGGTATCTAGAGAGTGGGATAGGTTTAATAAATACCCTAAAGCTAACGCGTACACTAACCCTAACCCCTACCCTAACCCTAACACCTACACTAATCCTAATTCCTACCCTAAACCGAGCCCTAACCCTAAAACTAACCCTAACCCTAACCCATACTCGAACCCGTACCCGAATCTGTACCCTAAGCCGTACCCTAACACTAACCCTAACCCTAACACTAACCCGAAGCCACCCTTGACTGCTTATGCCTCAAATAGATTTCCTAAGCCCTAGTGTTTTAAGAAACAGGTTAAAAAGAGAATCCTAATGTGATTCCTTTATAATGGGTGTGTTCCTTATCTTATCCTAGTGTCTAAACTCTTCTCCATGGCTGGACCCCAAATAATATTCCTTTACATGGTAAGTGGTATCTAGAGACTGGGATAGCTTTAATAAATACCCTAACCCTAACGTTTACCCTAAACCTATCCCCTACCCTAACTCTAACATGTACCCTAATCTTAACCCGTACCCTAAACCGATCCCCAACCCTAAAACTAACCCTAACCCTAACCCTAAACCATACCCTACGCCGTACCCGAACCCGTACCCGAACCCGTACCCTATGCCGTACCCTAACACTAACCCTAACCCTCACCCTAACCCTAAGCTATCCTTGACTGCTTCTGCCTCCAATAGATTTCTTAAACACTAGTGTTTTAAGGAACAGATTAAAAAGAGAATCCCAATGTGATTTCTTTATTATGGGTGTGTTCCTTATCTTATCCTAGTGTCTAAACTCTTCTGCATGGCTGGACAGAAAATAATATTCCTTTATGTGCTAAGTGGTATCTAGAGAGTGGGATAGATTTAATAAATAACCTAACCTTAAAGCGTACCCTAACCCTAACCCCTACCCTAACCCTAACACGTACCCTAATCCTAATCCGTAACCTAAACTAAGCCCTAACACTACAACTAACTCTAACCCTAACCCTAAAACATGCCCTATGCCGTACCCGAATCCTTACCCTAAGCCGTACCCTAAAACTAATCCTAAGCTAGCCTTGACTCCTTCAGCCTCCAATAGATTTGCTAAGCACTAGTGTTTTAAAGAACAGATTAAAAAGAGAATCCTAATGTGATTTCTTTACAATGGGTGTGTTCCTTATCCTATCCTAGTGTCTAAACTCTTTTCCATCCCTGGATTCCAAATAATTCTCTTTTACGTTCTAAGTGGTATCTAGAGAGTGGGATAGGTTTAATAAATACCCTAAAGCTAACGCGTACACTAACCCTAACCCCTACCCTAACCCTAACACCTACACTAATCCTAATTCCTACCCTAAACCGAGCCCTAACCCTAAAACTAACCCTAACCCTAACCCATACTCGAACCCGTACCCGAATCTGTACCCTAAGCCGTACCCTAACACTAACCCTAACCCTAACACTAACCCGAAGCCACCCTTGACTGCTTATGCCTCAAATAGATTTCCTAAGCCCTAGTGTTTTAAGAAACAGGTTAAAAAGAGAATCCTAATGTGATTCCTTTATAATGGGTGTGTTCCTTATCTTATCCTAGTGTCTAAACTCTTCTCCATGGCTGGACCCCAAATAATATTCCTTTACATGGTAAGTGGTATCTAGAGACTGGGATAGCTTTAATAAATACCCTAACCCTAACGTTTACCCTAAACCTATCCCCTACCCTAACTCTAACATGTACCCTAATCTTAACCCGTACCCTAAACCGATCCCCAACCCTAAAACTAACCCTAACCCTAACCCTAAACCATACCCTACGCCGTACCCGAACCCGTACCCGAACCCGTACCCTATGCCGTACCCTAACACTAACCCTAACCCTCACCCTAACCCTAAGCTATCCTTGACTGCTTCTGCCTCCAATAGATTTCTTAAACACTAGTGTTTTAAGGAACAGATTAAAAAGAGAATCCCAATGTGATTTCTTTATTATGGGTGTGTTCCTTATCTTATCCTAGTGTCTAAACTCTTCTGCATGGCTGGACAGAAAATAATATTCCTTTATGTGCTAAGTGGTATCTAGAGAGTGGGATAGATTTAATAAATAACCTAACCTTAAAGCGTACCCTAACCCTAACCCCTACCCTAACCCTAACACGTACCCTAATCCTAATCCGTAACCTAAACTAAGCCCTAACACTACAACTAACTCTAACCCTAACCCTAAAACATGCCCTATGCCGTACCCGAATCCTTACCCTAAGCCGTACCCTAAACCTAATCCTAAGCTAGCCTTGACTGCTTCTGCCTCCAATGGATTTCCTAAGCACTAGTGTTTTAATGAACAGGTTAAAAAGAGAATCCTAATGTGATTTCTTTATAATAGGTGTGTTCCTTATGTTATCCTAGTGTGTAAACTATTCTCCATGGCTGGACCCCAAATAATATTCCTTTACGTGCTAAGTGGTATCTAGAGAGTGGGATAGGTTTAATAAATACCCTAACCCTAATGCGTACCCTAACCGTAACCCCTACCCTAATCCTAACACGTACCCCAATACTAGCCTGTACCCTAAACCGATCCCTAACCCTAAAACTAACCCTAACGCTAACCCTAACCCATAACCTACACCGTATCCGAACCTGTACCCGAAACCTAACCATAAGCAGTACCCTAACCCTAACCCTAACCATAACCCTAACCTACCCTTGACTGCTTCTGCATCCAATAGATTTCCTAAGCACTATTGTTTTAAGGAACAGGTTAAAAAGAGAATCCTAATGTGATTCCTTTATAATGGGTGTGTTCCTTATCTTTTCCTACTGTATAAACTCTTCTCCATGGTTGGACCCCAAATAATATTCCTTTACGTGCAAAGTTTTATCTAGAATGTGGGATAGGTTTAATAAATACCCTTAACCTAATGCGTACCCTTACCCTAACCCCTACCCTAACCCTAACACGTACCCTAATCCTAACCCGTACCCTAAACTGAGCCCTAACTCTAAAACTAACTCTGACCCTAACCCTAACCCATACCCTATGCCGTACCCGAATCCGTACCCTAAGCCGTACCCTAACCCTAACACTAACCCTAACCCTAAGCTAGCCTTGACTGCTTCTGCCTCCAATAGATTTCCTAAGCACTAGTGTTTTAAGGAACAGGTTAAAAAGGGAATCCTAATGTGATTTCTTTATAATAGGTGTGTTCCTTATGTTATCTTAGTGTGTAAACTATTCGCCATGGCTGGACCCCAAATACTATTCCTTTACGTGCTAAGTGGTATCTAGAGAGTGGGATAGGTTTAATAAATATCCTAACCCTAACGCGTACCCTAACGCTAAACCCTACGCTAACCCTAACACGTACCCCAATCCTAACCCGTACCCTAAACCGAGCCGTAACCCTAAAACTAAACTTAATCCTAACCGTAACCCATACACTATGCCGTACCTGAACCCGTACCCGAACCCGTACCATAAGCAGTACCCTAACCCTAACCCAAACCCTAAGCTACCCTTGACTGCTTCTGTTTCCAATAGATTTCCTAAGCACTAGTGTTTTAAGGAACAGGTTAAAAAGAGAATCCTAATGTGTTTTCTTTATAATGAGTGTGTTCCGTATCTTATCCTAGTGTCTAAACTCTTTTCCATGGCTGGATTCCAAATAATATTCTTTTACGTTCTAAGTGGTATCTAGAGAGTGGGAAAGGTTTAATAAATACCCTAACCCTAACGCATACCCAAATCCTAACCCCTACCCTAACCCTAACACTTACACTAATCCTAACCTGTACCCTAAACCGAGCCCTAACCCTAAAACTAAACGTAACCCTAACACATACCCGAACCCGTACTAGAACCCGTACCCGAACCCGTACCCTAAGCCGTACCCTAACACTAACCCTAACCCTAACTGTAACCCGAAGCTACCCTTGACTGATTATGCCTCAAATAGATTTCCTAAGCACTAGTGTTTTAAGGAACAGGTTAAAAAGATAATCATAATGTGATTTCTTTTTAACGGGTGTGTTCCTTATCTTATCCTAGTGTCTAAACTCTTCCCCATGGCTGGACCCCAAATAATATTCATTCACGTGCTAAGTGTTTTCTAGAGGGTGGGATAGGTTTAATAAATACACTAAACCTAAGGTGTACCCTAACCCTAATCCTACCATAACCCTAACACGTAACCTAATCTTAACCCGTACCCTAAAGCGAGCCATAACCCTAAAACTAACCCTAACACTAACCCATACGCTACGCCGTACCCAACCCGTACCCGAATCCGTACCCTAAGCCGTAACCTAACACTAACCCTAACCCGAAGCTACCCTTGACTCCTTCTGCCTCCAATAGATTTGCTAAGCACTAGTGTTTTAAGGAACAGGTTAAAAAGAGAATCCTAATGTGATTTCTTTATAATGGGTGTGTTCCTTATCTTATCCTAGTGTCTAAACTCTTCTCCATGGGGGAACCACAAATAATATTCCTTTACATGCTAAGTGGTATCTAGAGAGTGGGATAGGTTTAATAAATACCCTAAACCTAACACGTACCTTAACCCTAACGCCTACCCTAATCCTAACACGTAAACTAATCCTAACCTGTACCCTAAACCGAGCCCTAACCCTAAAAGTAACCCTAACCCTAACCCTAAACCGTACCCTACGACGTACCCGAACCCGTACCCGAACCCGTACCATAAGCCGTACCCTAACCCTAATCATAACCCTAAGGTACCCTTGACTCCTTCTGCCTCCAATAGGTTTCCTAAGCACTAGTGTTTTAAGGAACAGGTTAAAAAGAGAATCCTAATGTGATTTCTTTATAATGGGTGTGTTTTTTATCTTATCCTAGTGTCTAAACTCTTCTCCATGGGGGAACCAGAAATAATATTCCTTTACATGCTAAGTGGTATCTAGAGAGTGGGATAGGTTTAATAAATACCCTAACCCTAACGCATACCCCAACCCTATCTCCTACCATTACCCTAACACGTAGCCTAATCCTAACCTGTACCCTAAAACCGAGCCCTAACCGTAAAACTAACCCTAAACCTAACCCTAAACCATAACCTACGACATACCCACACCCGACCCGAACCCGTACCATAAGCCGTACCCTATACCTAACCCTAACCCTAAGGTACCCTTGACTGCTTCTGCCTCCAATATATTTCGTAAGCACTAGTGTTTTAAGGAACAGGTTAAAAAGTTAATCGTAATGTGATTTCTTTATAACGGGTGTGTTCCTTATCTTAACCTAGTGTCTAAACTCTTTTCCATGGCTGGACCCCAAAAAATATCCCTTTACGTGCTAAGTGGTATCTAGAGTGTGGGATAGTTTTAATAACTAACCTAACCCTAACGCGTACACTAAACCTAACTCCTCCCTTAATCCTAACACGTACCCCAATCCTAACCCGTACCATAAACTGATCCCTAACCCTAAAACTAAACCTAACCCTAACCCTAACCCATACACTACGCCGTACCTGAACCCGTACCCGAACCCGTACTATAAGCAGTAGCCTAACCCTAACCCTAACTCTAACCCTAAGCTACCCTTGACTGCTTCTGCTACCAATAGATTTCCTAAGCACTAGTGTTTTAAGGAACAGATTAAAAAGAGAATCCTAATGTGATTTCTTTATAATGGGTGTGTTCCTTATCTTATCCTAGTGTCTAAACTCTTTTCCATGGCTGGATTCCAAATAATATTCTTTTACGTTCTAAGTGGTATCTAGAGAGTGGGATAGGTTTAATAAATACCCTAACCCTAACGCGTACCCAAATCCTAACCCCTACCCTAACCCTAACACCTACACTAATCCTAACCTGTACCCTAAACCGAGCCCTAACCCTAAAACTAAACATAACCCTAACCCATACCCGAACCCGTACCCGAATCTGTACCCTAAGCCGTACCCTAACACTAACCCTAACCCTAAATGTAACCCGAAGCTACCCTGGACTGATTATGCCTCAAATAGATTTCCTAAGCACTAGTGTTTTAAGGAACACGTTGAAAAGACAATCGTAATGTGATTTCTTTATATCGGGTGTGTTCCTTATCTTATCCTAGTGTCTAAACTCTTCTCCATGACTGGACACCAAATAATACTCCTTTACGTGCTAAGTGTTATCTACAGTGTGGGATAGGTTTAATAAATACCCTAAAACTAAGGCGTACCCTAACCCTAACCCCTACCCTAACCCTAACACGTACCCTAATCCTAACCCATACCCTAAACCGAGCCCTAATCCTACAACTAACTCTAACCCAACCCTAACACATACCCTATGCCGTACCCGAATCCGAACCCTAAGCCATACCCTAACCCTAACCCTAAGCCTAACTCAAGCTATCCTTGACTGCTTCTGCCTCCAATAGATGTCCTAAGCACTAGTGTTTTATGGAACAGGTTAAAAAGAGAATCCTAATGTGATTTCTTTATAATACGTGTGTTCCTTATCTTATCCTAGTGTCTAAACTCTTCTCCATGGCTGGACCCAAAATAATATTCCTTTATGTGATAAGTGGTATCTAGAGAGTGGGATAGGTTTAATAACTAACCTAACCTTAACGCGTAACCTAACCCTATCCACTACCCTAACACTAACACGTACCCAAATCCTAAAACGTACCCTAAATCGAGCCCTAACCCTAAAACTAACCCTAATCCTAACCCAAACACAAAACCTAAGCCATACACGAACTCGTACCCTAAGCCGTACCCTAACCCTAACGCTAACCCTAAGCTCCCCTTGACTGCTTCTACCTCCATTAGATTTCCTAAGCACTAGTGTTTTAAGGAACAGGTTAAAAAGAGAATCGTAATGTCATTTCTTTATAATAGGTGTGTTCCTTATGTTATCATAGTGTGTAAACTCTTCTCCATGGCTGGACCCCAAATAATATTCCTTTACGTGCTAAGTGGTATCTAGAGATTGGGATAGGTTTAATAAATACCCTAACCCTAACGCATAACCTAATCCTAACCCTAACACGTACCCCAATCCTAACCCGTACTTTAAAGCGATCCCTAACCCTAAAACTAACCATAACCCTAACCCTAAACCACACCCTACGCCGTACCCGAACCTGTACCAGAAATCTTACCTTAAGCAGTTCCCTAACCCTAACCCTAACACTAACCCTAAGCTACCCTTGACTGCTTCTGCTTCCAATAGATTTCCTAAGCACTAGTGTTTTAAGGAACAGGTTAAAAAGAGAATCCTAATGTGATTTCTGTATAATGGCTGTGTTCCTGATATTATCCTTGTACCTAAACTCTTCTCCAAGGCTGGATTCCAAATAATAATCCTTTACGTTCTAAGTCGTATCTAGAGAGTGGGATATGTTTAATAAATACCCTAATCCTAACGCGTACCCTAACACTAACCCATACCCTAACCCTAACACGTAAACTAATCTTAACCCGTACCCTAAACCGAAACCTAACCCTAAAACTAACCCTAACCCTAACCCATACCCTACGCCGTACCCGAACCCGTACCCGAATCCATACCCTAAGCCGTACCCTAACACTAACCCTAACACTAACCCTAACCCGAAGCTACCCTTGACTCCTTCTGCCTCCAATAGATTTCCTAAGCACTAGTGTTTTAAGGAACAGGTTAACAAGAGAATCATAATGTGATTTCTTTATAATGGGTGTGTTCCTTATCTTATCCTAGTGTCTAAACTCTTCTCCATGGGGGAACCACAAATAATATTCCTTTACAGGCTAAGTGGTATCTAGAGAGTGGGATAGGTTTAATAAATACCCTAACCCTAACGCGTACCCTAAACCTAACACATAACCTAATCCTAACCCGTACCCAAATCCGAGCCCTAACTGTAAAACTAACACTAACCCTAACCCATACTCTGCACCGTACCCGAACCCGTACCCGAATCCGTACCCTAACACTAACCCTAACCCTAACACTAACCCAAAGCTACCCTTGACTGCTTATGCCTCAAATAGATTTCCTAAGCCCTAGTGTTTTAAGAAACAGGTTAAAAAGAGAATCCTAATGTGATTTCTTTTTAATGGGTTTGTTCCTTATCTTTACCTACTGTCTAAACACTTCTCCATGGCTTGACCCCAAATAATATTGCTTTACGTGTTAAGTGTTATCTAGAGTGCGGGATAGGTTTAATAAATACACTAAACCTAATGCGTACCCTAACCATAACCCATACCCTAACCCTAACACGTACCCTAATACTAAGCCGTACCCTAAACTGAGCCCTAACCCTAAAACTAACTCTAACCCTAACTCTAACCCATACCCTATACCGTACCCGAATCCGTACCCTAAGCCGTACCCTAACCATAACCCTAACCCTAACCGTAAGCTAGCCTTGACTGCTTCTGCTTCCAATAGATTTCTTAAGCACTAGTGTTTTAAGGAACAGGTTAAAAAGAGCATCCTAATGTGATTTCTTTATAATGGGTGTGTTCCTATCTTATCCTAGTGTCTAAACTCTTCTCCATGGCTGGACCCAAATAATATTACTTTACATGCTAAGTGGTATCTAGAGAGTAGGATAAGTTTAATAAATACCCTAAACCTAACACGTACCTTAACCCTAACGCCTACCCTAACCCTAACACGTAACCTAATCCTAACCTGTACCCTAAACCGAGCCCTAACCCTATAACTAACCCTAACCCTACCCTAAACCATACACTATGACGTACCCGAACCCGTACCATAAGCCGTACCCTAACCCTAATCATAACCCTAAGGTACCCTTGACTGCTTCTGCCTCCAATAGATTTCCTAAGCACTAGTGTTTTAAGGAACAGGTTAAAAAGGTAATCGTAATGTGATTCCTTTATAACGGGTGTCTTCCTTATCTTATCCTAGTGTCTAAACTCTTCTCCATGGCTGGACCCAAATAATATTCCTTTACATGCTAAGTGGTATCTAGAGAGTGGGATAGGTTTAATAAATACCCTAAACCTAACACGTACCTTAACCCTAACCCCTACCCTAACCCTAACACGTAACCTAATCCCAACCCGTACCAAAAAACCGAGCCCTAACTCTAAAACTAACCCTAAACCTAACCATAACCCATACTCCACGACGTGACCGAACCCGTACCCTAAATCGTACCCTAACCCTAACCCTAACCCTAAGCTACCCTTGACTGCTTCTGCCTCCAATAGATTTCCTAAGCACTAGTGTTTTAAGGAATAGGTTAAAAAGAGAATCCTAATGTGCTTTGTTTTTAATGGGTGTGTTCCTTATCTTATCCTTATGTCTAAATTCTTCTACATGGCTGGACCCCAAATAATATTTCTTTACGTGCTAAGTGGTATCTAGAGAGTGGGATAGGTTTAATAACTAACTTAACCTTAACGCGTACCCTAACCCTATCAACTACCCTAACCCTAACACGTACCCTAATCCTAACACGTACCCTAAACCGAGCCCTAACCCTAAAACTAACCCTAATCCTAACCCTAAACCATACCCTACGCCGTACCCGAATCTGTACCCGAAACCTTAGCATAAGCAGTACCCTAACCCTAACCCTAACCCTAACCCTAACCCTAAGCTACCCTTGACTGCTTCTGCTTCCAATACATTTCCTAAGCAGTAGTGTTGTAAGGAACAGGTTAAAAGGACAATCCTAATGTGATTTCTTTATAATGGGTGTGTTCCTTATCTTTTCCTACTGTATAAACTCTTCTCCATTGTTGGACCCCAAATAATATACCTTTACGTGCAAAGTGTTATCTAGAGTGTGGGATAGATTTAATAAATACCCTTAACCTAATGCGTACCCTTACCCTAACCCCTACCCTAACCCTAACACGTACCCTAATTCTAACCCATACCCTAAACTGAGCCCTAACCCTAAAACTAACTCTGACCCTAACCCTAACCCATACCCTATGCCGTACCCGAATCCGTACCCTAAGCCGTACCCTAACCCTAACACTAACCCTAACCCTAAGCTAGCCTTGACTGCTTCTGCCTCCAATAGATTTCCTAAGCACTAGTGTTTTAAGGAACAGGTTAAAAAGAGAATCCTAATGTGATTTGTTTATAATAGGTGTGTTCCTTATGTTATCCTAGTGTGTAAACTATTCTCCATGGCTGGACCCCAAATACTATTCCTTTACGTGCTAAGTGGTATCGAGAGAATGGGATAGGTTTAATAAATAACCTAACTCTATCGCGTACCCTAACGCTAAACCCTACCCTAACCCTAACAGGTACCCCAATCCTAACCCGTACCCTAAACCGAGCCCTAACCCTAAAACTAACCCTAATCCTAACCCTTACCCTACGCCGTACCCCAACCCGTACCCGAACCCGTACCATAAGCAGTACCCTAACAGTAACCCTAACCCTAACCCTAAGCTACCCTTGACTGCTTCTGCTTCCAATAGATTTCCTAAGTACTAGTGTTTTAAGGAACATGTTAAAAAGAGAATCCTAATGCGATTACTTTATAATGGGTGTGTTCCTTATCTTATCCTAATGTTTAAACAATTCTACATGGCTGGATCCCAAATAATATTCTTTACGTGCTAAGTGGTATCTAGAGAGTGGGATAGGTTTAATAAATACCCTAACCCTAACGCGTACCCTAACCCTATCCATTACCGTTAACCTAACACGTAACCTAATCCTAACCTGTACCCTAAAACGAGCCCTAACCCTAAAACTAACCCTAAACCTAACCCTAAACCATACCCTACGACGTACCCAAACCCGTAACCGAACCCGAACCATAAGCCGTACCCTAACCCTAAGGTACCCTTGACTGCTTCTGCCTCCAATAGATTTCCTAAGCACTAGTGTTTTAAGGAACAGGTTAAAAAGAGAATCCTAATGTGATTTCTTTATAATGGGTGTGTTCCTTATCTTATCCTAGTGTCTAAACTCTTCTCCATGGCTGGACCCAAATAATATTCCTTTACATGCTAAGTGGTATCTAGACAGTGGGATAGGTTTAATAAATACCCTAACCCTAACGCGTACCCTTACCCTATGCCCACCGTTACACTAACACGTACACCAATCCTAACCCGTACCCTAAACCGAGCCCTAACCCTAAAACTAAACTTAATCCTAACCCTAACCCATACACTATGCCGTACCTGAACCCGTACCCGAACCCGTACCATAAGCAGTACCCTAACCCTAACCCTAACCCTAAGCTACCCTTGACCGCTTCTGCTTCCAATAGACTTCCTAAGCGCTAGTGTTTTAAGGAACAAGTTAAAAAGAGCATCCTAATGTGATTTCTTTATAATGGGTGTGTTCCTGATATTATCCTAGTGCCTAAACTCTTCTCCAAGGCTGGATTCCTAATAATATTCCTTTACGTTCTAAGTGGTATCTAGAGAGTGGGATACGTTTAATAAATACCCTAATCCTACTGCGTACCCTAACCCTAAACCCTACCATAACTCTAACAAGTACACTAATCTTAACCCGTAACCTAAACCGAGCCCTAACTCTAAAACTAACCCTAAACCTAACACTAACCCATACTCCACGACATATGCGAACCCGTAACCTAAATCGTACCCTAACCCAAACCCTAAGCTACCCTTGACTGCTTCGGCCTCCAATAGATTTCCTAAGCACTAGTGTTTTAAAGAACAGGTTAAAAAGAGAATCCTAATGTGATTTCTTTATAATGGGTGTGTTCCTTATCTTATCCTAGTGTCTAAACTCTTCTCCATGGGGGAACCACAAATAATATTCCTTTACATGCTAAGTGGTATCTAGAGAGTGGGATAGGTTTAATAAATACCCTAACCCTAATGTGTACCTTAACCCTAACCCCTACCCTAACCCTAACACGTAACCTAATCCTAACCTGTACCCTAAACCCAGCCCTAACCCTAAAAGTAACCCTAACCCTAACCCTAAACCGTACCCTACGACATAACCGAACCCGTACCCGAACCCGTACCATAAGCCGTAGCCTAATCCTAATCATAACCCTAAGGTACCCTTGACTGCTTCTGCCTCCAATAGATTTCCTAAGCACTAGTGTTTTAAGGAACAGGTTAAAAAGATAATCGTAATGTGATTCCTTTATAACGGGTGTGTTCCTTATCTTATCCTTGTGTCTAAACTCTTCGCCATGGCTGGACCCCAAATAATATTCCTTGACGTACTAAGTGGTATCTAGAGAGTGGGATAGGTTTAATAAATACCCTAACCCTAACGCGTACCTTAACCCTAACCCCTACCCTAACCCTAACACGTAACCTAATCCCAACCCGTACCAAAAAACCAAGCCCTAACTCTAAAACTAACCCTAAACCTAACACTAACCCATACTCCATGACATACGCGAACCCGTACCCTAAATCGTACCCTAACCCTAACCCTAAGCTACCCTTGACTGCTTCGGCCTCCAATACATTTCCTAAGCACTAGTGTTTTAAGGAACAGGTTAAAAAGAGAATCCTAATGTGATTTCTTTATAATGGGTGTGTTCCTTATCTTATCCTAATGTCTAAACTCTTCTCCATGGCTGGACCCCAAATATTATTCCTTTACGTGCTAAGTGGTATCTAGAGAGTGGGATAGTTTTAATAAATACCCTAACCCTAACGCGTAACCTAACCCTAACACCTACCTTAACCCTAACACGTACCCCAATCCTAACCCGTACCCTAAACTGATCCCTAACCCTAAAACTAAACTTAACCCTAACCCTATCCCATACCCTACCCCGTACCTGAACCCGTACCCGAACCCATACCATAAGCAGTACCCTAACCCTAACTCTAATGCTAAGCTACCCTTGACTTCTTCTGCTTCCAATAGATTTCCTAAGCACTAGTGTTTTAAGGAACAGGTTAAAAAGAGAATCCTAATGGGATTACTTTATATTGGGTGTGTTCCTTATCTTTTCCTACTGTCTAAATTTTTCTCCATGGCTGGAACCCAAATAATATTCCTTTACGTGCTAAGTGTTATCTAGAGTGTGGGATAGGTTTAATACATACACTAAACTTAATGCGTACCCTATCCCTAACCCCTACCCTAGCCCTATCACGTACACTAAACCGAGCCATAACTCTAAAACTAACCGTAACCCTAACCCTAACCCATAACCTACGCCGTACCTGAACCCGTACCCTAATCCGTACCCTAACCCTAACCCTAACCCTAAGCTACCCTTGACTGCTTCTGCCTCCAATAGATTTCATAAGCACTAGTGTTTTAAGTAACAGGTTAAAAAGACAATCCTAATGTGATTTCTTTATAATGGGTGTGTTCCTTATCTTATCCTAGTGTCTAAACTCTTCTCCATGGGGAACCACAAATAATATTCCTTCACATGCTAAGTGGTATCTAGAGAGTGGGATAGGTTTAATAAATGCCCTAGCTCTAACGCGTACCTTAACCCTAACCCCTACCCTAATCCTAACACGTAACCTAATCCTATCCCGTACCCAAAACTGAGCCCTAACTGTAAAACTAACCCTAACCCTAACGCTAACCCATTCTCTGCACCGTACCCGAACCCATACCCTAAGCCTAACACTATCCCTAACCCTAAACCTAAGCTACCCTTGATTGCTCCTGCCTCCAATAGATTCCCTAAGCACTAGTGTTTTAAGGAACAGGTTAAAAAGAGAATCCTAATGTGATTTCTTTGTAATGGTTGTGTTCCTTATCTTATCCTAATGTCTAAACTCTTCTACATGGCTAGACCCCAAATAATATTCTTTATGTGCTAAGTGGTATGTAGAGAGTGGGATAGGTTTAATAAATACCCTAACCCTAACGCGTATCCTAACCCTATCCCCTACCATTACCCTAACACGTACCCTAATCCTAACCTGTACCCTAAACCGAGCCCTAACCCTAAAATTAACCCTAAAACTAACCCTAAACTATACCATACGCCATACCCGAACCCGTAACCGAACCCGTACCATAAGCCGTACACTAACCCTAACCCTAAACCTAAGGTACCCTTGAATGCTTCTGCCTCCAATAGATTTCCTAAGCACTAGTGTTTTAAAGAACAGATTAAAAAGAGAATCCTAATGTGATTTCTTTACAATGGGTGTGTTCCTTATCCTATCCTAGTGTCTAAACTCTTTTCCATCCCTGGATTCCAAATAATTCTCTTTTACGTTCTAAGTGGTATCTAGAGAGTGGGATAGGTTTAATAAATACCCTAAAGCTAACGCGTACACTAACCCTAACCCCTACCCTAACCCTAACACCTACACTAATCCTAATTCCTACCCTAAACCGAGCCCTAACCCTAAAACTAACCCTAACCCTAACCCGTACTCGAACCCGTACCCGAATCTGTACCCTAAGCCGTACCCTAACACTAACCCTAACCCTAACACTAACCCGAAGCCACCCTTGACTGCTTATGCCTCAAATAGATTTCCTAAGCCCTAGTGTTTTAAGAAACAGGTTAAAAAGAGAATCCTAATGTGATTCCTTTATAATGGGTGTGTTCCTTATCTTATCCTAGTGTCTAAACTCTTCTCCATGGCTGGACCCCAAATAATATTCCTTTACATGGTAAGTGGTATCTAGAGACTGGGATAGCTTTAATAAATACCCTAACCCTAACGTTTACCCTAAACCTATCCCCTACCCTAACTCTAACATGTACCCTAATCTTAACCCGTACCCTAAACCGATCCCCAACCCTAAAACTAACCCTAACCCTAACCCTAAACCATACCCTACGCCGTACCCGAACCCGTACCCGAACCCGTACCCTATGCCGTACCCTAACACTAACCCTAACCCTCACCCTAACCCTAAGCTATCCTTGACTGCTTCTGCCTCCAATAGATTTCTTAAACACTAGTGTTTTAAGGAACAGATTAAAAAGAGAATCCCAATGTGATTTCTTTATTATGGGTGTGTTCCTTATCTTATCCTAGTGTCTAAACTCTTCTGCATGGCTGGACATAAAATAATATTCCTTTATGTGCTAAGTGGTATCTAGAGAGTGGGATAGATTTAATAAATAACCTAACCTTAAAGCGTACCCTAACCCTAACCCCTACCCTAACCCTAACACGTACCCTAATCCTAATCCGTAACCTAAACTAAGCCCTAACACTACAACTAACTCTAACCCTAACCCTAAAACATGCCCTATGCCGTACCCGAATCCTTACCCTAAGCCGTACCCTAAACCTAATCCTAAGCTAGCCTTGACTGCTTCTGCCTCCAATGGATTTCCTAAGCACTAGTGTTTTAATGAACAGGTTAAAAAGAGAATCCTAATGTGATTTCTTTATAATAGGTGTGTTCCTTATGTTATCCTAGTGTGTAAACTATTCTCCATGGCTGGACCCCAAATAATATTCCTTTACGTGCTAAGTGGTATCTAGAGAGTGGGATAGGTTTAATAAATACCCTAACCCTAATGCGTACCCTAACCGTAACCCCTACCCTAATCCTAACACGTACCCCAATACTAGCCTGTACCCTAAACCGATCCCTAACCCTAAAACTAACCCTAACGCTAACCCTAACCCATAACCTACACCGTATCCGAACCTGTACCCGAAACCTAACCATAAGCAGTACCCTAACCCTAACCCTAACCATAACCCTAACCTACCCTTGACTGCTTCTGCATCCAATAGATTTCCTAAGCACTATTGTTTTAAGGAACAGGTTAAAAAGAGAATCCTAATGTGATTCCTTTATAATGGGTGTGTTCCTTATCTTTTCCTACTGTATAAACTCTTCTCCATGGTTGGACCCCAAATAATATTCCTTTACGTGCAAAGTTTTATCTAGAATGTGGGATAGGTTTAATAAATACCCTTAACCTAATGCGTACCCTTACCCTAACCCCTACCCTAACCCTAACACGTACCCTAATCCTAACCCGTACCCTAAACTGAGCCCTAACTCTAAAACTAACTCTGACCCTAACCCTAACCCATACCCTATGCCGTACCCGAATCCGTACCCTAAGCCGTACCCTAACCCTAACACTAACCCTAACCCTAAGCTAGCCTTGACTGCTTCTGCCTCCAATAGATTTCCTAAGCACTAGTGTTTTAAGGAACAGGTTAAAAAGGGAATCCTAATGTGATTTCTTTATAATAGGTGTGTTCCTTATGTTATCTTAGTGTGTAAACTATTCGCCATGGCTGGACCCCAAATACTATTCCTTTACGTGCTAAGTGGTATCTAGAGAGTGGGATAGGTTTAATAAATATCCTAACCCTAACGCGTACCCTAACGGTAAACCCTACGCTAACCCTAACACGTACCCCAATCCTAACCCGTACCCTAAACCGAGCCGTAACCCTAAAACTAAACTTAATCCTAACCGTAACCCATACACTATGCCGTACCTGAACCCGTACCCGAACCCGTACCATAAGCAGTACCCTAACCCTAACCCAAACCCTAAGCTACCCTTGACTGCTTCTGTTTCCAATAGATTTCCTAAGCACTAGTGTTTTAAGGAACAGGTTAAAAAGAGAATCCTAATGTGTTTTCTTTATAATGAGTGTGTTCCGTATCTTATCCTAGTGTCTAAACTCTTTTCCATGGCTGGATTCCAAATAATATTCTTTTACGTTCTAAGTGGTATCTAGAGAGTGGGAAAGGTTTAATAAATACCCTAACCCTAACGCATACCCAAATCCTAACCCCTACCCTAACCCTAACACTTACACTAATCCTAACCTGTACCCTAAACCGAGCCCTAACCCTAAAACTAAACGTAACCCTAACACATACCCGAACCCGTACTAGAACCCGTACCCGAACCCGTACCCTAAGCCGTACCCTAACACTAACCCTAACCCTAACTGTAACCCGAAGCTACCCTTGACTGATTATGCCTCAAATAGATTTCCTAAGCACTAGTGTTTTAAGGAACAGGTTAAAAAGATAATCATAATGTGATTTCTTTTTAACGGGTGTGTTCCTTATCTTATCCTAGTGTCTAAACTCTTCCCCATGTCTGGACCCCAAATAATATTCATTTACGTGCTAAGTGTTTTCTAGAGGGTGGGATAGGTTTAATAAATACACTAAACCTAAGGTGTACCCTAACCCTAATCCTACCATAACCCTAACACGTAACCTAATCTTAACCCGTACCCTAAAGCGAGCCATAACCCTAAAACTAACCCTAACACTAACCCATACGCTACGCCGTACCCAACCCGTACCCGAATCCGTACCCTAAGCCGTAACCTAACACTAACCCTAACCCGAAGCTACCCTTGACTCCTTCTGCCTCCAATAGATTTGCTAAGCACTAGTGTTTTAAGGAACAGGTTAAAAAGAGAATCCTAATGTGATTTCTTTATAATGGGTGTGTTCCTTATCTTATCCTAGTGTCTAAACTCTTCTCCATGGGGGAACCACAAATAATATTCCTTTACATGCTAAGTGGTATCTAGAGAGTGGGATAGGTTTAATAAATACCCTAAACCTAACACGTACCTTAACCCTAACGCCTACCCTAATCCTAACACGTAAACTAATCCTAACCTGTACCCTAAACCGAGCCCTAACCCTAAAAGTAACCCTAACCCTAACCCTAAACCGTACCCTACGACGTACCCGAACCCGTACCCGAACCCGTACCATAAGCCGTACCCTAACCCTAATCATAACCCTAAGGTACCCTTGACTCCTTCTGCCTCCAATAGGTTTCCTAAGCACTAGTGTTTTAAGGAACAGGTTAAAAAGAGAATCCTAATGTGATTTCTTTATAATGGGTGTGTTTTTTATCTTATCCTAGTGTCTAAACTCTTCTCCATGGGGGAACCAGAAATAATATTCCTTTACATGCTAAGTGGTATCTAGAGAGTGGGATAGGTTTAATAAATACCCTAACCCTAACGCATACCCCAACCCTATCTCCTACCATTACCCTAACACGTAGCCTAATCCTAACCTGTACCCTAAAACCGAGCCCTAACCGTAAAACTAACCCTAAACCTAACCCTAAACCATAACCTACGACATACCCACACCCGACCCGAACCCGTACCATAAGCCGTACCCTATACCTAACCCTAACCCTAAGGTACCCTTGACTGCTTCTGCCTCCAATATATTTCGTAAGCACTAGTGTTTTAAGGAACAGGTTAAAAAGTTAATCGTAATGTGATTTCTTTATAACGGGTGTGTTCCTTATCTTAACCTAGTGTCTAAACTCTTTTCCATGGCTGGACCCCAAAAAATATCCCTTTACGTGCTAAGTGGTATCTAGAGTGTGGGATAGTTTTAATAACTAACCTAACCCTAACGCGTACACTAAACCTAACTCCTCCCTTAATCCTAACACGTACCCCAATCCTAACCCGTACCATAAACTGATCCCTAACCCTAAAACTAAACCTAACCCTAACCCTAACCCATACACTACGCCGTACCTGAACCCGTACCCGAACCCGTACTATAAGCAGTAGCCTAACCCTAACCCTAACTCTAACCCTAAGCTACCCTTGACTGCTTCTGCTACCAATAGATTTCCTAAGCACTAGTGTTTTAAGGAACAGATTAAAAAGAGAATCCTAATGTGATTTCTTTATAATGGGTGTGTTCCTTATCTTATCCTAGTGTCTAAACTCTTTTCCATGGCTGGATTCCAAATAATATTCTTTTACGTTCTAAGTGGTATCTAGAGAGTGGGATAGGTTTAATAAATACCCTAACCCTAACGCGTACCCAAATCCTAACCCCTACCCTAACCCTAACACCTACACTAATCCTAACCTGTACCCTAAACCGAGCCCTAACCCTAAAACTAAACATAACCCTAACCCATACCCGAACCCGTACCCGAATCTGTACCCTAAGCCGTACCCTAACACTAACCCTAACCCTAAATGTAACCCGAAGCTACCCTGGACTGATTATGCCTCAAATAGATTTCCTAAGCACTAGTGTTTTAAGGAACACGTTGAAAAGACAATCGTAATGTGATTTCTTTATATCGGGTGTGTTCCTTATCTTATCCTAGTGTCTAAACTCTTCTCCATGACTGGACACCAAATAATACTCCTTTACGTGCTAAGTGTTATCTACAGTGTGGGATAGGTTTAATAAATACCCTAAAACTAAGGCGTACCCTAACCCTAACCCCTACCCTAACCCTAACACGTACCCTAATCCTAACCCATACCCTAAACCGAGCCCTAATCCTACAACTAACTCTAACCCAACCCTAACACATACCCTATGCCGTACCCGAATCCGTACCCTAAGCCATACCCTAACCCTAACCCTAAGCCTAACTCAAGCTATCCTTGACTGCTTCTGCCTCCAATAGATGTCCTAAGCACTAGTGTTTTATGGAACAGGTTAAAAAGAGAATCCTAATGTGATTTCTTTATAATACGTGTGTTCCTTATCTTATCCTAGTGTCTAAACTCTTCTCCATGGCTGGACCCAAAATAATATTCCTTTATGTGATAAGTGGTATCTAGAGAGTGGGATAGGTTTAATAACTAACCTAACCTTAACGCGTACCCTAACCCTATCCACTACCCTAACACTAACACGTACCCAAATCCTAAAACGTACCCTAAATCGAGCCCTAACCCTAAAACTAACCCTAATCCTAACCCAAACACAAAACCTAAGCCATACACGAACTCGTACCCTAAGCCGTACCATAACCCTAACGCTAACCCTAAGCTCCCCTTGACTGCTTCTACCTCCATTAGATTTCCTAAGCACTAGTGTTTTAAGGAACAGGTTAAAAAGAGAATCGTAATGTCATTTCTTTATAATAGGTGTGTTCCTTATGTTATCATAGTGTGTAAACTCTTCTCCATGGCTGGACCCCAAATAATATTCCTTTACGTGCTAAGTGGTATCTAGAGATTGGGATAGGTTTAATAAATACCCTAACCCTAACGCATAACCTAATCCTAACCCCTTCCCTAACCCTAACACGTACCCCAATCCTAACCCGTACTTTAAAGCGATCCCTAACCCTAAAACTAACCATAACCCTAACCCTAAACCACACCCTACGCCGTACCCGAACCCGTACCAGAAATCTTACCTTAAGCAGTTCCCTAACCCTAACCCTAACACTAACCCTAAGCTACCCTTGACTGCTTCTGCTTCCAGTAGATTTCCTAAGCACTAGTGTTTTAAGGAACAGGTTAAAAAGAGAATCCTAATGTGATTTCTGTATAATGGCTGTGTTCCTGATATTATCCTTGTACCTAAACTCTTCTCCAAGGCTGGATTCCAAATAATAATCCTTTACGTTCTAAGTCGTATCTAGAGAGTGGGATATGTTTAATAAATACCCTAATCCTAACGCGTACCCTAACACTAACCCATACCCTAACCCTAACACGTAAACTAATCTTAACCCGTACCCTAAACCGAAACCTAACCCTAAAACTAACCCTAACCCATACCCTACGCCGTACCCGAACCCGTACCCGAATCCATACCCTAAGCCGTACCCTAACACTAACCCTAACACTAACCCTAACCCGAAGCTACCCTTGACTCCTTCTGCCTCCAATAGATTTCCTAAGCACTAGTGTTTTAAGGAACAGGTTAACAAGAGAATCATAATGTGATTTCTTTATAATGGGTGTGTTCCTTATCTTATCCTAGTGTCTAAACTCTTCTCCATGGGGGAACCACAAATAATATTCCTTTACAGGCTAAGTGGTATCTAGAGAGTGGGATAGGTTTAATAAATACCCTAACCCTAACGCGTACCCTAAACCTAACACATAACCTAATCCTAACCCGTACCCAAATCCGAGCCCTAACTGTAAAACTAACACTAACCCTAACCCATACTCTGCACCGTACCCGAACCCGTACCCGAATCCGTAACCTAAGCCGTACCCTAACACTAACCCTAACCCTAACACTAACCCAAAGCTACCCTTGACTGCTTATGCCTCAAATAGATTTCCTAAGCCCTAGTGTTTTAAGAAACAGGTTAAAAAGAGAATCCTAATGTGATTTCTTTTTAATGGGTTTGTTCCTTATCTTTACCTACTGTCTAAACACTTCTCCATGGCTTGACCCCAAATAATATTCCTTTACGTGTTAAGTGTTATCTAGAGTGTGGGATAGGTTTAATAAATACACTAAACCTAATGCGTACCCTAACCATAACCCATACCCTAACCCTAACACGTACCCTAATACTAAGCCGTACCCTAAACCGAGCCCTAACCCTAAAACTAACTCTAACCCTAACTCTAACCCATACCCTATACCGTACCCGAATCCGTACCCTAAGCCGTACCCTAACCATAATCCTAACCCTAACCGTAAGCTAGCCTTGACTGCTTCTGCTTCCAATAGATTTCTTAAGCACTAGTGTTTTAAGGAACAGGTTAAAAAGAGCATCCTAATGTGATTTCTTTATAATGGGTGTGTTCCTATCTTATCCTAGTGTCTAAACTCTTCTCCATGGCTGGACCCAAATAATATTACTTTACATGCTAAGTGGTATCTAGAGAGTAGGATAAGTTTAATAAATACCCTAAACCTAACACGTACCTTAACCCTAACGCCTACCCTAACCCTAACACGTAACCTAATCCTAACCTGTACCCTAAACCGAGCCCTAACCCTATAACTAACCCTAACCCTACCCTAAACCATACACTATGACGTACCCGAACCCGTACCATAAGCCGTACCCTAACCCTAATCATAACCCTAAGGTACCCTTGACTGCTTCTGCCTCCAATAGATTTCCTAAGCACTAGTGTTTTAAGGAACAGGTTAAAAAGGTAATCGTAATGTGATTCCTTTATAACGGGTGTCTTCCTTATCTTATCCTAGTGTCTAAACTCTTCTCCATGGCTGGACCCAAATAATATTCCTTTACATGCTAAGTGGTATCTAGAGAGTGGGATAGGTTTAATAAATACCCTAAACCTAACACGTACCTTAACCCTAACCCCTACCCTAACCCTAACACGTAACCTAATCCCAACCCGTACCAAAAAACCGAGCCCTAACTCTAAAACTAACCCTAAACCTAACCATAACCCATACTCCACGACGTGACCGAACCCGTACCCTAAATCGTACCCTAACCCTAAGCTACCCTTGACTGCTTCTGCCTCCAATAGATTTCCTAAGCACTAGTGTTTTAAGGAATAGGTTAAAAAGAGAATCCTAATGTGCTTTGTTTTTAATGGGTGTGTTCCTTATCTTATCCTTATGTCTAAATTCTTCTACATGGCTGGACCCCAAATAATATTTCTTTACGTGCTAAGTGGTATCTAGAGAGTGGGATAGGTTTAATAACTAACTTAACCTTAACGCGTACCCTAACCCTATCAACTACCCTAACCCTAACACGTACCCTAATCCTAACACGTACCCTACACCGAGCCCTAACCCTAAAACTAACCCTAATCCTAACCCTAAACCATACCCTACGCCGTACCCGAATCCGTACCCGAAACCTTAGCATAAGCAGTACCCTAACCCTAACCCTAACCCTAAGCTACCCTTGACTGCTTCTGCTTCCAATACATTTCCTAAGCACTAGTGTTGTAAGGAACAGGTTAAAAGGACAATCCTAATGTGATTTCTTTATAATGGGTATGTTCCTGATATTATCCTAGTGCCTAAACTCTTCTCCAAGGCTGGATTCCAAATAATATTCCTTTACGTTTTAGTCGTATCTAGAGAGTGGGATATGTTTAATAATTACCCTAATCCTAACACGTACCCTAACCCTAACCCATACCCTAACCGTAACAAGTAAACTAATCTTAACCCGTACCCTAAACCGAGCCCTAACCATAAAACTAACCCTAACCCTAACCCATACCCTACGCCGTACCCGAACCCGTACCCGAATCCGTACCCTAAGCCGTACCCTAACACTAACCCTAACACTAACCCTAACCCGAAGCTACCCATGACTCCTTCAGCCTCCAATAGATTTGCTAAGCACTAGTGTTTTAAGGAACAGGTTAAAAAGAGAATCCTAATGTGATTTCTTTATAATGGGTGTGTTCCTTATCTTATCCTAGTGTCTAAACTCTTCTCCATGGGGAACCACAAATAATATTCCTTCACATGCTAAGTGGTATCTAGAGAGTGGGATAGGTTTAATAAATGCCCTAGCTCTAACGCGTACCTTAACCCTAACCCCTACCCTAATCCTAACACGTAACCTAATCCTATCCCGTACCCAAAACTGAGCCCTAACTGTAAAACTAACCCTAACCCTAACGCTAACCCATTCTCTGCACCGTACCCGAACCCATACCCTAAGCCTAACACTATCCCTAACCCTAAACCTAAGCTACCCTTGATTGCTCCTGCCTCCAATAGATTCCCTAAGCACTAGTGTTTTAAGGAACAGGTTAAAAAGAGAATCCTAATGTGATTTCTTTGTAATGGTTGTGTTCCTTATCTTATCCTAATGTCTAAACTCTTCTACATGGCTAGACCCCAAATAATATTCTTTATGTGCTAAGTGGTATGTAGAGAGTGGGATAGGTTTAATAAATACCCTAACCCTAACGCGTATCCTAACCCTATCCCCTACCATTACCCTAACACGTACCCTAATCCTAACCTGTACCCTAAACCGAGCCCTAACCCTAAAATTAACCCTAAAACTAACCCTAAACTATACCATACGCCATACCCGAACCCGTAACCGAACCCGTACCATAAGCCGTACACTAACCCTAACCCTAAACCTAAGGTACCCTTGAATGCTTCTGCCTCCAATAGATTTCCTAAGCACTAGTGTTTTAAAGAACAGATTAAAAAGAGAATCCTAATGTGATTTCTTTACAATGGGTGTGTTCCTTATCCTATCCTAGTGTCTAAACTCTTTTCCATCCCTGGATTCCAAATAATTCTCTTTTACGTTCTAAGTGGTATCTAGAGAGTGGGATAGGTTTAATAAATACCCTAAAGCTAACGCGTACACTAACCCTAACCCCTACCCTAACCCTAACACCTACACTAATCCTAATTCCTACCCTAAACCGAGCCCTAACCCTAAAACTAACCCTAACCCTAACCCGTACTCGAACCCGTACCCGAATCTGTACCCTAAGCCGTACCCTAACACTAACCCTAACCCTAACACTAACCCGAAGCCACCCTTGACTGCTTATGCCTCAAATAGATTTCCTAAGCCCTAGTGTTTTAAGAAACAGGTTAAAAAGAGAATCCTAATGTGATTCCTTTATAATGGGTGTGTTCCTTATCTTATCCTAGTGTCTAAACTCTTCTCCATGGCTGGACCCCAAATAATATTCCTTTACATGGTAAGTGGTATCTAGAGACTGGGATAGCTTTAATAAATACCCTAACCCTAACGTTTACCCTAAACCTATCCCCTACCCTAACTCTAACATGTACCCTAATCTTAACCCGTACCCTAAACCGATCCCCAACCCTAAAACTAACCCTAACCCTAACCCTAAACCATACCCTACGCCGTACCCGAACCCGTACCCGAACCCGTACCCTATGCCGTACCCTAACACTAACCCTAACCCTCACCCTAACCCTAAGCTATCCTTGACTGCTTCTGCCTCCAATAGATTTCTTAAACACTAGTGTTTTAAGGAACAGATTAAAAAGAGAATCACAATGTGATTTCTTTATTATGGGTGTGTTCCTTATCTTATCCTAGTGTCTAAACTCTTCTGCATGGCTGGACATAAAATAATATTCCTTTATGTGCTAAGTGGTATCTAGAGAGTGGGATAGATTTAATAAATAACCTAACCTTAAAGCGTACCCTAACACTAACCCCTACCCTAACCCTAACACGTACCCTAATCCTAATCCGTAACCTAAACTAAGCCCTAACACTACAACTAACTCTAACCCTAACCCTAAAACATGCCCTATGCCGTACCCGAATCCTTACCCTAAGCCGTACCCTAAACCTAATCCTAAGCTAGCCTTGACTGCTTCTGCCTCCAATGGATTTCCTAAGCACTAGTGTTTTAATGAACAGGTTAAAAAGAGAATCCTAATGTGATTTCTTTATAATAGGTGTGTTCCTTATGTTATCCTAGTGTGTAAACTATTCTCCATGGCTGGACCCCAAATAATATTCCTTTACGTGCTAAGTGGTATCTAGAGAGTGGGATAGGTTTAATAAATACCCTAACCCTAATGCGTACCCTAACCGTAACCCCTACCCTAATCCTAACACGTACCCCAATACTAGCCTGTACCCTAAACCGATCCCTAACCCTAAAACTAACCCTAACGCTAACCCTAACCCATAACCTACACCGTATCCGAACCTGTACCCGAAACCTAACCATAAGCAGTACCCTAACCCTAACCCTAACCATAACCCTAACCTACCCTTGACTGCTTCTGCATCCAATAGATTTCCTAAGCACTATTGTTTTAAGGAACAGGTTAAAAAGAGAATCCTAATGTGATTCCTTTATAATGGGTGTGTTCCTTATCTTTTCCTACTGTATAAACTCTTCTCCATGGTTGGGCCCCAAATAATATTCCTTTACGTGCAAAGTTTTATCTAGAATGTGGGATAGGTTTAATAAATACCCTTAACCTAATGCGTACCCTTACCCTAACCCCTACCCTAACCCTAACACGTACCCTAATCCTAACCCGTACCCTAAACTGAGCCCTAACTCTAAAACTAACTCTGACCCTAACCCTAACCCATACCCTATGCCGTACCCGAATCCGTACCCTAAGCCGTACCCTAACCCTAACACTAACCCTAACCCTAAGCTAGCCTTGACTGCTTCTGCCTCCAATAGATTTCCTAAGCACTAGTGTTTTAAGGAACAGGTTAAAAAGGGAATCCTAATGTGATTTCTTTATAATAGGTGTGTTCCTTATGTTATCTTAGTGTGTAAACTATTCGCCATGGCTGGACCCCAAATACTATTCCTTTACGTGCTAAGTGGTATCTAGAGAGTGGGATAGGTTTAATAAATATCCTAACCCTAACGCGTACCCTAACGGTAAACCCTACGCTAACCCTAACACGTACCCCAATCCTAACCCGTACCCTAAACCGAGCCGTAACCCTAAAACTAAACTTAATCCTAACCGTAACCCATACACTATGCCGTACCTGAACCCGTACCCGAACCCGTACCATAAGCAGTACCCTAACCCTAACCCAAACCCTAAGCTACCCTTGACTGCTTCTGTTTCCAATAGATTTCCTAAGCACTAGTGTTTTAAGGAACAGGTTAAAAAGAGAATCCTAATGTGTTTTCTTTATAATGAGTGTGTTCCGTATCTTATCCTAGTGTCTAAACTCTTTTCCATGGCTGGATTCCAAATAATATTCTTTTACGTTCTAAGTGGTATCTAGAGAGTGGGAAAGGTTTAATAAATACCCTAACCCTAACGCATACCCAAATCCTAACCCCTACCCTAACCCTAACACTTACACTAATCCTAACCTGTACCCTAAACCGAGCCCTAACCCTAAAACTAAACGTAACCCTAACACATACCCGAACCCGTACTAGAACCCGTACCCGAACCCGTACCCTAAGCCGTACCCTAACACTAACCCTAACCCTAACTGTAACCCGAAGCTACCCTTGACTGATTATGCCTCAAATAGATTTCCTAAGCACTAGTGTTTTAAGGAACAGGTTAAAAAGATAATCATAATGTGATTTCTTTTTAACGGGTGTGTTCCTTATCTTATCCTAGTGTCTAAACTCTTCCCCATGGCTGGACCCCAAATAATATTCATTCACGTGCTAAGTGTTTTCTAGAGGGTGGGATAGGTTTAATAAATACACTAAACCTAAGGTGTACCCTAACCCTAATCCTACCATAACCCTAACACGTAACCTAATCTTAACCCGTACCCTAAAGCGAGCCATAACCCTAAAACTAACCCTAACACTAACCCATACGCTACGCCGTACCCAACCCGTACCCGAATCCGTACCCTAAGCCGTAACCTAACACTAACCCTAACCCGAAGCTACCCTTGACTCCTTCTGCCTCCAATAGATTTGCTAAGCACTAGTGTTTTAAGGAACAGGTTAAAAAGAGAATCCTAATGTGATTTCTTTATAATGGGTGTGTTCCTTATCTTATCCTAGTGTCTAAACTCTTCTCCATGGGGGAACCACAAATAATATTCCTTTACATGCTAAGTGGTATCTAGAGAGTGGGATAGGTTTAATAAATACCCTAAACCTAACACGTACCTTAACCCTAACGCCTACCCTAATCCTAACACGTAAACTAATCCTAACCTGTACCCTAAACCGAGCCCTAACCCTAAAAGTAACCCTAACCCTAACCCTAAACCGTACCCTACGACGTACCCGAACCCGTACCCGAACCCGTACCATAAGCCGTACCCTAACCCTAATCATAACCCTAAGGTACCCTTGACTCCTTCTGCCTCCAATAGGTTTCCTAAGCACTAGTGTTTTAAGGAACAGGTTAAAAAGAGAATCCTAATGTGATTTCTTTATAATGGGTGTGTTTTTTATCTTATCCTAGTGTCTAAACTCTTCTCCATGGGGGAACCAGAAATAATATTCCTTTACATGCTAAGTGGTATCTAGAGAGTGGGATAGGTTTAATAAATACCCTAACCCTAACGCATACCCCAACCCTATCTCCTACCATTACCCTAACACGTAGCCTAATCCTAACCTGTACCCTAAAACCGAGCCCTAACCGTAAAACTAACCCTAAACCTAACCCTAAACCATAACCTACGACATACCCACACCCGACCCGAACCCGTACCATAAGCCGTACCCTATACCTAACCCTAACCCTAAGGTACCCTTGACTGCTTCTGCCTCCAATATATTTCGTAAGCACTAGTGTTTTAAGGAACAGGTTAAAAAGTTAATCGTAATGTGATTTCTTTATAACGGGTGTGTTCCTTATCTTAACCTAGTGTCTAAAGTCTTTTCCATGGCTGGACCCCAAAAAATATCCCTTTACGTGCTAAGTGGTATCTAGAGTGTGGGATAGTTTTAATAACTAACCTAACCCTAACGCGTACACTAAACCTAACTCCTCCCTTAATCCTAACACGTACCCCAATCCTAACCCGTACCATAAACTGATCCCTAACCCTAAAACTAAACCTAACCCTAACCCTAACCCATACACTACGCCGTACCTGAACCCGTACCCGAACCCGTACTATAAGCAGTAGCCTAACCCTAACCCTAACTCTAACCCTAAGCTACCCTTGACTGCTTCTGCTACCAATAGATTTCCTAAGCACTAGTGTTTTAAGGAACAGATTAAAAAGAGAATCCTAATGTGATTTCTTTATAATGGGTGTGTTCCTTATCTTATCCTAGTGTCTAAACTCTTTTCCATGGCTGGATTCCAAATAATATTCTTTTACGTTCTAAGTGGTATCTAGAGAGTGGGATAGGTTTAATAAATACCCTAACCCTAACGCGTACCCAAATCCTAACCCCTACCCTAACCCTAACACCTACACTAATCCTAACCTGTACCCTAAACCGAGCCCTAACCCTAAAACTAAACATAACCCTAACCCATACCCGAACCCGTACCCGAATCTGTACCCTAAGCCGTACCCTAACACTAACCCTAACCCTAAATGTAACCCGAAGCTACCCTGGACTGATTATGCCTCAAATAGATTTCCTAAGCACTAGTGTTTTAAGGAACACGTTGAAAAGACAATCGTAATGTGATTTCTTTATATCGGGTGTGTTCCTTATCTTATCCTAGTGTCTAAACTCTTCTCCATGACTGGACACCAAATAATACTCCTTTACGTGCTAAGTGTTATCTACAGTGTGGGATAGGTTTAATAAATACCCTAAAACTAAGGCGTACCCTAACCCTAACCCCTACCCTAACCCTAACACGTACCCTAATCCTAACCCATACCCTAAACCGAGCCCTAATCCTACAACTAACTCTAACCCAACCCTAACACATACCCTATGCCGTACCCGAATCCGTACCCTAAGCCATACCCTAACCCTAACCCTAAGCCTAACTCAAGCTATCCTTGACTGCTTCTGCCTCCAATAGATGTCCTAAGCACTAGTGTTTTATGGAACAGGTTAAAAAGAGAATCCTAATGTGATTTCTTTATAATACGTGTGTTCCTTATCTTATCCTAGTGTCTAAACTCTTCTCCATGGCTGGACCCAAAATAATATTCCTTTATGTGATAAGTGGTATCTAGAGAGTGGGATAGGTTTAATAACTAACCTAACCTTAACGCGTACCCTAACCCTATCCACTACCCTAACACTAACACGTACCCAAATCCTAAAACGTACCCTAAATCGAGCCCTAACCCTAAAACTAACCCTAATCCTAACCCAAACACAAAACCTAAGCCATACACGAACTCGTACCCTAAGCCGTACCATAACCCTAACGCTAACCCTAAGCTCCCCTTGACTGCTTCTACCTCCATTAGATTTCCTAAGCACTAGTGTTTTAAGGAACAGGTTAAAAAGAGAATCGTAATGTCATTTCTTTATAATAGGTGTGTTCCTTATGTTATCATAGTGTGTAAACTCTTCTCCATGGCTGGACCCCAAATAATATTCCTTTACGTGCTAAGTGGTATCTAGAGATTGGGATAGGTTTAATAAATACCCTAACCCTAACGCATAACCTAATCCTAACCCCTTCCCTAACCCTAACACGTACCCCAATCCTAACCCGTACTTTAAAGCGATCCCTAACCCTAAAACTAACCATAACCCTAACCCTAAACCACACCCTACGCCGTACCCGAACCCGTACCAGAAATCTTACCTTAAGCAGTTCCCTAACCCTAACCCTAACACTAACCCTAAGCTACCCTTGACTGCTTCTGCTTCCAGTAGATTTCCTAAGCACTAGTGTTTTAAGGAACAGGTTAAAAAGAGAATCCTAATGTGATTTCTGTATAATGGCTGTGTTCCTGATATTATCCTTGTACCTAAACTCTTCTCCAAGGCTGGATTCCAAATAATAATCCTTTACGTTCTAAGTCGTATCTAGAGAGTGGGATATGTTTAATAAATACCCTAATCCTAACGCGTACCCTAACACTAACCCATACCCTAACCCTAACACGTAAACTAATCTTAACCCGTACCCTAAACCGAAACCTAACCCTAAAACTAACCCTAACCCATACCCTACGCCGTACCCGAACCCGTACCCGAATCCATACCCTAAGCCGTACCCTAACACTAACCCTAACACTAACCCTAACCCGAAGCTACCCTTGACTCCTTCTGCCTCCAATAGATTTCCTAAGCACTAGTGTTTTAAGGAACAGGTTAACAAGAGAATCATAATGTGATTTCTTTATAATGGGTGTGTTCCTTATCTTATCCTAGTGTCTAAACTCTTCTCCATGGGGGAACCACAAATAATATTCCTTTACAGGCTAAGTGGTATCTAGAGAGTGGGATAGGTTTAATAAATACCCTAACCCTAACGCGTACCCTAAACCTAACACATAACCTAATCCTAACCCGTACCCAAATCCGAGCCCTAACTGTAAAACTAACACTAACCCTAACCCATACTCTGCACCGTACCCGAACCCGTACCCGAATCCGTAACCTAAGCCGTACCCTAACACTAACCCTAACCCTAACACTAACCCAAAGCTACCCTTGACTGCTTATGCCTCAAATAGATTTCCTAAGCCCTAGTGTTTTAAGAAACAGGTTAAAAAGAGAATCCTAATGTGATTTCTTTTTAATGGGTTTGTTCCTTATCTTTACCTACTGTCTAAACACTTCTCCATGGCTTGACCCCAAATAATATTCCTTTACGTGTTAAGTGTTATCTAGAGTGTGGGATAGGTTTAATAAATACACTAAACCTAATGCGTACCCTAACCATAACCCATACCCTAACCCTAACACGTACCCTAATACTAAGCCGTACCCTAAACCGAGCCCTAACCCTAAAACTAACTCTAACCCTAACTCTAACCCATACCCTATACCGTACCCGAATCCGTACCCTAAGCCGTACCCTAACCATAATCCTAACCCTAACCGTAAGCTAGCCTTGACTGCTTCTGCTTCCAATAGATTTCTTAAGCACTAGTGTTTTAAGGAACAGGTTAAAAAGAGCATCCTAATGTGATTTCTTTATAATGGGTGTGTTCCTATCTTATCCTAGTGTCTAAACTCTTCTCCATGGCTGGACCCAAATAATATTACTTTACATGCTAAGTGGTATCTAGAGAGTAGGATAAGTTTAATAAATACCCTAAACCTAACACGTACCTTAACCCTAACGCCTACCCTAACCCTAACACGTAACCTAATCCTAACCTGTACCCTAAACCGAGCCCTAACCCTATAACTAACCCTAACCCTACCCTAAACCATACACTATGACGTACCCGAACCCGTACCATAAGCCGTACCCTAACCCTAATCATAACCCTAAGGTACCCTTGACTGCTTCTGCCTCCAATAGATTTCCTAAGCACTAGTGTTTTAAGGAACAGGTTAAAAAGGTAATCGTAATGTGATTCCTTTATAACGGGTGTCTTCCTTATCTTATCCTAGTGTCTAAACTCTTCTCCATGGCTGGACCCAAATAATATTCCTTTACATGCTAAGTGGTATCTAGAGAGTGGGATAGGTTTAATAAATACCCTAAACCTAACATGTACCTTAACCCTAACCCCTACCCTAACCCTAACACGTAACCTAATCCCAACCCGTACCAAAAAACCGAGCCCTAACTCTAAAACTAACCCTAAACCTAACCATAACCCATACTCCAGGACGTGACCGAACCCGTACCCTAAATCGTACCCTAACCCTAAGCTACCCTTGACTGCTTCTGCCTCCAATAGATTTCCTAAGCACTAGTGTTTTAAGGAATAGGTTAAAAAGAGAATCCTAATGTGCTTTGTTTTTAATGGGTGTGTTCCTTATCTTATCCTTATGTCTAAATTCTTCTACATGGCTGGACCCCAAATAATATTTCTTTACGTGCTAAGTGGTATCTAGAGAGTGGGATAGGTTTAATAACTAACTTAACCTTAACGCGTACCCTAACCCTATCAACTACCCTAACCCTAACACGTACCCTAATCCTAACACGTACCCTACACCGAGCCCTAACCCTAAAACTAACCCTAATCCTAACCCTAAACCATACCCTACGCCGTACCCGAATCCGTACCCGAAACCTTAGCATAAGCAGTACCCTAACCCTAACCCTAACCCTAAGCTACCCTTGACTGCTTCTGCTTCCAATACATTTCCTAAGCACTAGTGTTGTAAGGAACAGGTTAAAAGGACAATCCTAATGTGATTTCTTTATAATGGGTATGTTCCTGATATTATCCTAGTGCCTAAACTCTTCTCCAAGGCTGGATTCCAAATAATATTCCTTTACGTTTTAGTCGTATCTAGAGAGTGGGATATGTTTAATAATTACCCTAATCCTAACACGTACCCTAACCCTAACCCATACCCTAACCGTAACAAGTAAACTAATCTTAACCCGTACCCTAAACCGAGCCCTAACCATAAAACTAACCCTAACCCTAACCCATACCCTACGCCGTACCCGAACCCGTACCCGAATCCGTACCCTAAGCCGTACCCTAACACTAACCCTAACACTAACCCTAACCCGAAGCTACCCATGACTCCTTCTGCCTCCAATAGATTTCCTAAGCACTAGTGTTTTAAGTAACAGGTTAAAAAGACAATCCTAATGTGATTTCTTTATAATGGGTGTGTTCCTTATCTTATCCTAGTGTCTAAACTCTTCTCCATGGGGAACCACAAATAATATTCCTTCACATGCTAAGTGGTATCTAGAGAGTGGGATAGGTTTAATAAATGCCCTAGCTCTAACGCGTACCTTAACCCTAACCCCTACCCTAATCCTAACACGTAACCTAATCCTATCCCGTACCCAAAACTGAGCCCTAACTGTAAAACTAACCCTAACCCTAACGCTAACCCATTCTCTGCACCGTACCCGAACCCATACCCTAAGCCTAACACTATCCCTAACCCTAAACCTAAGCTACCCTTGATTGCTCCTGCCTCCAATAGATTCCCTAAGCACTAGTGTTTTAAGGAACAGGTTAAAAAGAGAATCCTAATGTGATTTCTTTGTAATGGTTGTGTTCCTTATCTTATCCTAATGTCTAAACTCTTCTACATGGCTAGACCCCAAATAATATTCTTTATGTGCTAAGTGGTATGTAGAGAGTGGGATAGGTTTAATAAATACCCTAACCCTAACGCGTATCCTAACCCTATCCCCTACCATTACCCTAACACGTACCCTAATCCTAACCTGTACCCTAAACCGAGCCCTAACCCTAAAATTAACCCTAAAACTAACCCTAAACTATACCATACGCCATACCCGAACCCGTAACCGAACCCGTACCATAAGCCGTACACTAACCCTAACCCTAAACCTAAGGTACCCTTGAATGCTTCTGCCTCCAATAGATTTCCTAAGCACTAGTGTTTTAAAGAACAGATTAAAAAGAGAATCCTAATGTGATTTCTTTACAATGGGTGTGTTCCTTATCCTATCCTAGTGTCTAAACTCTTTTCCATCCCTGGATTCCAAATAATTCTCTTTTACGTTCTAAGTGGTATCTAGAGAGTGGGATAGGTTTAATAAATACCCTAAAGCTAACGCGTACACTAACCCTAACCCCTACCCTAACCCTAACACCTACACTAATCCTAATTCCTACCCTAAACCGAGCCCTAACCCTAAAACTAACCCTAACCCTAACCCATACTCGAACCCGTACCCGAATCTGTACCCTAAGCCGTACCCTAACACTAACCCTAACCCTAACACTAACCCGAAGCCACCCTTGACTGCTTATGCCTCAAATAGATTTCCTAAGCCCTAGTGTTTTAAGAAACAGGTTAAAAAGAGAATCCTAATGTGATTCCTTTATAATGGGTGTGTTCCTTATCTTATCCTAGTGTCTAAACTCTTCTCCATGGCTGGACCCCAAATAATATTCCTTTACATGGTAAGTGGTATCTAGAGACTGGGATAGCTTTAATAAATACCCTAACCCTAACGTTTACCCTAAACCTATCCCCTACCCTAACTCTAACATGTACCCTAATCTTAACCCGTACCCTAAACCGATCCCCAACCCTAAAACTAACCCTAACCCTAACCCTAAACCATACCCTACGCCGTACCCGAACCCGTACCCGAACCCGTACCCTATGCCGTACCCTAACACTAACCCTAACCCTCACCCTAACCCTAAGCTATCCTTGACTGCTTCTGCCTCCAATAGATTTCTTAAACACTAGTGTTTTAAGGAACAGATTAAAAAGAGAATCCCAATGTGATTTCTTTATTATGGGTGTGTTCCTTATCTTATCCTAGTGTCTAAACTCTTCTGCATGGCTGGACAGAAAATAATATTCCTTTATGTGCTAAGTGGTATCTAGAGAGTGGGATAGATTTAATAAATAACCTAACCTTAAAGCGTACCCTAACCCTAACCCCTACCCTAACCCTAACACGTACCCTAATCCTAATCCGTAACCTAAACTAAGCCCTAACACTACAACTAACTCTAACCCTAACCCTAAAACATGCCCTATGCCGTACCCGAATCCTTACCCTAAGCCGTACCCTAAACCTAATCCTAAGCTAGCCTTGACTGCTTCTGCCTCCAATGGATTTCCTAAGCACTAGTGTTTTAATGAACAGGTTAAAAAGGGAATCCTAATGTGATTTCTTTATAATAGGTGTGTTCCTTATGTTATCCTAGTGTGTAAACTATTCTCCATGGCTGGACCCCAAATAATATTCCTTTACGTGCTAAGTGGTATCTAGAGAGTGGGATAGGTTTAATAAATACCCTAACCCTAATGCGTACCCTAACCGTAACCCCTACCCTAATCCTAACACGTACCCCAATACTAGCCTGTACCCTAAACCGATCCCTAACCCTAAAACTAACCCTAACGCTAACCCTAACCCATAACCTACACCGTATCCGAACCTGTACCCGAAACCTAACCATAAGCAGTACCCTAACCCTAACCCTAACCATAACCCTAACCTACCCTTGACTGCTTCTGCATCCAATAGATTTCCTAAGCACTATTGTTTTAAGGAACAGGTTAAAAAGAGAATCCTAATGTGATTCCTTTATAATGGGTGTGTTCCTTATCTTTTCCTACTGTATAAACTCTTCTCCATGGTTGGACCCCAAATAATATTCCTTTACGTGCAAAGTTTTATCTAGAATGTGGGATAGGTTTAATAAATACCCTTAACCTAATGCGTACCCTTACCCTAACCCCTACCCTAACCCTAACACGTACCCTAATCCTAACCCGTACCCTAAACTGAGCCCTAACTCTAAAACTAACTCTGACCCTAACCCTAACCCATACCCTATGCCGTACCCGAATCCGTACCCTAAGCCGTACCCTAACCCTAACACTAACCCTAACCCTAAGCTAGCCTTGACTGCTTCTGCCTCCAATAGATTTCCTAAGCACTAGTGTTTTAAGGAACAGGTTAAAAAGGGAATCCTAATGTGATTTCTTTATAATAGGTGTGTTCCTTATGTTATCTTAGTGTGTAAACTATTCGCCATGGCTGGACCCCAAATACTATTCCTTTACGTGCTAAGTGGTATCTAGAGAGTGGGATAGGTTTAATAAATATCCTAACCCTAACGCGTACCCTAACGGTAAACCCTACGCTAACCCTAACACGTACCCCAATCCTAACCCGTACCCTAAACCGAGCCGTAACCCTAAAACTAAACTTAATCCTAACCGTAACCCATACACTATGCCGTACCTGAACCCGTACCCGAACCCGTACCATAAGCAGTACCCTAACCCTAACCCAAACCCTAAGCTACCCTTGACTGCTTCTGTTTCCAATAGATTTCCTAAGCACTAGTGTTTTAAGGAACAGGTTAAAAAGAGAATCCTAATGTGTTTTCTTTATAATGAGTGTGTTCCGTATCTTATCCTAGTGTCTAAACTCTTTTCCATGGCTGGATTCCAAATAATATTCTTTTACGTTCTAAGTGGTATCTAGAGAGTGGGAAAGGTTTAATAAATACCCTAACCCTAACGCATACCCAAATCCTAACCCCTACCCTAACCCTAACACTTACACTAATCCTAACCTGTACCCTAAACCGAGCCCTAACCCTAAAACTAAACGTAACCCTAACACATACCCGAACCCGTACTAGAACCCGTACCCGAACCCGTACCCTAAGCCGTACCCTAACACTAACCCTAACCCTAACTGTAACCCGAAGCTACCCTTGACTGATTATGCCTCAAATAGATTTCCTAAGCACTAGTGTTTTAAGGAACAGGTTAAAAAGATAATCATAATGTGATTTCTTTTTAACGGGTGTGTTCCTTATCTTATCCTAGTGTCTAAACTCTTCCCCATGGCTGGACCCCAAATAATATTCATTCACGTGCTAAGTGTTTTCTAGAGGGTGGGATAGGTTTAATAAATACACTAAACCTAAGGTGTACCCTAACCCTAATCCTACCATAACCCTAACACGTAACCTAATCTTAACCCGTACCCTAAAGCGAGCCATAACCCTAAAACTAACCCTAACACTAACCCATACGCTACGCCGTACCCAACCCGTACCCGAATCCGTACCCTAAGCCGTAACCTAACACTAACCCTAACCCGAAGCTACCCTTGACTCCTTCTGCCTCCAATAGATTTGCTAAGCACTAGTGTTTTAAGGAACAGGTTAAAAAGAGAATCCTAATGTGATTTCTTTATAATGGGTGTGTTCCTTATCTTATCCTAGTGTCTAAACTCTTCTCCATGGGGGAACCACAAATAATATTCCTTTACATGCTAAGTGGTATCTAGAGAGTGGGATAGGTTTAATAAATACCCTAAACCTAACACGTACCTTAACCCTAACGCCTACCCTAATCCTAACACGTAAACTAATCCTAACCTGTACCCTAAACTGAGCCCTAACCCTAAAAGTAACCCTAACCCTAACCCTAAACCGTACCCTACGACGTACCCGAACCCGTACCCGAACCCGTACCATAAGCCGTACCCTAACCCTAATCATAACCCTAAGGTACCCTTGACTCCTTCTGCCTCCAATAGGTTTCCTAAGCACTAGTGTTTTAAGGAACAGGTTAAAAAGAGAATCCTAATGTGATTTCTTTATAATGGGTGTGTTTTTTATCTTATCCTAGTGTCTAAACTCTTCTCCATGGGGGAACCAGAAATAATATTCCTTTACATGCTAAGTGGTATCTAGAGAGTGGGATAGGTTTAATAAATACCCTAACCCTAACGCATACCCCAACCCTATCTCCTACCATTACCCTAACACGTAGCCTAATCCTAACCTGTACCCTAAAACCGAGCCCTAACCGTAAAACTAACCCTAAACCTAACCCTAAACCATAACCTACGACATACCCACACCCGACCCGAACCCGTACCATAAGCCGTACCCTATACCTAACCCTAACCCTAAGGTACCCTTGACTGCTTCTGCCTCCAATATATTTCGTAAGCACTAGTGTTTTAAGGAACAGGTTAAAAAGTTAATCGTAATGTGATTTCTTTATAACGGGTGTGTTCCTTATCTTAACCTAGTGTCTAAAGTCTTTTCCATGGCTGGACCCCAAAAAATATCCCTTTACGTGCTAAGTGGTATCTAGAGTGTGGGATAGTTTTAATAACTAACCTAACCCTAACGCGTACACTAAACCTAACTCCTCCCTTAATCCTAACACGTACCCCAATCCTAACCCGTACCATAAACTGATCCCTAACCCTAAAACTAAACCTAACCCTAACCCTAACCCATACACTACGCCGTACCTGAACCCGTACCCGAACCCGTACTATAAGCAGTAGCCTAACCCTAACCCTAACTCTAACCCTAAGCTACCCTTGACTGCTTCTGCTACCAATAGATTTCCTAAGCACTAGTGTTTTAAGGAACAGATTAAAAAGAGAATCCTAATGTGATTTCTTTATAATGGGTGTGTTCCTTATCTTATCCTAGTGTCTAAACTCTTTTCCATGGCTGGATTCCAAATAATATTCTTTTACGTTCTAAGTGGTATCTAGAGAGTGGGATAGGTTTAATAAATACCCTAACCCTAACGCGTACCCAAATCCTAACCCCTACCCTAACCCTAACACCTACACTAATCCTAACCTGTACCCTAAACCGAGCCCTAACCCTAAAACTAAACATAACCCTAACCCATACCCGAACCCGTACCCGAATCTGTACCCTAAGCCGTACCCTAACACTAACCCTAACCCTAAATGTAACCCGAAGCTACCCTGGACTGATTATGCCTCAAATAGATTTCCTAAGCACTAGTGTTTTAAGGAACACGTTGAAAAGACAATCGTAATGTGATTTCTTTATATCGGGTGTGTTCCTTATCTTATCCTAGTGTCTAAACTCTTCTCCATGACTGGACACCAAATAATACTCCTTTACGTGCTAAGTGTTATCTACAGTGTGGGATAGGTTTAATAAATACCCTAAAACTAAGGCGTACCCTAACCCTAACCCCTACCCTAACCCTAACACGTACCCTAATCCTAACCCATACCCTAAACCGAGCCCTAATCCTACAACTAACTCTAACCCAACCCTAACACATACCCTATGCCGTACCCGAATCCGAACCCTAAGCCATACCCTAACCCTAACCCTAAGCCTAACTCAAGCTATCCTTGACTGCTTCTGCCTCCAATAGATGTCCTAAGCACTAGTGTTTTATGGAACAGGTTAAAAAGAGAATCCTAATGTGATTTCTTTATAATACGTGTGTTCCTTATCTTATCCTAGTGTCTAAACTCTTCTCCATGGCTGGACCCAAAATAATATTCCTTTATGTGATAAGTGGTATCTAGAGAGTGGGATAGGTTTAATAACTAACCTAACCTTAACGCGTACCCTAACCCTATCCACTACCCTAACACTAACACGTACCCAAATCCTAAAACGTACCCTAAATCGAGCCCTAACCCTAAAACTAACCCTAATCCTAACCCAAACACAAAACCTAAGCCATACACGAACTCGTACCCTAAGCCGTACCATAACCCTAACGCTAACCCTAAGCTCCCCTTGACTGCTTCTACCTCCATTAGATTTCCTAAGCACTAGTGTTTTAAGGAACAGGTTAAAAAGAGAATCGTAATGTCATTTCTTTATAATAGGTGTGTTCCTTATGTTATCATAGTGTGTAAACTCTTCTCCATGGCTGGACCCCAAATAATATTCCTTTACGTGCTAAGTGGTATCTAGAGATTGGGATAGGTTTAATAAATACCCTAACCCTAACGCATAACCTAATCCTAACCCTAACACGTACCCCAATCCTAACCCGTACTTTAAAGTGATCCCTAACCCTAAAACTAACCATAACCCTAACCCTAAACCACACCCTACGCCGTACCCGAACCCGTACCAGAAATCTTACCTTAAGCAGTTCCCTAACCCTAACCCTAAGCTACCCTTGACTGCTTCTGCTTCCAGTAGATTTCCTAAGCACTAGTGTTTTAAGGAACAGGTTAAAAAGAGAATCCTAATGTGATTTCTGTATAATGGCTGTGTTCCTGATATTATCCTTGTACCTAAACTCTTCTCCAAGGCTGGATTCCAAATAATAATCCTTTACGTTCTAAGTCGTATCTAGAGAGTGGGATATGTTTAATAAATACCCTAATCCTAACGCGTACCCTAACACTAACCCATACCCTAACCCTAACACGTAAACTAATCTTAACCCGTACCCTAAACCGAAACCTAACCCTAAAACTAACCCTAACCCTAACCCATACCCTACGCCGTACCCGAACCCGTACCCGAATCCATACCCTAAGCCGTACCCTAACACTAACCCTAACACTAACCCTAACCCGAAGCTACCCTTGACTCCTTCTGCCTCCAATAGATTTCCTAAGCACTAGTGTTTTAAGGAACAGGTTAACAAGAGAATCATAATGTGATTTCTTTATAATGGGTGTGTTCCTTATCTTATCCTAGTGTCTAAACTCTTCTCCATGGGGGAACCACAAATAATATTCCTTTACAGGCTAAGTGGTATCTAGAGAGTGGGATAGGTTTAATAAATACCCTAACCCTAACGCGTACCCTAAACCTAACACATAACCTAATCCTAACCCGTACCCAAATCCGAGCCCTAACTGTAAAACTAACACTAACCCTAACCCATACTCTGCACCGTACCCGAACCCGTACCCGAATCCGTACCCTAAGCCGTACCCTAACACTAACCCTAACCCTAACACTAACCCAAAGCTACCCTTGACTGCTTATGCCTCAAATAGATTTCCTAAGCCCTAGTGTTTTAAGAAACAGGTTAAAAAGAGAATCCTAATGTGATTTCTTTTTAATGGGTTTGTTCCTTATCTTTACCTACTGTCTAAACACTTCTCCATGGCTTGACCCCAAATAATATTGCTTTACGTGTTAAGTGTTATCTAGAGTGTGGGATAGGTTTAATAAATACACTAAACCTAATGCGTACCCTAACCATAACCCATACCCTAACCCTAACACGTACCCTAATACTAAGCCGTACCCTAAACTGAGCCCTAACCCTAAAACTAACTCTAACCCTAACTCTAACCCATACCCTATACCGTACCCGAATCCGTACCCTAAGCCGTACCCTAACCATAACCCTAACCCTAACCGTAAGCTAGCCTTGACTGCTTCTGCTTCCAATAGATTTCTTAAGCACTAGTGTTTTAAGGAACAGGTTAAAAAGAGCATCCTAATGTGATTTCTTTATAATGGGTGTGTTCCTATCTTATCCTAGTGTCTAAACTCTTCTCCATGGCTGGACCCAAATAATATTACTTTACATGCTAAGTGGTATCTAGAGAGTAGGATAAGTTTAATAAATACCCTAAACCTAACACGTACCTTAACCCTAACGCCTACCCTAACCCTAACACGTAACCTAATCCTAACCTGTACCCTAAACCGAGCCCTAACCCTATAACTAACCCTAACCCTACCCTAAACCATACACTATGACGTACCCGAACCCGTACCATAAGCCGTACCCTAACCCTAATCATAACCCTAAGGTACCCTTGACTGCTTCTGCCTCCAATAGATTTCCTAAGCACTAGTGTTTTAAGGAACAGGTTAAAAAGGTAATCGTAATGTGATTCCTTTATAACGGGTGTCTTCCTTATCTTATCCTAGTGTCTAAACTCTTCTCCATGGCTGGACCCAAATAATATTCCTTTACATGCTAAGTGGTATCTAGAGAGTGGGATAGGTTTAATAAATACCCTAAACCTAACACGTACCTTAACCCTAACCCCTACCCTAACCCTAACACGTAACCTAATCCCAACCCGTACCAAAAAACCGAGCCCTAACTCTAAAACTAACCCTAAACCTAACCATAACCCATACTCCACGACGTGACCGAACCCGTACCCTAAATCGTACCCTAACCCTAACCCTAACCCTAAGCTACCCTTTACTGCTTCTGCCTCCAATAGATTTCCTAAGCACTAGTGTTTTAAGGAATAGGTTAAAAAGAGAATCCTAATGTGCTTTGTTTTTAATGGGTGTGTTCCTTATCTTATCCTTATGTCTAAATTCTTCTACATGGCTGGACCCCAAATAATATTTCTTTACGTGCTAAGTGGTATCTAGAGAGTGGGATAGGTTTAATAACTAACTTAACCTTAACGCATACCCTAACCCTATCAACTACCCTAACCCTAACACGTACCCTAATCCTAACACGTACCCTAAACCGAGCCCTAACCCTAAAACTAACCCTAATCCTAACCCTAAACCATACCCTACGCCGTACCCGAATCTGTACCCGAAACCTTAGCATAAGCAGTACCCTAACCCTAACCCTAACCCTAACCCTAACCCTAACCCTAAGCTACCCTTGACTGCTTCTGCTTCCAATACATTTCCTAAGCAGTAGTGTTGTAAGGAACAGGTTAAAAGGACAATCCTAATGTGATTTCTTTATAATGGGTGTGTTCCTTATCTTTTCCTACTGTATAAACTCTTCTCCATTGTTGGACCCCAAATAATATACCTTTACGTGCAAAGTGTTATCTAGAGTGTGGGATAGATTTAATAAATACCCTTAACCTAATGCGTACCCTTACCCTAACCCCTACCCTAACCCTAACACGTACCCTAATTCTAACCCGTACCCTAAACTGAGCCCTAACCCTAAAACTAACTCTGACCCTAACCCTAACCCATACCCTATGCCGTACCCGAATCCGTACCCTAAGCCGTACCCTAACCCTAACACTAACCCTAACCCTAAGCTAGCCTTGACTGCTTCTGCCTCCAATAGATTTCCTAAGCACTAGTGTTTTAAGGAACAGGTTAAAAAGAGAATCCTAATGTGATTTGTTTATAATAGGTGTGTTCCTTATGTTATCCTAGTGTGTAAACTATTCTCCATGGCTGGACCCCAAATACTATTCCTTTACGTGCTAAGTGGTATCGAGAGAATGGGATAGGTTTAATAAATAACCTAACTCTATCGCGTACCCTAACGCTAAACCCTACCCTAACCCTAACAGGTACCCCAATCCTAACCCGTACCCTAAACCGAGCCCTAACCCTAAAACTAACCCTAATCCTAACCCTTACCCTACGCCGTACCCCAACCCGTACCCGAACCCGTACCATAAGCAGTACCCTAACAGTAACCCTAACCCTAACCCTAAGCTACCCTTGACTGCTTCTGCTTCCAATAGATTTCCTAAGTACTAGTGTTTTAAGGAACATGTTAAAAAGAGAATCCTAATGCGATTACTTTATAATGGGTGTGTTCCTTATCTTATCCTAATGTTTAAACAATTCTACATGGCTGGATCCCAAATAATATTCTTTACGTGCTAAGTGGTATCTAGAGAGTGGGATAGGTTTAATAAATACCCTAACCCTAACGCGTACCCTAACCCTATCCATTACCGTTAACCTAACACGTAACCTAATCCTAACCTGTACCCTAAAACGAGCCCTAACCCTAAAACTAACCCTAAACCTAACCCTAAACCATACCCTACGACGTACCCAAACCCGTAACCGAACCCGAACCATAAGCCGTACCCTAACCCTAAGGTACCCTTGACTGCTTCTGCCTCCAATAGATTTCCTAAGCACTAGTGTTTTAAGGAACAGGTTAAAAAGAGAATCCTAATGTGATTTCTTTATAATGGGTGTGTTCCTTATCTTATCCTAGTGTCTAAACTCTTCTCCATGGCTGGACCCAAATAATATTCCTTTACATGCTAAGTGGTATCTAGAGAGTGGGATAGGTTTAATAAATACCCTAACCCTAACGCGTACCCTTACCCTATGCCCACCGTTACACTAACACGTACACCAATCCTAACCCGTACCCTAAACCGAGCCCTAACCCTAAAACTAAACTTAATCCTAACCCTAACCCATACACTATGCCGTACCTGAACCCGTACCCGAATCCGTACCATAAGCAGTACCCTAACCCTAACCCTAACCCTAAGCTACCCTTGACCACTTCTGCTTCCAATAGACTTCCTAAGCGCTAGTGTTTTAAGGAACAAGTTAAAAAGAGCATCCTAATGTGATTTCTTTATAATGGGTGTGTTCCTGATATTATCCTAGTGCCTAAACTCTTCTCCAAGGCTGGATTCCTAATAATATTCCTTTACGTTCTAAGTGGTATCTAGAGAGTGGGATACGTTTAATAAATACCCTAATCCTACTGCGTACCCTAACCCTAAACCCTACCATAACTCTAACAAGTACACTAATCTTAACCCGTAACCTAAACCGAGCCCTAACTCTAAAACTAACCCTAAACCTAACACTAACCCATACTCCACGACATATGCGAACCCGTAACCTAAATCGTACCCTAACCCAAACCCTAAGCTACCCTTGACTGCTTCGGCCTCCAATAGATTTCCTAAGCACTAGTGTTTTAAAGAACAGGTTAAAAAGAGAATCCTAATGTGATTTCTTTATAATGGGTGTGTTCCTTATCTTATCCTAGTGTCTAAACTCTTCTCCATGGGGGAACCACAAATAATATTCCTTTACATGCTAAGTGGTATCTAGAGAGTGGGATAGGTTTAATAAATACCCTAACCCTAATGTGTACCTTAACCCTAACCCCTACCCTAACCCTAACACGTAACCTAATCCTAACCTGTACCCTAAACCCAGCCCTAACCCTAAAAGTAACCCTAACCCTAACCCTAAACCGTACCCTACGACATAACCGAACCCGTACCCGAACCCGTACCATAAGCCGTAGCCTAATCCTAATCATAACCCTAAGGTACCCTTGACTGCTTCTGCCTCCAATAGATTTCCTAAGCACTAGTGTTTTAAGGAACAGGTTAAAAAGATAATCGTAATGTGATTCCTTTATAACGGGTGTGTTCCTTATCTTATCCTTGTGTCTAAACTCTTCGCCATGGCTGGACCCCAAATAATATTCCTTGACGTACTAAGTGGTATCTAGAGAGTGGGATAGGTTTAATAAATACCCTAACCCTAACGCGTACCTTAACCCTAACCCCTACCCTAACCCTAACACGTAACCTAATCCCAACCCGTACCAAAAAACCAAGCCCTAACTCTAAAACTAACCCTAAACCTAACACTAACCCATACTCCATGACATACGCGAACCCGTACCCTAAATCGTACCCTAACCCTAACCCTAAGCTACCCTTGACTGCTTCGGCCTCCAATACATTTCCTAAGCACTAGTGTTTTAAGGAACAGGTTAAAAAGAGAATCCTAATGTGATTTCTTTATAATGGGTGTGTTCCTTATCTTATCCTAATGTCTAAACTCTTCTCCATGGCTGGACCCCAAATATTATTCCTTTACGTGCTAAGTGGTATCTAGAGAGTGGGATAGTTTTAATAAATACCCTAACCCTAACGCGTAACCTAACCCTAACACCTACCTTAACCCTAACACGTACCCCAATCCTAACCCGTACCCTAAACTGATCCCTAACCCTAAAACTAAACTTAACCCTAACCCTATCCCATACCCTACCCCGTACCTGAACCCGTACCCGAACCCATACCATAAGCAGTACCCTAACCCTAACTCTAATGCTAAGCTACCCTTGACTTCTTCTGCTTCCAATAGATTTCCTAAGCACTAGTGTTTTAAGGAACAGGTTAAAAAGAGAATCCTAATGGGATTACTTTATATTGGGTGTGTTCCTTATCTTTTCCTACTGTCTAAATTTTTCTCCATGGCTGGAACCCAAATAATATTCCTTTACGTGCTAAGTGTTATCTAGAGTGTGGGATAGGTTTAATACATACACTAAACTTAATGCGTACCCTATCCCTAACCCCTACCCTAGCCCTATCACGTACACTAAACCGAGCCATAACTCTAAAACTAACCGTAACCCTAACCCTAACCCATAACCTACGCCGTACCTGAACCCGTACCCTAATCCGTACCCTAACCCTAACCCTAACCCTAAGCTACCCTTGACTGCTTCTGCCTCCAATAGATTTCATAAGCACTAGTGTTTTAAGTAACAGGTTAAAAAGACAATCCTAATGTGATTTCTTTATAATGGGTGTGTTCCTTATCTTATCCTAGTGTCTAAACTCTTCTCCATGGGGAACCACAAATAATATTCCTTCACATGCTAAGTGGTATCTAGAGAGTGGGATAGGTTTAATAAATGCCCTAGCTCTAACGCGTACCTTAACCCTAACCCCTACCCTAATCCTAACACGTAACCTAATCCTATCCCGTACCCAAAACTGAGCCCTAACTGTAAAACTAACCCTAACCCTAACGCTAACCCATTCTCTGCACCGTACCCGAACCCATACCCTAAGCCTAACACTATCCCTAACCCTAAACCTAAGCTACCCTTGATTGCTCCTGCCTCCAATAGATTCCCTAAGCACTAGTGTTTTAAGGAACAGGTTAAAAAGAGAATCCTAATGTGATTTCTTTGTAATGGTTGTGTTCCTTATCTTATCCTAATGTCTAAACTCTTCTACATGGCTAGACCCCAAATAATATTCTTTATGTGCTAAGTGGTATGTAGAGAGTGGGATAGGTTTAATAAATACCTTAACCCTAACGCGTATCCTAACCCTATCCCCTACCATTACCCTAACACGTACCCTAATCCTAACCTGTACCCTAAACCGAGCCCTAACCCTAAAATTAACCCTAAAACTAACCCTAAACTATACCATACGCCATACCCGAACCCGTAACCGAACCCGTACCATAAGCCGTACACTAACCCTAACCCTAAACCTAAGGTACCCTTGAATGCTTCTGCCTCCAATAGATTTCCTAAGCACTAGTGTTTTAAAGAACAGATTAAAAAGAGAATCCTAATGTGATTTCTTTACAATGGGTGTGTTCCTTATCCTATCCTAGTGTCTAAACTCTTTTCCATCCCTGGATTCCAAATAATTCTCTTTTACGTTCTAAGTGGTATCTAGAGAGTGGGATAGGTTTAATAAATACCCTAAAGCTAACGCGTACACTAACCCTAACCCCTACCCTAACCCTAACACCTACACTAATCCTAATTCCTACCCTAAACCGAGCCCTAACCCTAAAACTAACCCTAACCCTAACCCATACTCGAACCCGTACCCGAATCTGTACCCTAAGCCGTACCCTAACACTAACCCTAACCCTAACACTAACCCGAAGCCACCCTTGACTGCTTATGCCTCAAATAGATTTCCTAAGCCCTAGTGTTTTAAGAAACAGGTTAAAAAGAGAATCCTAATGTGATTCCTTTATAATGGGTGTGTTCCTTATCTTATCCTAGTGTCTAAACTCTTCTCCATGGCTGGACCCCAAATAATATTCCTTTACATGGTAAGTGGTATCTAGAGACTGGGATAGCTTTAATAAATACCCTAACCCTAACGTTTACCCTAAACCTATCCCCTACCCTAACTCTAACATGTACCCTAATCTTAACCCGTACCCTAAACCGATCCCCAACCCTAAAACTAACCCTAACCCTAACCCTAAACCATACCCTACGCCGTACCCGAACCCGTACCCGAACCCGTACCCTATGCCGTACCCTAACACTAACCCTAACCCTCACCCTAACCCTAAGCTATCCTTGACTGCTTCTGCCTCCAATAGATTTCTTAAACACTAGTGTTTTAAGGAACAGATTAAAAAGAGAATCCCAATGTGATTTCTTTATTATGGGTGTGTTCCTTATCTTATCCTAGTGTCTAAACTCTTCTGCATGGCTGGACAGAAAATAATATTCCTTTATGTGCTAAGTGGTATCTAGAGAGTGGGATAGATTTAATAAATAACCTAACCTTAAAGCGTACCCTAACCCTAACCCCTATCCTAACCCTAACACGTACCCTAATCCTAATCCGTAACCTAAACTAAGCCCTAACACTACAACTAACTCTAACCCTAACCCTAAAACATGCCCTATGCCGTACCCGAATCCTTACCCTAAGCCGTACCCTAAACCTAATCCTAAGCTAGCCTTGACTGCTTCTGCCTCCAATGGATTTCCTAAGCACTAGTGTTTTAATGAACAGGTTAAAAAGAGAATCCTAATGTGATTTCTTTATAATAGGTGTGTTCCTTATGTTATCCTAGTGTGTAAACTATTCTCCATGGCTGGACCCCAAATAATATTCCTTTACGTGCTAAATGGTATCTAGAGAGTGGGATAGGTTTAATAAATACCCTAACCCTAATGCGTACCCTAACCGTAACCCCTACCCTAATCCTAACACGTACCCCAATACTAGCCTGTACCCTAAACCGATCCCTAATCCTAAAACTAACCCTAACGCTAACCCTAACCCATAACCTACACCGTATCCGAACCTGTACCCGAAACCTAACCATAAGCAGTACCCTAACCCTAACCCTAACCATAACCCTAACCTACCCTTGACTGCTTCTGCATCCAATAGATTTCCTAAGCACTATTGTTTTAAGGAACAGGTTAAAAAGAGAATCCTAATGTGATTCCTTTATAATGGGTGTGTTCCTTATCTTTTCCTACTGTATAAACTCTTCTCCATGGTTGGACCCCAAATAATATTCCTTTACGTGCAAAGTTTTATCTAGAATGTGGGATAGGTTTAATAAATACCCTTAACCTAATGCGTACCCTTACCCTAACCCCTACCCTAACCCTAACACGTACCCTAATCCTAACCCGTACCCTAAACTGAGCCCTAACTCTAAAACTAACTCTGACCCTAACCCTAACCCATACCCTATGCCGTACCCGAATCCGTACCCTAAGCCGTACCCTAACCCTAACACTAACCCTAACCCTAAGCTAGCCTTGACTGCTTCTGCCTCCAATAGATTTCCTAAGCACTAGTGTTTTAAGGAACAGGTTAAAAAGGGAATCCTAATGTGATTTCTTTATAATAGGTGTGTTCCTTATGTTATCTTAGTGTGTAAACTATTCGCCATGGCTGGACCCCAAATACTATTCCTTTACGTGCTAAGTGGTATCTAGAGAGTGGGATAGGTTTAATAAATATCCTAACCCTAACGCGTACCCTAACGCTAAACCCTACGCTAACCCTAACACGTACCCCAATCCTAACCCGTACCCTAAACCGAGCCGTAACCCTAAAACTAAACTTAATCCTAACCGTAACCCATACACTATGCCGTACCTGAACCCGTACCCGAACCCGTACCATAAGCAGTACCCTAACCCTAACCCAAACCCTAAGCTACCCTTGACTGCTTCTGTTTCCAATAGATTTCCTAAGCACTAGTGTTTTAAGGAACAGGTTAAAAAGAGAATCCTAATGTGTTTTCTTTATAATGAGTGTGTTCCGTATCTTATCCTAGTGTCTAAACTCTTTTCCATGGCTGGATTCCAAATAATATTCTTTTACGTTCTAAGTGGTATCTAGAGAGTGGGAAAGGTTTAATAAATACCCTAACCCTAACGCATACCCAAATCCTAACCCCTACCCTAACCCTAACACTTACACTAATCCTAACCTGTACCCTAAACCGAGCCCTAACCCTAAAACTAAACGTAACCCTAACACATACCCGAACCCGTACTAGAACCCGTACCCGAACCCGTACCCTAAGCCGTACCCTAACACTAACCCTAACCCTAACTGTAACCCGAAGCTACCCTTGACTGATTATGCCTCAAATAGATTTCCTAAGCACTAGTGTTTTAAGGAACAGGTTAAAAAGATAATCATAATGTGATTTCTTTTTAACGGGTGTGTTCCTTATCTTATCCTAGTGTCTAAACTCTTCCCCATGGCTGGACCCCAAATAATATTCATTCACGTGCTAAGTGTTTTCTAGAGGGTGGGATAGGTTTAATAAATACACTAAACCTAAGGTGTACCCTAACCCTAATCCTACCATAACCCTAACACGTAACCTAATCTTAACCCGTACCCTAAAGCGAGCCATAACCCTAAAACTAACCCTAACACTAACCCATACGCTACGCCGTACCCAACCCGTACCCGAATCCGTACCCTAAGCCGTAACCTAACACTAACCCTAACCCGAAGCTACCCTTGACTCCTTCTGCCTCCAATAGATTTGCTAAGCACTAGTGTTTTAAGGAACAGGTTAAAAAGAGAATCCTAATGTGATTTCTTTATAATGGGTGTGTTCCTTATCTTATCCTAGTGTCTAAACTCTTCTCCATGGGGGAACCACAAATAATATTCCTTTACATGCTAAGTGGTATCTAGAGAGTGGGATAGGTTTAATAAATACCCTAAACCTAACACGTACCTTAACCCTAACGCCTACCCTAATCCTAACACGTAAACTAATCCTAACCTGTACCCTAAACCGAGCCCTAACCCTAAAAGTAACCCTAACCCTAACCCTAAACCGTACCCTACGACGTACCCGAACCCGTACCCGAACCCGTACCATAAGCCGTACCCTAACCCTAATCATAACCCTAAGGTACCCTTGACTCCTTCTGCCTCCAATAGGTTTCCTAAGCACTAGTGTTTTAAGGAACAGGTTAAAAAGAGAATCCTAATGTGATTTCTTTATAATGGGTGTGTTTTTTATCTTATCCTAGTGTCTAAACTCTTCTCCATGGGGGAACCAGAAATAATATTCCTTTACATGCTAAGTGGTATCTAGAGAGTGGGATAGGTTTAATAAATACCCTAACCCTAACGCATACCCCAACCCTATCTCCTACCATTACCCTAACACGTAGCCTAATCCTAACCTGTACCCTAAAACCGAGCCCTAACCGTAAAACTAACCCTAAACCTAACCCTAAACCATAACCTACGACATACCCACACCCGACCCGAACCCGTACCATAAGCCGTACCCTATACCTAACCCTAACCCTAAGGTACCCTTGACTGCTTCTGCCTCCAATATATTTCGTAAGCACTAGTGTTTTAAGGAACAGGTTAAAAAGTTAATCGTAATGTGATTTCTTTATAACGGGTGTGTTCCTTATCTTAACCTAGTGTCTAAACTCTTTTCCATGGCTGGACCCCAAAAAATATCCCTTTACGTGCTAAGTGGTATCTAGAGTGTGGGATAGTTTTAATAACTAACCTAACCCTAACGCGTACACTAAACCTAACTCCTCCCTTAATCCTAACACGTACCCCAATCCTAACCCGTACCATAAACTGATCCCTAATCCTAAAACTAAACCTAACCCTAACCCTAACCCATACACTACGCCGTACCTGAACCCGTACCCGAACCCGTACTATAAGCAGTAGCCTAACCCTAACCCTAACTCTAACCCTAAGCTACCCTTGACTGCTTCTGCTACCAATAGATTTCCTAAGCACTAGTGTTTTAAGGAACAGATTAAAAAGAGAATCCTAATGTGATTTCTTTATAATGGGTGTGTTCCTTATCTTATCCTAGTGTCTAAACTCTTTTCCATGGCTGGATTCCAAATAATATTCTTTTACGTTCTAAGTGGTATCTAGAGAGTGGGATAGGTTTAATAAATACCCTAACCCTAACGCGTACCCAAATCCTAACCCCTACCCTAACCCTAACACCTACACTAATCCTAACCTGTACCCTAAACCGAGCCCTAACCCTATAACTAACCCTAACCCTACCCTAAACCATACACTATGACGTACCCGAACCCGTACCATAAGCCGTACCCTAACCCTAATCATAACCCTAAGGTACCCTTGACTGCTTCTGCCTCCAATAGATTTCCTAAGCACTAGTGTTTTAAGGAACAGGTTAAAAAGGTAATCGTAATGTGATTCCTTTATAACGGGTGTCTTCCTTATCTTATCCTAGTGTCTAAACTCTTCTCCATGGCTGGACCCAAATAATATTCCTTTACATGCTAAGTGGTATCTAGAGAGTGGGATAGGTTTAATAAATACCCTAAACCTAACACGTACCTTAACCCTAACCCCTACCCTAACCCTAACACGTAACCTAATCCCAACCCGTACCAAAAAACCGAGCCCTAACTCTAAAACTAACCCTAAACCTAACCATAACCCATACTCCACGACGTGACCGAACCCGTACCCTAAATCGTACCCTAACCCTAACCCTAACCCTAAGCTACCCTTGACTGCTTCTGCCTCCAATAGATTTCCTAAGCACTAGTGTTTTAAGGAATAGGTTAAAAAGAGAATCCTAATGTGCTTTGTTTTTAATGGGTGTGTTCCTTATCTTATCCTTATGTCTAAATTCTTCTACATGGCTGGACCCCAAATAATATTTCTTTACGTGCTAAGTGGTATCTAGAGAGTGGGATAGGTTTAATAACTAACTTAACCTTAACGCATACCCTAACCCTATCAACTACCCTAACCCTAACACGTACCCTAATCCTAACACGTACCCTAAACCGAGCCCTAACCCTAAAACTAACCCTAATCCTAACCCTAAACCATACCCTACGCCGTACCCGAATCTGTACCCGAAACCTTAGCATAAGCAGTACCCTAACCCTAACCCTAACCCTAACCCTAACCCTAAGCTACCCTTGACTGCTTCTGCTTCCAATACATTTCCTAAGCAGTAGTGTTGTAAGGAACAGGTTAAAAGGACAATCCTAATGTGATTTCTTTATAATGGGTGTGTTCCTTATCTTTTCCTACTGTATAAACTCTTCTCCATTGTTGGACCCCAAATAATATACCTTTACGTGCAAAGTGTTATCTAGAGTGTGGGATAGATTTAATAAATACCCTTAACCTAATGCGTACCCTTACCCTAACCCCTACCCTAACCCTAACACGTACCCTAATTCTAACCCGTACCCTAAACTGAGCCCTAACCCTAAAACTAACTCTGACCCTAACCCTAACCCATACCCTATGCCGTACCCGAATCCGTACCCTAAGCCGTACCCTAACCCTAACACTAACCCTAACCCTAAGCTAGCCTTGACTGCTTCTGCCTCCAATAGATTTCCTAAGCACTAGTGTTTTAAGGAACAGGTTAAAAAGAGAATCCTAATGTGATTTGTTTATAATAGGTGTGTTCCTTATGTTATCCTAGTGTGTAAACTATTCTCCATGGCTGGACCCCAAATACTATTCCTTTACGTGCTAAGTGGTATCGAGAGAATGGGATAGGTTTAATAAATAACCTAACTCTATCGCGTACCCTAACGCTAAACCCTACCCTAACCCTAACAGGTACCCCAATCCTAACCCGTACCCTAAACCGAGCCCTAACCCTAAAACTAACCCTAATCCTAACCCTTACCCTACGCCGTACCCCAACCCGTACCCGAACCCGTACCATAAGCAGTACCCTAACAGTAACCCTAACCCTAACCCTAAGCTACCCTTGACTGCTTCTGCTTCCAATAGATTTCCTAAGTACTAGTGTTTTAAGGAACATGTTAAAAAGAGAATCCTAATGCGATTACTTTATAATGGGTGTGTTCCTTATCTTATCCTAATGTTTAAACAATTCTACATGGCTGGATCCCAAATAATATTCTTTACGTGCTAAGTGGTATCTAGAGAGTGGGATAGGTTTAATAAATACCCTAACCCTAACGCGTACCCTAACCCTATCCATTACCGTTAACCTAACACGTAACCTAATCCTAACCTGTACCCTAAAACGAGCCCTAACCCTAAAACTAACCCTAAACCTAACCCTAAACCATACCCTACGACGTACCCAAACCCGTAACCGAACCCGAACCATAAGCCGTACCCTAACCCTAAGGTACCCTTGACTGCTTCTGCCTCCAATAGATTTCCTAAGCACTAGTGTTTTAAGGAACAGGTTAAAAAGAGAATCCTAATGTGATTTCTTTATAATGGGTGTGTTCCTTATCTTATCCTAGTCTCTAAACTCTTCTCCATGGCTGGACCCAAATAATATTCCTTTACATGCTAAGTGGTATCTAGAGAGTGGGATAGGTTTAATAAATACCCTAACCCTAACGCGTACCCTTACCCTATGCCCACCGTTACACTAACACGTACACCAATCCTAACCCGTACCCTAAACCGAGCCCTAACCCTAAAACTAAACTTAATCCTAACCCTAACCCATACACTATGCCGTACCTGAACCCGTACCCGAATCCGTACCATAAGCAGTACCCTAACCCTAACCCTAACCCTAAGCTACCCTTGACCACTTCTGCTTCCAATAGACTTCCTAAGCGCTAGTGTTTTAAGGAACAAGTTAAAAAGAGCATCCTAATGTGATTTCTTTATAATGGGTGTGTTCCTGATATTATCCTAGTGCCTAAACTCTTCTCCAAGGCTGGATTCCTAATAATATTCCTTTACGTTCTAAGTGGTATCTAGAGAGTGGGATACGTTTAATAAATACCCTAATCCTACTGCGTACCCTAACCCTAAACCCTACCATAACTCTAACAAGTACACTAATCTTAACCCGTAACCTAAACCGAGCCCTAACTCTAAAACTAACCCTAAACCTAACACTAACCCATACTCCACGACATATGCGAACCCGTAACCTAAATCGTACCCTAACCCAAACCCTAAGCTACCCTTGACTGCTTCGGCCTCCAATAGATTTCCTAAGCACTAGTGTTTTAAAGAACAGGTTAAAAAGAGAATCCTAATGTGATTTCTTTATAATGGGTGTGTTCCTTATCTTATCCTAGTGTCTAAACTCTTCTCCATGGGGGAACCACAAATAATATTCCTTTACATGCTAAGTGGTATCTAGAGAGTGGGATAGGTTTAATAAATACCCTAACCCTAATGTGTACCTTAACCCTAACCCCTACCCTAACCCTAACACGTAACCTAATCCTAACCTGTACCCTAAACCCAGCCCTAACCCTAAAAGTAACCCTAACCCTAACCCTAAACCGTACCCTACGACATAACCGAACCCGTACCCGAACCCGTACCATAAGCCGTAGCCTAATCCTAATCATAACCCTAAGGTACCCTTGACTGCTTCTGCCTCCAATAGATTTCCTAAGCACTAGTGTTTTAAGGAACAGGTTAAAAAGATAATCGTAATGTGATTCCTTTATAACGGGTGTGTTCCTTATCTTATCCTTGTGTCTAAACTCTTCGCCATGGCTGGACCCCAAATAATATTCCTTGACGTACTAAGTGGTATCTAGAGAGTGGGATAGGTTTAATAAATACCCTAACCCTAACGCGTACCTTAACCCTAACCCCTACCCTAACCCTAACACGTAACCTAATCCCAACCCGTACCAAAAAACCAAGCCCTAACTCTAAAACTAACCCTAAACCTAACACTAACCCATACTCCATGACATACGCGAACCCGTACCCTAAATCGTACCCTAACCCTAACCCTAAGCTACCCTTGACTGCTTCGGCCTCCAATACATTTCCTAAGCACTAGTGTTTTAAGGAACAGGTTAAAAAGAGAATCCTAATGTGATTTCTTTATAATGGGTGTGTTCCTTATCTTATCCTAATGTCTAAACTCTTCTCCATGGCTGGACCCCAAATATTATTCCTTTACGTGCTAAGTGGTATCTAGAGAGTGGGATAGTTTTAATAAATACCCTAACCCTAACGCGTAACCTAACCCTAACACCTACCTTAACCCTAACACGTACCCCAATCCTAACCCGTACCCTAAACTGATCCCTAACCCTAAAACTAAACTTAACCCTAACCCTATCCCATACCCTACCCCGTACCTGAACCCGTACCCGAACCCATACCATAAGCAGTACCCTAACCCTAACTCTAATGCTAAGCTACCCTTGACTTCTTCTGCTTCCAATAGATTTCCTAAGCACTAGTGTTTTAAGGAACAGGTTAAAAAGAGAATCCTAATGGGATTACTTTATATTGGGTGTGTTCCTTATCTTTTCCTACTGTCTAAATTTTTCTCCATGGCTGGAACCCAAATAATATTCCTTTACGTGCTAAGTGTTATCTAGAGTGTGGGATAGGTTTAATACATACACTAAACTTAATGCGTACCCTATCCCTAACCCCTACCCTAGCCCTATCACGTACACTAAACCGAGCCATAACTCTAAAACTAACCGTAACCCTAACCCTAACCCATAACCTACGCCGTACCTGAACCCGTACCCTAATCCGTACCCTAACCCTAACCCTAACCCTAAGCTACCCTTGACTGCTTCTGCCTCCAATAGATTTCATAAGCACTAGTGTTTTAAGTAACAGGTTAAAAAGACAATCCTAATGTGATTTCTTTATAATGGGTGTGTTCCTTATCTTATCCTAGTGTCTAAACTCTTCTCCATGGGGAACCACAAATAATATTCCTTCACATGCTAAGTGGTATCTAGAGAGTGGGATAGGTTTAATAAATGCCCTAGCTCTAACGCGTACCTTAACCCTAACCCCTACCCTAATCCTAACACGTAACCTAATCCTATCCCGTACCCAAAACTGAGCCCTAACTGTAAAACTAACCCTAACCCTAACGCTAACCCATTCTCTGCACCGTACCCGAACCCATACCCTAAGCCTAACACTATCCCTAACCCTAAACCTAAGCTACCCTTGATTGCTCCTGCCTCCAATAGATTCCCTAAGCACTAGTGTTTTAAGGAACAGGTTAAAAAGAGAATCCTAATGTGATTTCTTTGTAATGGTTGTGTTCCTTATCTTATCCTAATGTCTAAACTCTTCTACATGGCTAGACCCCAAATAATATTCTTTATGTGCTAAGTGGTATGTAGAGAGTGGGATAGGTTTAATAAATACCCTAACCCTAACGCGTATCCTAACCCTATCCCCTACCATTACCCTAACACATACCCTAATCCTAACCTGTACCCTAAACCGAGCCCTAACCCTAAAATTAACCCTAAAACTAACCCTAAACTATACCATACGCCATACCCGAACCCGTAACCGAACCCGTACCATAAGCCGTACACTAACCCTAACCCTAAACCTAAGGTACCCTTGAATGCTTCTGCCTCCAATAGATTTCCTAAGCACTAGTGTTTTAAAGAACAGATTAAAAAGAGAATCCTAATGTGATTTCTTTACAATGGGTGTGTTCCTTATCCTATCCTAGTGTCTAAACTCTTTTCCATCCCTGGATTCCAAATAATTCTCTTTTACGTTCTAAGTGGTATCTAGAGAGTGGGATAGGTTTAATAAATACCCTAAAGCTAACGCGTACACTAACCCTAACCCCTACCCTAACCCTAACACCTACACTAATCCTAATTCCTACCCTAAACCGAGCCCTAACCCTAAAACTAACCCTAACCCTAACCCATACTCGAACCCGTACCCGAATCTGTACCCTAAGCCGTACCCTAACACTAACCCTAACCCTAACACTAACCCGAAGCCACCCTTGACTGCTTATGCCTCAAATAGATTTCCTAAGCCCTAGTGTTTTAAGAAACAGGTTAAAAAGAGAATCCTAATGTGATTCCTTTATAATGGGTGTGTTCCTTATCTTATCCTAGTGTCTAAACTCTTCTCCATGGCTGGACCCCAAATAATATTCCTTTACATGGTAAGTGGTATCTAGAGACTGGGATAGCTTTAATAAATACCCTAACCCTAACGTTTACCCTAAACCTATCCCCTACCCTAACTCTAACATGTACCCTAATCTTAACCCGTACCCTAAACCGATCCCCAACCCTAAAACTAACCCTAACCCTAACCCTAAACCATACCCTACGCCGTACCCGAACCCGTACCCGAACCCGTACCCTATGCCGTACCCTAACACTAACCCTAACCCTCACCCTAACCCTAAGCTATCCTTGACTGCTTCTGCCTCCAATAGATTTCTTAAACACTAGTGTTTTAAGGAACAGATTAAAAAGAGAATCCCAATGTGATTTCTTTATTATGGGTGTGTTCCTTATCTTATCCTAGTGTCTAAACTCTTCTGCATGGCTGGACAGAAAATAATATTCCTTTATGTGCTAAGTGGTATCTAGAGAGTGGGATAGATTTAATAAATAACCTAACCTTAAAGCGTACCCTAACCCTAACCCCTATCCTAACCCTAACACGTACCCTAATCCTAATCCGTAACCTAAACTAAGCCCTAACACTACAACTAACTCTAACCCTAACCCTAAAACATGCCCTATGCCGTACCCGAATCCTTACCCTAAGCCGTACCCTAAACCTAATCCTAAGCTAGCCTTGACTGCTTCTGCCTCCAATGGATTTCCTAAGCACTAGTGTTTTAATGAACAGGTTAAAAAGAGAATCCTAATGTGATTTCTTTATAATAGGTGTGTTCCTTATGTTATCCTAGTGTGTAAACTATTCTCCATGGCTGGACCCCAAATAATATTCCTTTACGTGCTAAGTGGTATCTAGAGAGTGGGATAGGTTTAATAAATACCCTAACCCTAATGCGTACCCTAACCGTAACCCCTACCCTAATCCTAACACGTACCCCAATACTAGCCTGTACCCTAAACCGATCCCTAATCCTAAAACTAACCCTAACGCTAACCCTAACCCATAACCTACACCGTATCCGAACCTGTACCCGAAACCTAACCATAAGCAGTACCCTAACCCTAACCCTAACCATAACCCTAACCTACCCTTGACTGCTTCTGCATCCAATAGATTTCCTAAGCACTATTGTTTTAAGGAACAGGTTAAAAAGAGAATCCTAATGTGATTCCTTTATAATGGGTGTGTTCCTTATCTTTTCCTACTGTATAAACTCTTCTCCATGGTTGGACCCCAAATAATATTCCTTTACGTGCAAAGTTTTATCTAGAATGTGGGATAGGTTTAATAAATACCCTTAACCTAATGCGTACCCTTACCCTAACCCCTACCCTAACCCTAACACGTACCCTAATCCTAACCCGTACCCTAAACTGAGCCCTAACTCTAAAACTAACTCTGACCCTAACCCTAACCCATACCCTATGCCGTACCCGAATCCGTACCCTAAGCCGTACCCTAACCCTAACACTAACCCTAACCCTAAGCTAGCCTTGACTGCTTCTGCCTCCAATAGATTTCCTAAGCACTAGTGTTTTAAGGAACAGGTTAAAAAGGGAATCCTAATGTGATTTCTTTATAATAGGTGTGTTCCTTATGTTATCTTAGTGTGTAAACTATTCGCCATGGCTGGACCCCAAATACTATTCCTTTACGTGCTAAGTGGTATCTAGAGAGTGGGATAGGTTTAATAAATATCCTAACCCTAACGCGTACCCTAACGCTAAACCCTACGCTAACCCTAACACGTACCCCAATCCTAACCCGTACCCTAAACCGAGCCGTAACCCTAAAACTAAACTTAATCCTAACCGTAACCCATACACTATGCCGTACCTGAACCCGTACCCGAACCCGTACCATAAGCAGTACCCTAACCCTAACCCAAACCCTAAGCTACCCTTGACTGCTTCTGTTTCCAATAGATTTCCTAAGCACTAGTGTTTTAAGGAACAGGTTAAAAAGAGAATCCTAATGTGTTTTCTTTATAATGAGTGTGTTCCGTATCTTATCCTAGTGTCTAAACTCTTTTCCATGGCTGGATTCCAAATAATATTCTTTTACGTTCTAAGTGGTATCTAGAGAGTGGGAAAGGTTTAATAAATACCCTAACCCTAACGCATACCCAAATCCTAACCCCTACCCTAACCCTAACACTTACACTAATCCTAACCTGTACCCTAAACCGAGCCCTAACCCTAAAACTAAACGTAACCCTAACACATACCCGAACCCGTACTAGAACCCGTACCCGAACCCGTACCCTAAGCCGTACCCTAACACTAACCCTAACCCTAACTGTAACCCGAAGCTACCCTTGACTGATTATGCCTCAAATAGATTTCCTAAGCACTAGTGTTTTAAGGAACAGGTTAAAAAGATAATCATAATGTGATTTCTTTTTAACGGGTGTGTTCCTTATCTTATCCTAGTGTCTAAACTCTTCCCCATGGCTGGACCCCAAATAATATTCATTCACGTGCTAAGTGTTTTCTAGAGGGTGGGATAGGTTTAATAAATACACTAAACCTAAGGTGTACCCTAACCCTAATCCTACCATAACCCTAACACGTAACCTAATCTTAACCCGTACCCTAAAGCGAGCCATAACCCTAAAACTAACCCTAACACTAACCCATACGCTACGCCGTACCCAACCCGTACCCGAATCCGTACCCTAAGCCGTAACCTAACACTAACCCTAACCCGAAGCTACCCTTGACTCCTTCTGCCTCCAATAGATTTGCTAAGCACTAGTGTTTTAAGGAACAGGTTAAAAAGAGAATCCTAATGTGATTTCTTTATAATGGGTGTGTTCCTTATCTTATCCTAGTGTCTAAACTCTTCTCCATGGGGGAACCACAAATAATATTCCTTTACATGCTAAGTGGTATCTAGAGAGTGGGATAGGTTTAATAAATACCCTAAACCTAACACGTACCTTAACCCTAACGCCTACCCTAATCCTAACACGTAAACTAATCCTAACCTGTACCCTAAACCGAGCCCTAACCCTAAAAGTAACCCTAACCCTAACCCTAAACCGTACCCTACGACGTACCCGAACCCGTACCCGAACCCGTACCATAAGCCGTACCCTAACCCTAATCATAACCCTAAGGTACCCTTGACTCCTTCTGCCTCCAATAGGTTTCCTAAGCACTAGTGTTTTAAGGAACAGGTTAAAAAGAGAATCCTAATGTGATTTCTTTATAATGGGTGTGTTTTTTATCTTATCCTAGTGTCTAAACTCTTCTCCATGGGGGAACCAGAAATAATATTCCTTTACATGCTAAGTGGTATCTAGAGAGTGGGATAGGTTTAATAAATACCCTAACCCTAACGCATACCCCAACCCTATCTCCTACCATTACCCTAACACGTAGCCTAATCCTAACCTGTACCCTAAAACCGAGCCCTAACCGTAAAACTAACCCTAAACCTAACCCTAAACCATAACCTACGACATACCCACACCCGACCCGAACCCGTACCATAAGCCGTACCCTATACCTAACCCTAACCCTAAGGTACCCTTGACTGCTTCTGCCTCCAATATATTTCGTAAGCACTAGTGTTTTAAGGAACAGGTTAAAAAGTTAATCGTAATGTGATTTCTTTATAACGGGTGTGTTCCTTATCTTAACCTAGTGTCTAAACTCTTTTCCATGGCTGGACCCCAAAAAATATCCCTTTACGTGCTAAGTGGTATCTAGAGTGTGGGATAGTTTTAATAACTAACCTAACCCTAACGCGTACACTAAACCTAACTCCTCCCTTAATCCTAACACGTACCCCAATCCTAACCCGTACCATAAACTGATCCCTAATCCTAAAACTAAACCTAACCCTAACCCTAACCCATACACTACGCCGTACCTGAACCCGTACCCGAACCCGTACTATAAGCAGTAGCCTAACCCTAACCCTAACTCTAACCCTAAGCTACCCTTGACTGCTTCTGCTACCAATAGATTTCCTAAGCACTAGTGTTTTAAGGAACAGATTAAAAAGAGAATCCTAATGTGATTTCTTTATAATGGGTGTGTTCCTTATCTTATCCTAGTGTCTAAACTCTTTTCCATGGCTGGATTCCAAATAATATTCTTTTACGTTCTAAGTGGTATCTAGAGAGTGGGATAGGTTTAATAAATACCCTAACCCTAACGCGTACCCAAATCCTAACCCCTACCCTAACCCTAACACCTACACTAATCCTAACCTGTACCCTAAACCGAGCCCTAACCCTAAAACTAAACATAACCCTAACCCATACCCGAACCCGTACCCGAATCTGTACCCTAAGCCGTACCCTAACACTAACCCTAACCCTAAATGTAACCCGAAGCTACCCTGGACTGATTATGCCTCAAATAGATTTCCTAAGCACTAGTGTTTTAAGGAACACGTTGAAAAGACAATCGTAATGTGATTTCTTTATATCGGGTGTGTTCCTTATCTTATCCTAGTGTCTAAACTCTTCTCCATGACTGGACACCAAATAATACTCCTTTACGTGCTAAGTGTTATCTACAGTGTGGGATAGGTTTAATAAATACCCTAAAACTAAGGCGTACCCTAACCCTAACCCCTACCCTAACCCTAACACGTACCCTAATCCTAACCCATACCCTAAACCGAGCCCTAATCCTACAACTAACTCTAACCCAACCCTAACACATACCCTATGCCGTACCCGAATCCGAACCCTAAGCCATACCCTAACCCTAACCCTAAGCCTAACTCAAGCTATCCTTGACTGCTTCTGCCTCCAATAGATGTCCTAAGCACTAGTGTTTTATGGAACAGGTTAAAAAGAGAATCCTAATGTGATTTCATTATAATACGTGTGTTCCTTATCTTATCCTAGTGTCTAAACTCTTCTCCATGGCTGGACCCAAAATAATATTCCTTTATGTGATAAGTGGTATCTAGAGAGTGGGATAGGTTTAATAACTAACCTAACCTTAACGCGTACCCTAACCCTATCCACTACCCTAACACTAACACGTACCCAAATCCTAAAACGTACCCTAAATCGAGCCCTAACCCTAAAACTAACCCTAATCCTAACCCAAACACAAAACCTAAGCCATACACGAACTCGTACCCTAAGCCGTACCATAACCCTAACGCTAACCCTAAGCTCCCCTTGACTGCTTCTACCTCCATTAGATTTCCTAAGCACTAGTGTTTTAAGGAACAGGTTAAAAAGAGAATCGTAATGTCATTTCTTTATAATAGGTGTGTTCCTTATGTTATCATAGTGTGTAAACTCTTCTCCATGGCTGGACCCCAAATAATATTCCTTTACGTGCTAAGTGGTATCTAGAGATTGGGATAGGTTTAATAAATACCCTAACCCTAACGCATAACCTAATCCTAACCCTAACACGTACCCCAATCCTAACCCGTACTTTAAAGCGATCCCTAACCCTAAAACTAACCATAACCCTAACCCTAAACCACACCCTACGCCGTACCCGAACCCGTACCAGAAATCTTACCTTAAGCAGTTCCCTAACCCTAACCCTAACACTAACCCTAAGCTACCCTTGACTGCTTCTGCTTCCAATAGATTTCCTAAGCACTAGTGTTTTAAGGAACAGGTTAAAAAGAGAATCCTAATGTGATTTCTGTATAATGGCTGTGTTCCTGATATTATCCTTGTACCTAAACTCTTCTCCAAGGCTGGATTCCAAATAATAATCCTTTACGTTCTAAGTCGTATCTAGAGAGTGGGATATGTTTAATAAATACCCTAATCCTAACGCGTACCCTAACACTAACCCATACCCTAACCCTAACACGTAAACTAATCTTAACCCGTACCCTAAACCGAAACCTAACCCTAAAACTAACCCTAACCCTAACCCATACCCTACGCCGTACCCGAACCCGTACCCGAATCCATACCCTAAGCCGTACCCTAACACTAACCCTAACACTAACCCTAACCCGAAGCTACCCTTGACTCCTTCTGCCTCCAATAGATTTCCTAAGCACTAGTGTTTTAAGGAACAGGTTAACAAGAGAATCATAATGTGATTTCTTTATAATGGGTGTGTTCCTTATCTTATCCTAGTGTCTAAACTCTTCTCCATGGGGGAACCACAAATAATATTCCTTTACAGGCTAAGTGGTATCTAGAGAGTGGGATAGGTTTAATAAATACCCTAACCCTAACGCGTACCCTAAACCTAACACATAACCTAATCCTAACCCGTACCCAAATCCGAGCCCTAACTGTAAAACTAACACTAACCCTAACCCATACTCTGCACCGTACCCGAACCCGTACCCGAATCCGTACCCTAAGCCGTACCCTAACACTAACCCTAACCCTAACACTAACCCAAAGCTACCCTTGACTGCTTATGCCTCAAATAGATTTCCTAAGCCCTAGTGTTTTAAGAAACAGGTTAAAAAGAGAATCCTAATGTGATTTCTTTTTAATGGGTTTGTTCCTTATCTTTACCTACTGTCTAAACACTTCTCCATGGCTTGACCCCAAATAATATTGCTTTACGTGTTAAGTGTTATCTAGAGTGTGGGATAGGTTTAATAAATACACTAAACCTAATGCGTACCCTAACCATAACCCATACCCTAACCCTAACACGTACCCTAATACTAAGCCGTACCCTAAACTGAGCCCTAACCCTAAAACTAACTCTAACCCTAACTCTAACCCATACCCTATACCGTACCCGAATCCGTACCCTAAGCCGTACCCTAACCATAACCCTAACCCTAACCGTAAGCTAGCCTTGACTGCTTCTGCTTCCAATAGATTTCTTAAGCACTAGTGTTTTAAGGAACAGGTTAAAAAGAGCATCCTAATGTGATTTCTTTATAATGGGTGTGTTCCTATCTTATCCTAGTGTCTAAACTCTTCTCCATGGCTGGACCCAAATAATATTACTTTACATGCTAAGTGGTATCTAGAGAGTAGGATAAGTTTAATAAATACCCTAAACCTAACACGTACCTTAACCCTAACGCCTACCCTAACCCTAACACGTAACCTAATCCTAACCTGTACCCTAAACCGAGCCCTAACCCTATAACTAACCCTAACCCTACCCTAAACCATACACTATGACGTACCCGAACCCGTACCATAAGCCGTACCCTAACCCTAATCATAACCCTAAGGTACCCTTGACTGCTTCTGCCTCCAATAGATTTCCTAAGCACTAGTGTTTTAAGGAACAGGTTAAAAAGGTAATCGTAATGTGATTCCTTTATAACGGGTGTCTTCCTTATCTTATCCTAGTGTCTAAACTCTTCTCCATGGCTGGACCCAAATAATATTCCTTTACATGCTAAGTGGTATCTAGAGAGTGGGATAGGTTTAATAAATACCCTAAACCTAACACGTACCTTAACCCTAACCCCTACCCTAACCCTAACACGTAACCTAATCCCAACCCGTACCAAAAAACCGAGCCCTAACTCTAAAACTAACCCTAAACCTAACCATAACCCATACTCCACGACGTGACCGAACCCGTACCCTAAATCGTACCCTAACCCTAACCCTAACCCTAAGCTACCCTTGACTGCTTCTGCCTCCAATAGATTTCCTAAGCACTAGTGTTTTAAGGAATAGGTTAAAAAGAGAATCCTAATGTGCTTTGTTTTTAATGGGTGTGTTCCTTATCTTATCCTTATGTCTAAATTCTTCTACATGGCTGGACCCCAAATAATATTTCTTTACGTGCTAAGTGGTATCTAGAGAGTGGGATAGGTTTAATAACTAACTTAACCTTAACGCGTACCCTAACCCTATCAACTACCCTAACCCTAACACGTACCCTAATCCTAACACGTACCCTAAACCGAGCCCTAACCCTAAAACTAACCCTAATCCTAACCCTAAACCATACCCTACGCCGTACCCGAATCTGTACCCGAAACCTTAGCATAAGCAGTACCCTAACCCTAACCCTAACCCTAACCCTAACCCTAAGCTACCCTTGACTGCTTCTGCTTCCAATACATTTCCTAAGCAGTAGTGTTGTAAGGAACAGGTTAAAAGGACAATCCTAATGTGATTTCTTTATAATGGGTGTGTTCCTTATCTTTTCCTACTGTATAAACTCTTCTCCATTGTTGGACCCCAAATAATATACCTTTACGTGCAAAGTGTTATCTAGAGTGTGGGATAGATTTAATAAATACCCTTAACCTAATGCGTACCCTTACCCTAACCCCTACCCTAACCCTAACACGTACCCTAATTCTAACCCTTACCCTAAACTGAGCCCTAACCCTAAAACTAACTCTGACCCTAACCCTAACCCGTACCCTATGCCGTACCCGAATCCGTACCCTAAGCCGTACCCTAACCCTAACACTAACCCTAACCCTAAGCTAGCCTTGACTGCTTCTGCCTCCAATAGATTTCCTAAGCACTAGTGTTTTAAGGAACAGGTTAAAAAGAGAATCCTAATGTGATTTGTTTATAATAGGTGTGTTCCTTATGTTATCCTAGTGTGTAAACTATTCTCCATGGCTGGACCCCAAATACTATTCCTTTACGTGCTAAGTGGTATCGAGAGAATGGGATAGGTTTAATAAATAACCTAACTCTATCGCGTACCCTAACGCTAAACCCTACCCTAACCCTAACAGGTACCCCAATCCTAACCCGTACCCTAAACCGAGCCCTAACCCTAAAACTAACCCTAATCCTAACCCTTACCCTACGCCGTACCCCAACCCGTACCCGAACCCGTACCATAAGCAGTACCCTAACAGTAACCCTAACCCTAACCCTAAGCTACCCTTGACTGCTTCTGCTTCCAATAGATTTCCTAAGTACTAGTGTTTTAAGGAACATGTTAAAAAGAGAATCCTAATGCGATTACTTTATAATGGGTGTGTTCCTTATCTTATCCTAATGTTTAAACAATTCTACATGGCTGGATCCCAAATAATATTCTTTACGTGCTAAGTGGTATCTAGAGAGTGGGATAGGTTTAATAAATACCCTAACCCTAACGCGTACCCTAACCCTATCCATTACCGTTAACCTAACACGTAACCTAATCCTAACCTGTACCCTAAAACGAGCCCTAACCCTAAAACTAACCCTAAACCTAACCCTAAACCATACCCTACGACGTACCCAAACCCGTAACCGAACCCGAACCATAAGCCGTACCCTAACCCTAAGGTACCCTTGACTGCTTCTGCCTCCAATAGATTTCCTAAGCACTAGTGTTTTAAGGAACAGGTTAAAAAGAGAATCCTAATGTGATTTCTTTATAATGGGTGTCTTCCTTATCTTATCCTAGTGTCTAAACTCTTCTCCATGGCTGGACCCAAATAATATTCCTTTACATGCTAAGTGGTATCTAGAGAGTGGGATAGGTTTAATAAATACCCTAACCCTAACGCGTACCCTTACCCTATGCCCACCGTTACACTAACACGTACACCAATCCTAACCCGTACCCTAAACCGAGCCCTAACCCTAAAACTAAACTTAATCCTAACCCTAACCCATACACTATGCCGTACCTGAACCCGTACCCGAATCCGTACCATAAGCAGTACCCTAACCCTAACCCTAACCCTAAGCTACCCTTGACCGCTTCTGCTTCCAATAGACTTCCTAAGCGCTAGTGTTTTAAGGAACAAGTTAAAAAGAGCATCCTAATGTGATTTCTTTATAATGGGTGTGTTCCTGATATTATCCTAGTGCCTAAACTCTTCTCCAAGGCTGGATTCCTAATAATATTCCTTTACGTTCTAAGTGGTATCTAGAGAGTGGGATACGTTTAATAAATACCCTAATCCTACTGCGTACCCTAACCCTAAACCCTACCATAACTCTAACAAGTACACTAATCTTAACCCGTAACCTAAACCGACCCCTAACTCTAAATCTAACCCTAAACCTAACACTAACCCATACTCCACGACATATGCGAACCCGTAACCTAAATCGTACCCTAACCCAAACCCTAAGCTACCCTTGACTGCTTCGGCCTCCAATAGATTTCCTAAGCACTAGTGTTTTAAAGAACAGGTTAAAAAGAGAATCCTAATGTGATTTCTTTATAATGGGTGTGTTCCTTATCTTATCCTAGTGTCTAAACTCTTCTCCATGGGGGAACCACAAATAATATTCCTTTACATGCTAAGTGGTATCTAGAGAGTGGGATAGGTTTAATAAATACCCTAACCCTAATGTGTACCTTAACCCTAACCCCTACCCTAACCCTAACACGTAACCTAATCCTAACCTGTACCCTAAACCCAGCCCTAACCCTAAAAGTAACCCTAACCCTAACCCTAAACCGTACCCTACGACATAACCGAACCCGTACCCGAACCCGTACCATAAGCCGTAGCCTAATCCTAATCATAACCCTAAGGTACCCTTGACTGCTTCTGCCTCCAATAGATTTCCTAAGCACTAGTGTTTTAAGGAACAGGTTAAAAAGATAATCGTAATGTGATTCCTTTATAACGGGTGTGTTCCTTATCTTATCCTTGTGTCTAAACTCTTCGCCATGGCTGGACCCCAAATAATATTCCTTGACGTACTAAGTGGTATCTAGAGAGTGGGATAGGTTTAATAAATACCCTAACCCTAACGCGTACCTTAACCCTAACCCCTACCCTAACCCTAACACGTAACCTAATCCCAACCCGTACCAAAAAACCAAGCCCTAACTCTAAAACTAACCCTAAACCTAACACTAACCCATACTCCATGACATACGCGAACCCGTACCCTAAATCGTACCCTAACCCTAACCCTAAGCTACCCTTGACTGCTTCGGCCTCCAATACATTTCCTAAGCACTAGTGTTTTAAGGAACAGGTTAAAAAGAGAATCCTAATGTGATTTCTTTATAATGGGTGTGTTCCTTATCTTATCCTAATGTCTAAACTCTTCTCCATGGCTGGACCCCAAATATTATTCCTTTACGTGCTAAGTGGTATCTAGAGAGTGGGATAGTTTTAATAAATACCCTAACCCTAACGTGTAACCTAACCCTAACACCTACCTTAACCCTAACACGTACCCCAATCCTAACCCGTACCCTAAACTGATCCCTAACCCTAAAACTAAACTTAACCCTAACCCTATCCCATACCCTACCCCGTACCTGAACCCGTACCCGAACCCATACCATAAGCAGTACCCTAACCCTAACTCTAATGCTAAGCTACCCTTGACTTCTTCTGCTTCCAATAGATTTCCTAAGCACTAGTGTTTTAAGGAACAGGTTAAAAAGAGAATCCTAATGGGATTACTTTATATTGGGTGTGTTCCTTATCTTTTCCTACTGTCTAAATTTTTCTCCATGGCTGGAACCCAAATAATATTCCTTTACGTGCTAAGTGTTATCTAGAGTGTGGGATAGGTTTAATACATACACTAAACTTAATGCGTACCCTATCCCTAACCCCTACCCTAGCCCTATCACGTACACTAAACCGAGCCATAACTCTAAAACTAACCGTAACCCTAACCCTAACCCATAACCTACGCCGTACCTGAACCCGTACCCTAATCCGTACCCTAACCCTAACCCTAACCCTAAGCTACCCTTGACTGCTTCTGCCTCCAATAGATTTCATAAGCACTAGTGTTTTAAGTAACAGGTTAAAAAGACAATCCTAATGTGATTTCTTTATAATGGGTGTGTTCCTTATCTTATCCTAGTGTCTAAACTCTTCTCCATGGGGAACCACAAATAATATTCCTTCACATGCTAAGTGGTATCTAGAGAGTGGGATAGGTTTAATAAATGCCCTAGCTCTAACGCGTACCTTAACCCTAACCCCTACCCTAATCCTAACACGTAACCTAATCCTATCCCGTACCCAAAACTGAGCCCTAACTGTAAAACTAACCCTAACCCTAACGCTAACCCATTCTCTGCACCGTACCCGAACCCATACCCTAAGCCTAACACTATCCCTAACCCTAAACCTAAGCTACCCTTGATTGCTCCTGCCTCCAATAGATTCCCTAAGCACTAGTGTTTTAAGGAACAGGTTAAAAAGAGAATCCTAATGTGATTTCTTTGTAATGGTTGTGTTCCTTATCTTATCCTAATGTCTAAACTCTTCTACATGGCTAGACCCCAAATAATATTCTTTATGTGCTAAGTGGTATGTAGAGAGTGGGATAGGTTTAATAAATACCCTAACCCTAACGCGTATCCTAACCCTATCCCCTACCATTACCCTAACACGTACCCTAATCCTAACCTGTACCCTAAACCGAGCCCTAACCCTAAAATTAACCCTAAAACTAACCCTAAACTATACCATACGCCATACCCGAACCCGTAACCGAACCCGTACCATAAGCCGTACACTAACCCTAACCCTAAACCTAAGGTACCCTTGAATGCTTCTGCCTCCAATAGATTTCCTAAGCACTAGTGTTTTAAAGAACAGATTAAAAAGAGAATCCTAATGTGATTTCTTTACAATGGGTGTGTTCCTTATCCTATCCTAGTGTCTAAACTCTTTTCCATCCCTGGATTCCAAATAATTCTCTTTTACGTTCTAAGTGGTATCTAGAGAGTGGGATAGGTTTAATAAATACCCTAAAGCTAACGCGTACACTAACCCTAACCCCTACCCTAACCCTAACACCTACACTAATCCTAATTCCTACCCTAAACCGAGCCCTAACCCTAAAACTAACCCTAACCCTAACCCATACTCGAACCCGTACCCGAATCTGTACCCTAAGCCGTACCCTAACACTAACCCTAACCCTAACACTAACCCGAAGCCACCCTTGACTGCTTATGCCTCAAATAGATTTCCTAAGCCCTAGTGTTTTAAGAAACAGGTTAAAAAGAGAATCCTAATGTGATTCCTTTATAATGGGTGTGTTCCTTATCTTATCCTAGTGTCTAAACTCTTCTCCATGGCTGGACCCCAAATAATATTCCTTTACATGGTAAGTGGTATCTAGAGACTGGGATAGCTTTAATAAATACCCTAACCCTAACGTTTACCCTAAACCTATCCCCTACCCTAACTCTAACATGTACCCTAATCTTAACCCGTACCCTAAACCGATCCCCAACCCTAAAACTAACCCTAACCCTAACCCTAAACCATACCCTACGCCGTACCCGAACCCGTACCCGAACCCGTACCCTATGCCGTACCCTAACACTAACCCTAACCCTCACCCTAACCCTAAGCTATCCTTGACTGCTTCTGCCTCCAATAGATTTCTTAAACACTAGTGTTTTAAGGAACAGATTAAAAAGAGAATCCCAATGTGATTTCTTTATTATGGGTGTGTTCCTTATCTTATCCTAGTGTCTAAACTCTTCTGCATGGCTGGACATAAAATAATATTCCTTTATGTGCTAAGTGGTATCTAGAGAGTGGGATAGATTTAATAAATAACCTAACCTTAAAGCGTACCCTAACCCTAACCCCTACCCTAACCCTAACACGTACCCTAATCCTAATCCGTAACCTAAACTAAGCCCTAACACTACAACTAACTCTAACCCTAACCCTAAAACATGCCCTATGCCGTACCCGAATCCTTACCCTAAGCCGTACCCTAAACCTAATCCTAAGCTAGCCTTGACTGCTTCTGCCTCCAATGGATTTCCTAAGCACTAGTGTTTTAATGAACAGGTTAAAAAGAGAATCCTAATGTGATTTCTTTATAATAGGTGTGTTCCTTATGTTATCCTAGTGTGTAAACTATTCTCCATGGCTGGACCCCAAATAATATTCCTTTACGTGCTAAGTGGTATCTAGAGAGTGGGATAGGTTTAATAAATACCCTAACCCTAATGCGTACCCTAACCGTAACCCCTACCCTAATCCTAACACGTACCCCAATACTAGCCTGTACCCTAAACCGATCCCTAACCCTAAAACTAACCCTAACGCTAACCCTAACCCATAACCTACACCGTATCCGAACCTGTACCCGAAACCTAACCATAAGCAGTACCCTAACCCTAACCCTAACCATAACCCTAACCTACCCTTGACTGCTTCTGCATCCAATAGATTTCCTAAGCACTATTGTTTTAAGGAACAGGTTAAAAAGAGAATCCTAATGTGATTCCTTTATAATGGGTGTGTTCCTTATCTTTTCCTACTGTATAAACTCTTCTCCATGGTTGGACCCCAAATAATATTCCTTTACGTGCAAAGTTTTATCTAGAATGTGGGATAGGTTTAATAAATACCCTTAACCTAATGCGTACCCTTACCCTAACCCCTACCCTAACCCTAACACGTACCCTAATCCTAACCCGTACCCTAAACTGAGCCCTAACTCTAAAACTAACTCTGACCGTAACCCTAACCCATACCCTATGCCGTACCCGAATCCGTACCCTAAGCCGTACCCTAACCCTAACACTAACCCTAACCCTAAGCTAGCCTTGACTGCTTCTGCCTCCAATAGATTTCCTAAGCACTAGTGTTTTAAGGAACAGGTTAAAAAGGGAATCCTAATGTGATTTCTTTATAATAGGTGTGTTCCTTATGTTATCTTAGTGTGTAAACTATTCGCCATGGCTGGACCCCAAATACTATTCCTTTACGTGCTAAGTGGTATCTAGAGAGTGGGATAGGTTTAATAAATATCCTAACCCTAACGCGTACCCTAACGGTAAACCCTACGCTAACCCTAACACGTACCCCAATCCTAACCCGTACCCTAAACCGAGCCGTAACCCTAAAACTAAACTTAATCCTAACCGTAACCCATACACTATGCCGTACCTGAACCCGTACCCGAACCCGTACCATAAGCAGTACCCTAACCCTAACCCAAACCCTAAGCTACCCTTGACTGCTTCTGTTTCCAATAGATTTCCTAAGCACTAGTGTTTTAAGGAACAGGTTAAAAAGAGAATCCTAATGTGTTTTCTTTATAATGAGTGTGTTCCGTATCTTATCCTAGTGTCTAAACTCTTTTCCATGGCTGGATTCCAAATAATATTCTTTTACGTTCTAAGTGGTATCTAGAGAGTGGGAAAGGTTTAATAAATACCCTAACCCTAACGCATACCCAAATCCTAACCCCTACCCTAACCCTAACACTTACACTAATCCTAACCTGTACCCTAAACCGAGCCCTAACCCTAAAACTAAACGTAACCCTAACACATACCCGAACCCGTACTAGAACCCGTACCCGAACCCGTACCCTAAGCCGTACCCTAACACTAACCCTAACCCTAACTGTAACCCGAAGCTACCCTTGACTGATTATGCCTCAAATAGATTTCCTAAGCACTAGTGTTTTAAGGAACAGGTTAAAAAGATAATCATAATGTGATTTCTTTTTAACGGGTGTGTTCCTTATCTTATCCTAGTGTCTAAACTCTTCCCCATGTCTGGACCCCAAATAATATTCATTTACGTGCTAAGTGTTTTCTAGAGGGTGGGATAGGTTTAATAAATACACTAAACCTAAGGTGTACCCTAACCCTAATCCTACCATAACCCTAACACGTAACCTAATCTTAACCCGTACCCTAAAGCGAGCCATAACCCTAAAACTAACCCTAACACTAACCCATACGCTACGCCGTACCCAACCCGTACCCGAATCCGTACCCTAAGCCGTAACCTAACACTAACCCTAACCCGAAGCTACCCTTGACTCCTTCTGCCTCCAATAGATTTGCTAAGCACTAGTGTTTTAAGGAACAGGTTAAAAAGAGAATCCTAATGTGATTTCTTTATAATGGGTGTGTTCCTTATCTTATCCTAGTGTCTAAACTCTTCTCCATGGGGGAACCACAAATAATATTCCTTTACATGCTAAGTGGTATCTAGAGAGTGGGATAGGTTTAATAAATACCCTAAACCTAACACGTACCTTAACCCTAACGCCTACCCTAATCCTAACACGTAAACTAATCCTAACCTGTACCCTAAACCGAGCCCTAACCCTAAAAGTAACCCTAACCCTAACCCTAAACCGTACCCTACGACGTACCCGAACCCGTACCCGAACCCGTACCATAAGCCGTACCCTAACCCTAATCATAACCCTAAGGTACCCTTGACTCCTTCTGCCTCCAATAGGTTTCCTAAGCACTAGTGTTTTAAGGAACAGGTTAAAAAGAGAATCCTAATGTGATTTCTTTATAATGGGTGTGTTTTTTATCTTATCCTAGTGTCTAAACTCTTCTCCATGGGGGAACCAGAAATAATATTCCTTTACATGCTAAGTGGTATCTAGAGAGTGGGATAGGTTTAATAAATACCCTAACCCTAACGCATACCCCAACCCTATCTCCTACCATTACCCTAACACGTAGCCTAATCCTAACCTGTACCCTAAAACCGAGCCCTAACCGTAAAACTAACCCTAAACCTAACCCTAAACCATAACCTACGACATACCCACACCCGACCCGAACCCGTACCATAAGCCGTACCCTATACCTAACCCTAACCCTAAGGTACCCTTGACTGCTTCTGCCTCCAATATATTTCGTAAGCACTAGTGTTTTAAGGAACAGGTTAAAAAGTTAATCGTAATGTGATTTCTTTATAACGGGTGTGTTCCTTATCTTAACCTAGTGTCTAAACTCTTTTCCATGGCTGGACCCCAAAAAATATCCCTTTACGTGCTAAGTGGTATCTAGAGTGTGGGATAGTTTTAATAACTAACCTAACCCTAACGCGTACACTAAACCTAACTCCTCCCTTAATCCTAACACGTACCCCAATCCTAACCCGTACCATAAACTGATCCCTAACCCTAAAACTAAACCTAACCCTAACCCTAACCCATACACTACGCCGTACCTGAACCCGTACCCGAACCCGTACTATAAGCAGTAGCCTAACCCTAACCCTAACTCTAACCCTAAGCTACCCTTGACTGCTTCTGCTACCAATAGATTTCCTAAGCACTAGTGTTTTAAGGAACAGATTAAAAAGAGAATCCTAATGTGATTTCTTTATAATGGGTGTGTTCCTTATCTTATCCTAGTGTCTAAACTCTTTTCCATGGCTGGATTCCAAATAATATTCTTTTACGTTCTAAGTGGTATCTAGAGAGTGGGATAGGTTTAATAAATACCCTAACCCTAACGCGTACCCAAATCCTAACCCCTACCCTAACCCTAACACCTACACTAATCCTAACCTGTACCCTAAACCGAGCCCTAACCCTAAAACTAAACATAACCCTAACCCATACCCGAACCCGTACCCGAATCTGTACCCTAAGCCGTACCCTAACACTAACCCTAACCCTAAATGTAACCCGAAGCTACCCTGGACTGATTATGCCTCAAATAGATTTCCTAAGCACTAGTGTTTTAAGGAACACGTTGAAAAGACAATCGTAATGTGATTTCTTTATATCGGGTGTGTTCCTTATCTTATCCTAGTGTCTAAACTCTTCTCCATGACTGGACACCAAATAATACTCCTTTACGTGCTAAGTGTTATCTACAGTGTGGGATAGGTTTAATAAATACCCTAAAACTAAGGCGTACCCTAACCCTAACCCCTACCCTAACCCTAACACGTACCCTAATCCTAACCCATACCCTAAACCGAGCCCTAATCCTACAACTAACTCTAACCCAACCCTAACACATACCCTATGCCGTACCCGAATCCGAACCCTAAGCCATACCCTAACCCTAACCCTAAGCCTAACTCAAGCTATCCTTGACTGCTTCTGCCTCCAATAGATGTCCTAAGCACTAGTGTTTTATGGAACAGGTTAAAAAGAGAATCCTAATGTGATTTCATTATAATACGTGTGTTCCTTATCTTATCCTAGTGTCTAAACTCTTCTCCATGGCTGGACCCAAAATAATATTCCTTTATGTGATAAGTGGTATCTAGAGAGTGGGATAGGTTTAATAACTAACCTAACCTTAACGCATACCCTAACCCTATCCACTACCCTAACACTAACACGTACCCAAATCCTAAAACGTACCCTAAATCGAGCCCTAACCCTAAAACTAACCCTAATCCTAACCCAAACACAAAACCTAAGCCATACACGAACTCGTACCCTAAGCCGTACCATAACCCTAACGCTAACCCTAAGCTCCCCTTGACTGCTTCTACCTCCATTAGATTTCCTAAGCACTAGTGTTTTAAGGAACAGGTTAAAAAGAGAATCGTAATGTCATTTCTTTATAATAGGTGTGTTCCTTATGTTATCATAGTGTGTAAACTCTTCTCCATGGCTGGACCCCAAATAATATTCCTTTACGTGCTAAGTGGTATCTAGAGATTGGGATAGGTTTAATAAATACCCTAACCCTAACGCATAACCTAATCCTAACCCTAACACGTACCCCAATCCTAACCCGTACTTTAAAGCGATCCCTAACCCTAAAACTAACCATAACCCTAACCCTAAACCACACCCTACGCCGTACCCGAACCCGTACCAGAAATCTTACCTTAAGCAGTTCCCTAACCCTAACCCTAACACTAACCCTAAGCTACCCTTGACTGCTTCTGCTTCCAATAGATTTCCTAAGCACTAGTGTTTTAAGGAACAGGTTAAAAAGAGAATCCTAATGTGATTTCTGTATAATGGCTGTGTTCCTGATATTATCCTTGTACCTAAACTCTTCTCCAAGGCTGGATTCCAAATAATAATCCTTTACGTTCTAAGTCGTATCTAGAGAGTGGGATATGTTTAATAAATACCCTAATCCTAACGCGTACCCTAACACTAACCCATACCCTAACCCTAACACGTAAACTAATCTTAACCCGTACCCTAAACCGAAACCTAACCCTAAAACTAACCCTAACCCTAACCCATACCCTACGCCGTACCCGAACCCGTACCCGAATCCATACCCTAAGCCGTACCCTAACACTAACCCTAACACTAACCCTAACCCGAAGCTACCCTTGACTCCTTCTGCCTCCAATAGATTTCCTAAGCACTAGTGTTTTAAGGAACAGGTTAACAAGAGAATCATAATGTGATTTCTTTATAATGGGTGTGTTCCTTATCTTATCCTAGTGTCTAAACTCTTCTCCATGGGGGAACCACAAATAATATTCCTTTACAGGCTAAGTGGTATCTAGAGAGTGGGATAGGTTTAATAAATACCCTAACCCTAACGCGTACCCTAAACCTAACACATAACCTAATCCTAACCCGTACCCAAATCCGAGCCCTAACTGTAAAACTAACACTAACCCTAACCCATACTCTGCACCGTACCCGAACCCGTACCCGAATCCGTACCCTAAGCCGTACCCTAACACTAACCCTAACCCTAACACTAACCCAAAGCTACCCTTGACTGCTTATGCCTCAAATAGATTTCCTAAGCCCTAGTGTTTTAAGAAACAGGTTAAAAAGAGAATCCTAATGTGATTTCTTTTTAATGGGTTTGTTCCTTATCTTTACCTACTGTCTAAACACTTCTCCATGGCTTGACCCCAAATAATATTGCTTTACGTGTTAAGTGTTATCTAGAGTGTGGGATAGGTTTAATAAATACACTAAACCTAATGCGTACCCTAACCATAACCCATACCCTAACCCTAACACGTACCCTAATACTAAGCCGTACCCTAAACTGAGCCCTAACCCTAAAACTAACTCTAACCCTAACTCTAACCCATACCCTATACCGTACCCGAATCCGTACCCTAAGCCGTACCCTAACCATAACCCTAACCCTAACCGTAAGCTAGCCTTGACTGCTTCTGCTTCCAATAGATTTCTTAAGCACTAGTGTTTTAAGGAACAGGTTAAAAAGAGCATCCTAATGTGATTTCTTTATAATGGGTGTGTTCCTATCTTATCCTAGTGTCTAAACTCTTCTCCATGGCTGGACCCAAATAATATTACTTTACATGCTAAGTGGTATCTAGAGAGTAGGATAAGTTTAATAAATACCCTAAACCTAACACGTACCTTAACCCTAACGCCTACCCTAACCCTAACACGTAACCTAATCCTAACCTGTACCCTAAACCGAGCCCTAACCCTATAACTAACCCTAACCCTACCCTAAACCATACACTATGACGTACCCGAACCCGTACCATAAGCCGTACCCTAACCCTAATCATAACCCTAAGGTACCCTTGACTGCTTCTGCCTCCAATAGATTTCCTAAGCACTAGTGTTTTAAGGAACAGGTTAAAAAGGTAATCGTAATGTGATTCCTTTATAACGGGTGTCTTCCTTATCTTATCCTAGTGTCTAAACTCTTCTCCATGGCTGGACCCAAATAATATTCCTTTACATGCTAAGTGGTATCTAGAGAGTGGGATAGGTTTAATAAATACCCTAAACCTAACACGTACCTTAACCCTAACCCCTACCCTAACCCTAACACGTAACCTAATCCCAACCCGTACCAAAAAACCGAGCCCTAACTCTAAAACTAACCCTAAACCTAACCATAACCCATACTCCACGACGTGACCGAACCCGTACCCTAAATCGTACCCTAACCCTAACCCTAACCCTAAGCTACCCTTGACTGCTTCTGCCTCCAATAGATTTCCTAAGCACTAGTGTTTTAAGGAATAGGTTAAAAAGAGAATCCTAATGTGCTTTGTTTTTAATGGGTGTGTTCCTTATCTTATCCTTATGTCTAAATTCTTCTACATGGCTGGACCCCAAATAATATTTCTTTACGTGCTAAGTGGTATCTAGAGAGTGGGATAGGTTTAATAACTAACTTAACCTTAACGCGTACCCTAACCCTATCAACTACCCTAACCCTAACACGTACCCTAATCCTAACACGTACCCTAAACCGAGCCCTAACCCTAAAACTAACCCTAATCCTAACCCTAAACCATACCCTACGCCGTACCCGAATCTGTACCCGAAACCTTAGCATAAGCAGTACCCTAACCCTAACCCTAACCCTAACCCTAACCCTAAGCTACCCTTGACTGCTTCTGCTTCCAATACATTTCCTAAGCAGTAGTGTTGTAAGGAACAGGTTAAAAGGACAATCCTAATGTGATTTCTTTATAATGGGTGTGTTCCTTATCTTTTCCTACTGTATAAACTCTTCTCCATTGTTGGACCCCAAATAATATACCTTTACGTGCAAAGTGTTATCTAGAGTGTGGGATAGATTTAATAAATACCCTTAACCTAATGCGTACCCTTACCCTAACCCCTACCCTAACCCTAACACGTACCCTAATTCTAACCCTTACCCTAAACTGAGCCCTAACCCTAAAACTAACTCTGACCCTAACCCTAACCCATACCCTATGCCGTACCCGAATCCGTACCCTAAGCCGTACCCTAACCCTAACACTAACCCTAACCCTAAGCTAGCCTTGACTGCTTCTGCCTCCAATAGATTTCCTAAGCACTAGTGTTTTAAGGAACAGGTTAAAAAGAGAATCCTAATGTGATTTGTTTATAATAGGTGTGTTCCTTATGTTATCCTAGTGTGTAAACTATTCTCCATGGCTGGACCCCAAATACTATTCCTTTACGTGCTAAGTGGTATCGAGAGAATGGGATAGGTTTAATAAATAACCTAACTCTATCGCGTACCCTAACGCTAAACCCTACCCTAACCCTAACAGGTACCCCAATCCTAACCCGTACCCTAAACCGAGCCCTAACCCTAAAACTAACCCTAATCCTAACCCTTACCCTACGCCGTACCCCAACCCGTACCCGAACCCGTACCATAAGCAGTACCCTAACAGTAACCCTAACCCTAACCCTAAGCTACCCTTGACTGCTTCTGCTTCCAATAGATTTCCTAAGTACTAGTGTTTTAAGGAACATGTTAAAAAGAGAATCCTAATGCGATTACTTTATAATGGGTGTGTTCCTTATCTTATCCTAATGTTTAAACAATTCTACATGGCTGGATCCCAAATAATATTCTTTACGTGCTAAGTGGTATCTAGAGAGTGGGATAGGTTTAATAAATACCCTAACCCTAACGCGTACCCTAACCCTATCCATTACCGTTAACCTAACACGTAACCTAATCCTAACCTGTACCCTAAAACGAGCCCTAACCCTAAAACTAACCCTAAACCTAACCCTAAACCATACCCTACGACGTACCCAAACCCGTAACCGAACCCGAACCATAAGCCGTACCCTAACCCTAAGGTACCCTTGACTGCTTCTGCCTCCAATAGATTTCCTAAGCACTAGTGTTTTAAGGAACAGGTTAAAAAGAGAATCCTAATGTGATTTCTTTATAATGGGTGTGTTCCTTATCTTATCCTAGTGTCTAAACTCTTCTCCATGGCTGGACCCAAATAATATTCCTTTACATGCTAAGTGGTATCTAGACAGTGGGATAGGTTTAATAAATACCCTAACCCTAACGCGTACCCTTACCCTATGCCCACCGTTACACTAACACGTACACCAATCCTAACCCGTACCCTAAACCGAGCCCTAACCCTAAAACTAAACTTAATCCTAACCCTAACCCATACACTATGCCGTACCTGAACCCGTACCCGAACCCGTACCATAAGCAGTACCCTAACCCTAACCCTAACCCTAAGCTACCCTTGACCGCTTCTGCTTCCAATAGACTTCCTAAGCGCTAGTGTTTTAAGGAACAAGTTAAAAAGAGCATCCTAATGTGATTTCTTTATAATGGGTGTGTTCCTGATATTATCCTAGTGCCTAAACTCTTCTCCAAGGCTGGATTCCTAATAATATTCCTTTACGTTCTAAGTGGTATCTAGAGAGTGGGATACGTTTAATAAATACCCTAATCCTACTGCGTACCCTAACCCTAAACCCTACCATAACTCTAACAAGTACACTAATCTTAACCCGTAACCTAAACCGAGCCCTAACTCTAAAACTAACCCTAAACCTAACACTAACCCATACTCCACGACATACGCGAACCCGTAACCTAAATCGTACCCTAACCCTAACCCTAAGCTACCCTTGACTGCTTCGGCCTCCAATAGATTTCCTAAGCACTAGTGTTTTAAAGAACAGGTTAAAAAGAGAATCCTAATGTGATTTCTTTATAATGGGTGTGTTCCTTATCTTATCCTAGTGTCTAAACTCTTCTCCATGGGGGAACCACAAATAATATTCCTTTACATGCTAAGTGGTATCTAGAGAGTGGGATAGGTTTAATAAATACCCTAACCCTAATGTGTACCTTAACCCTAACCCCTACCCTAACCCTAACACGTAACCTAATCCCAACCTGTACCCTAAACCCAGCCCTAACCCTAAAAGTAACCCTAACCCTAACCCTAAACCGTACCCTACGACATAACCGAACCCGTACCCGAACCCGTACCATAAGCCGTAGCCTAATCCTAATCATAACCCTAAGGTACCCTTGACTGCTTCTGCCTCCAATAGATTTCGTAAGCACTAGTGTTTTAAGGAACAGGTTAAAAAGATAATCGTAATGTGATTCCTTTATAACGGGTGTGTTCCTTATCTTATCCTTGTGTCTAAACTCTTCGCCATGGCTGGACCCCAAATAATATTCCTTGACGTACTAAGTGGTATCTAGAGAGTGGGATAGGTTTAATAAATACCCTAACCCTAACGCGTACCTTAACCCTAACCCCTACCCTAACCCTAACACGTAACCTAATCCCAACCCGTACCAAAAAACCAAGCCCTAACTCTAAAACTAACCCTAAACCTAACACTAACCCATACTCCATGACATACGCGAACCCGTACCCTAAATCGTACCCTAACCCTAACCCTAAGCTACCCTTGACTGCTTTGGCCTCCAATACATTTCCTAAGCACTAGTGTTTTAAGGAACAGGTTAAAAAGAGAATCCTAATGTGATTTCTTTATAATGGGTGTGTTCCTTATCTTATCCTAATGTCTAAACTCTTCTCCATGGCTGGACCCCAAATATTATTCCTTTACGTGCTAAGTGGTATCTAGAGAGTGGGATAGTTTTAATAAATACCCTAACCCTAACGCGTAACCTAACCCTAACACCTACCTTAACCCTAACACGTACCCCAATCCTAACCCGTACCCTAAACTGATCCCTAACCCTAAAACTAAACTTAACCCTAACCCTAACCCATACCCTACCCCGTACCTGAACCCGTACCCGAACCCATACCATAAGCAGTACCCTAACCCTAACTCTAATGCTAAGCTACCCTTGACTTCTTCTGCTTCCAATAGATTTCCTAAGCACTAGTGTTTTAAGGAACAGGTTAAAAAGAGAATCCTAATGTGATTACTTTATATTGGGTGTGTTCCTTATCTTTTCCTACTGTCTAAATTTTTCTCCATGGCTGGAACCCAAATAATATTCCTTTACGTGCTAAGTGTTATCTAGAGTGTGGGATAGGTTTAATACATACACTAAACTTAATGCGTACCCTATCCCTAACCCCTACCCTAGCCCTATCACGTACACTAAACCGAGCCATAACTCTAAAACTAACCGTAACCCTAACCCTAACCCATACCCTACGCCGTACCTGAACCCGTACCCTAATCCGTACCCTAACCCTAACCCTAACCCTAAGCTACCCTTGACTGCTTCTGCCTCCAATAGATTTCATAAGCACTAGTGTTTTAAGGAACAGAGTAAAAAGAGAATCCTAATGTGATATCTTTATAATGGGTGTGTTCCTTATCTTATCCTAGTGTCTAAACTCTTCTCCATGGCTGGACACCAAATAATATTCCTTTACGTGCTAAGTGGTATCTAGAGAGTGGGATAGGTTTAATAAATACCCTAACCCTAACGTGTACCCTAATCCTATCCCCTAACCTAACCCTAACACGTACCCTAATCTTAACCCGTACCCTAAAACGAGCCGTAACCCTAAAACTAACCCTAACCCTATCCCTAAAACGTACTGTACGCCGTACTCGAATCCGTACCCGAACCCGTACCCTAAGCTGTACCCTAACACTAACCCTAACCCTAACGCTAACCCTTAGCTACGCTTGACTGCTTCTGCCTCCAATAGATTTCCTAAGCACTAGTGTTTTAAGGAACAATTAAAAAGAGAATCCCAATGTGATTTCTTTATAATGGGTGTGTTCCTTATCTTATCCTACTGTCTAAAGTCTTCTCCATGGCTGGACCCAAAATAATATTCCTTTATGTGCTAAGTGGTATCTAGAGAGTGGGATAGGTTTAATAAATAACCTAACCCTAACGCGTACCCTAACCCTATCCCCTACCCTAACCCTAACACGTAACCTAATCCTAACCCGTACCTTAAACCGAGCCCTAACCCTAAAACTAACCCTAACCCTAACACAAAACCTTCGCCGTACCCGAACCCGTACCCTAAGTCGTAACCTAACCCTAACGCCAACCCTAAGCTACCCTTGACTGCTTCTGCCTCCATTAGATTTCCTAAGCACTAGTGTTTTAAGGAACAGGTTAAAAAGAAAATCCTAATGTGATTTCTTTATAATGGGTTTGTTCCTTATCTTTTCCTACTGTATAAACTCTTCTCCATGGTTGGACCCCAAATAATATTCCTTTACGTGCAAAGTTTTATCTAGAATGTGGGATAGGTTTAATAAATACCCTTAACCTAATGCGTACCCTTACCCTAACCCCTACCCTAACCCTAACACGTACCCTAATCCTAACCCGTACCCTAAACTGAGCCCTAACTCTAAAACTAACTCTGACCCTAACCCTAACCCATACCCTATGCCGTACCCGAATCCGTACCCTAAGCCGTACCCTAACCCTAACACTAACCCTAACCCTAAGCTAGCCTTGACTGCTTCTGCCTCCAATAGATTTCCTAAGCACTAGTGTTTTAAGGAACAGGTTAAAAAGTATGTATTAAAGTATGCAAAAAGTATGTATAAAAGTATTAAAATATGAAAAATATGTATATATGTATGTATATATATATATGAATCACTTTGCTGTGCAGCAGAAATTAACACAATATTGTAAGTCAACTATACTTCAGTATCAATTAGTTTGAAGGCACTTTTATAAATTAGGCCTTATTTCTCTTTTCCTTTTATACTGGGAAAAATGTATAACAGAAACTAACCTGGATTACTCCAGGATGAATTCATATCACAGGGAACTTTAATTTTTGAACAAACCATTAATCCCTGTTACACCATGGGATGTCCTGATCCAATATGAAGTTTCTAAACCTTGTATCAAGCCTGCAGAATGCACTAAATTTGGAAATTCAAACTGCAATGAAGCCAAGTATCCCATGACTTCTCCACAACTAGTTATACAACATCAATTGGAAACCATATACAATCAAATGAATGTAGCAGAAGCAACTATAGCCTTCCTTTTTTTCCTTTTAGATGAAGACGGTATTTAAGGTGATGTCTTGGGCCGTTTCAGGGTGTTACTCAATTTCCTGGGTATCTCCCATGCACACAGGAGGTACACATGTTAGTTAACTTGTTTGTGCAACTATATGAAGGTAGTTAATACCACAAATCTGTATACGTAAAAAGAATTAAATGTTAAAGTCATGTTTTGTATTTTTAATGACAATGAAAAAAAGTGTAGTGCTGATATTTGTTACAAAAATGAACATTAAAAACATTCTTCGTGAAAAAAAGCCATACAGAAAAGGCAACCTAGATCCCATGCTCATCTTGTCTGCTTCAAATCCATCAAGGCTGTCTAAATGAGGGGGAAACTCAGTAATGGTTGCAGAAAAAGAAAACTGGATCAGGATGGAAAAAGACATTTTCATACAGTTGGGACAGCAGGTGAAAGTTGAAGTGGGGCTGAGTATTAAATTATAATGTAGACATCAGGATTTCCTCATTTAGGGGTTATGTGCTGGTTCCTTGGGCAAAACACACTGAGCATTTTGTGTGAGGTGGCAAATGTGAGTACTTTTGGCCATTACTGAAACTTTTCTGTACATTTTAAATTACTGGTAAGTAAATTACTTTTCTAGACAACCGTGTCAGTATCATGCCAGAAAATCAGACAAGACAGACATCAAATTTTGTTATAGAGGCCAAGACTTACCCAGACCAAGTTCAACCAAAGTTGTGATACTTATTTCCCTTGTAGGAGTCCACATGGTATTAAGAGGCACCGTGGGAAGAGTATATTAGTAGCTACCATGTCTTGGGTCTTGTGGATTACCTGGGGTGCAGTAGAAACTGTGAGATTTTAGTATTGCAATTTTTCACATTACTTCAAAAAATATGTTAAAAAATAAATTCAGTAAAGTTGCAAAATATGGAATCAATATACACAAATCAGTTTTGTTTCTATACACTAATAATGAACACCAACAAGAAAAATTAAGAAAACAATCCCATTTACAATTCCATCAAAAAGAACAAACTATTTAGGAATAAATTTAACCAAGGGCATGAAAGACCTATACTCAGAAAACTATAAAGCACTGATAAAGAAATTGAAGACACAATAGAAAACAATATTCCATGCTCATGCATCAGAAAAATTACAATTATTAAAATGTTTATTCTATCCAAAGCCATCAACAAACAGTGCCAGGAAAACTAGACACCAGACCCCAAAGAACGACACTGGTCACCATCTACACTGCACATAAAACTAACTAAAAGTGCACAGTATTCCACATTAAACCCTTTCTCTCCTGAGTCCCCTGAAGAAGCACCCCACCCACCCAGCAGTCAGCTGCACAGGAAGATTCTCCACACTTGCTCGTTTTTTCCTCTTGTGGCGTCTCCTCACCAGTGGTTCCTGAGAAAACCCAGCTGCTGTCAGTGTGGACAATGCCTCATGGTCCAGAAGCCTAAGCCCTGACAGGAGACAAAGCTCCTGTCTGCTTGTCACAGAGCAAAGTCTGTGGGCAGGGTGCACCTGTGCCCCCAGGGTCAGACAGGTGGGTTCGGCGCCCCCTGTGGGACGTCAGAGAAGTGCCGGGAGTGCCGCACTCACAAACCCAGAGGCCTCATCCGGAAGGCAGTTCTGCTGTATATACTAAGTTTGGAAATCCAAACTGAAATGGAGCCAAGTATCTCACTGTATCTTCTCAAAAGATGGTTAAGGAGCAATTAATTACAAACCACATGTAATGAAATGAATTTAGACACAAACTTTACAACTTAAACCAAAATTCACTCAAAATTGCCCATAGACAAATTTAAATTACCAAACTATAAAAAATCCTAGAAAAAAAAAGATAATCTACATGACTTTGGGTCTGGTGACCTTATTCAGAAAACCGGAAGACAAACCACAAACTGCAAGAAACTATTTCCAAAGCACATATCTGATAAAGGATTTGTACTCAAATTATGCCAACGCCATTAAAATTTGGTAAAGATTGAAACACACACCTGGCCCAAGAAGATAAACAGGCAGTAAATAAGCATACAAGAATATACTCAAGATGCTGGTGGAATGCATGTACAACCAACTTTGGAAGACAGTTTGGCAATTTTTTCCAAATCTAAAAAGTCTCACCTTAGGATCCAAGAAGTGTACCACTTGTATTTAGACAACTGCTTTGAAAAACTGTGTTCAAACCCAAACTAGCATCAAGTAATGTACAGCAGCTCTATTCATAATGGCTAAAAACTTAAAGATATCAGGATGTCCTTCTGTAGGTGAACTCATAAGCAAATTAGGGCACATACATGTCAAGGAGAGCAGAATACACCACCCCAAAATATGCCCATTTGACAAAAGGATTATTTTGGACTGATTAATAAGAAACAGCAGACCCAGGAGAATCTTTCAAAGCCAAGTAGAAAATGCCCTTTTATGAGGTAAATTTACATTTATTAAGGATATCTCCATTTGTAAGGGTTTGTCCCTCTCTGGACCAGGAATTGAATGATGACTAAATATCAAGAAAAGCTTGTTGGGACTTCCCTGCTGGTCCAGTGGCTAAGGCTCCATGCTCCCAATGCAGGGGGCCAGGGTTCAACTCCTGGTCATGGAACTAGATCCCGCATGCTGCAACTAAGAGCCCACATGCCACAACTAAAGATTCCACAGGCCGCAACTAAGACCTGGCACAGCCAAATAAATAAATGTTTTTTATAAAAAAACCTTGTCAATGAAATAGGCCTGGATGTAAATCTGTGTAACAACCATACCCTTGTTTACTGTGCTCTGCCTAATAACCTCCTTTAAATGGCTTCTTCCATTCCCTAACATCTTTCTTTTGTTCTCAGCAGAAGATAGCATTTAAGGTAACGGCTTGGGCCAATTCAGGGAGTGACTCAGTTTTCCTGGGTATCTTTCAAGTATACAGGAGGTATGCATGGTATATATTAAACTTCTGATTGTTTTCTCTAGTTCCTCTCTTTTTCATTACAAGGGAGATCTCAATAAAGAACATAGAAGGGTAGAGGGGAAATTATTTTTCCTCTAATATACATGCAATGCAATAGTATTCAGAGATATAAAGGAATGGACCATCAACCCATGCAAAAAAAAATAGATACATCTAACTTACATTGCTAAGTGAAAGAATCCAGTCTGAAGTGCTACACACTGTATGGCCTCATTTATATGACATTCTAGAAAAGGCAAAACTGACATGGTAAACAATGTATAGAATATGTGGTTGAAATAGTCCATATGATACTTTAGTGGTGAATACCTGTCACTATGCATTTGTCTATACCCACAGATTTTTACAACCCAACAAGTAAATTACAATCTATTCAAACTTAGCTGCTTAGGATATGGGAGTGTCAAAGACTGGAATACAGAATGTAACAAAGAATCTGATTCAGAAATGTATGAAAAAACTCACTGTTGGTAGTGGGACAAATGGGTTGACCTAAGTTAACTTTGGAAATGTACAGAATCTGTAGGCCAAAGACAAAATGTGTCCTACATACACAGTGGACTCTATGTTCTTTCCATGAGGGGTAGTAGCTAATACTACTGAAACTACTATATCAGTAATTGAATGGAACAAGCACTGAATTTAATAAATGACAAATGGTGGAAGCCAGGTTTCTTACCACTGGAGTGGGATGTTACAGTCAAACAAAGAGAGAAGGTTACAATATCCATGTCATAACAGATCCGGTTGGAGATATCAGTATAAACTATCTTTAGCCTGCACATAGTTCCACATGGAAATCTTTATAATTATGTGTGTATGCATAGGCTGGGATACATGCATATATTTCCATGCACTGTCAGCTGAGCATATTTAGCTCCCACATGTACGTTTTTAATACCATTCTCTAATAAAAGGAACAAGGGCTCTTTGAAGAAAGGGCTGATACTAGGACTGAGACAGTAAATATATGAAGCAGGATAATCTTAAAATATCAGAAAGTAAAGAAGTACCAAAAATTTTAAAAACCCACAAAAGAGAAATTATGTAAAATGAAAACAGGAGCAAATGGAAAAAGCTCTCAGCAGCCAAAGCAAGAATTAACTAAGCAGTCTTATAATGTAGCGCTGGATTATAACCAAAAGTTTACAATAATTATTCACGTGCCCAAACTGGTAAAAATAAATTACATAGTTTTTGATGAACGGTGTTAAATAGAAATCTCCTATGCAGAAAGCTTCTAAACAATTTATATAGCCACTCAGCTGTCCATCAAGGATGTGAAGCTAACCCCTCTCTCCTCAAGTGTGGGTTCTGCATTATGACTTCCTCCTAAATAAGACACACAGGATGGACATGGGAAAAAAATTAACTTCACTGTGGGAACACTTGACAAACACTACCTCAGCTAGGTGACCAAAGTTGAGAATATAAGTGAGAAGTTCCCTTGAGAGCCTGTCCTCTTGACATACAGTGAAGAGGAAGCACTTCACCTCTGTGATCTGCTTTTTCAAAGCCAAGTCTAACCACAACAAAAACATCAAGCAAATCCCAGTGCCCGGCAGTCTATAAAATACCTGACCAGTCCTCCTCCACACTGTCAAGGTCATGGAAACAAGGAGAGTCTGAGCAACTGTCAAAGCCCAGAAGAGACTAAATAGATATGATGACCCCATGTCCTTTGAGATCCTGGAACAAGGAAAGGTATAACAAAGGGAACATGAATAGGGACTTCAGTTAATAATAGAGTATCAATATTTGTTCATTATTTGTCATGATTCTGTAGAAAATTAGACAGGAAAAATTAAACGTCAAATAAGAGAAACCTACTGTAACAAACTGGAAATCTAGAAGAAACGGGTGATTTCTTTGTAAAAACACATTACCAAAATGAACACTAAATTAAGGAAAATACAAAAAGACCAATTAATCACTGAGGAACCTCTTCCCCATACTGGTTATCCTATCACTGTTCCAGGGTTTCCCTCTCCCGGGACAGGGAAGGAACAGGGGCAGAGCTGTTTGGCAGCTCCACTGATATCTGGTCCCACCCAGAATCTTCATCTCCCCCAGCTATGCCTACCCAGTGAGGACACCTGAGGAAGGATCAGGGATTATTGATTCAGATGTATCAACTACGAATTTTTCTTTTCCCAACGACTGGACACACTTACTGAAGTAAAATAAGTTAGTATTTATTGTAAGGGTAGAAATAAATTAATACTTGCAAGTGGCAAGTTAAAGAATGGGTTTGGACCTGGTAGGTCCAGTGGCTCACACTATCTCAGTGTGACCTTGCTTCTCTCAAAAACTTTGTCCTGCTCAGTGCCTTTGGGGGACCCCATTCACAGGCACAGGCTCTCTCATTGCCCTTGGGCCAACAGCAATTCTAGGCTGACAACCACTCACCATCCATTTTCCAAGAAAGAATTTCTCCTTTTCTTGGGTTCCAAGAAAGTCATGGTTTTAAATGCCTTTGATCTGGCTTGGGTTGCATTCTCATCCTTGACCCATCACCAGAAGATGGAAAATGGGACTGACTAGATGTGGTTTGTAAACCCATCTTCAAGCTGGGTGGAACATGGGGTCACCCTTCTGCAACCGTTTGGACTGGAAGCAGGTGAGATGTAACTCCCAAAGGAAAACTGAGGCACTTGGGCCTGAGAACAGATGCTGGCTGGCAGAAAGCAACAGATTCTAAGTCAATGACAGCTCACTGCACAGCACAGAATCTGACACAAAAGGAAGAAAGGGGTTCACTCAGGGTCAGGGGCTGCAGCTACTCGTCCAGTGCTCTTACTGTCCTCCCAAGACTGCAAGAAGTTCTTTCACTTGCTGACAAGTCAGGATCGTTGGTGGTGGTAAACTCAAGTCTCTTTCCTTGGGCATCAGGTCCTCACATCTCAGAGGTGGGCCCAAAACAGCCCATGTGCCCTCAGAAGACACACAGACCTCATTCCTGCCCCTGAGAGGTGGGAGCCCTTGAGTTATGCCATCTCCCTGGCCATATTAATTGCCCATCCCTGAAAAACAATACTGCTCATTTTCCAGTTTCTTCTCTCTCATTTACTAAGTGAAGAAACCAAACGCTAGGGTGGTAAGGAAACTCTTGTGCAATGAAGTAATGGGAAGCTCAAGAATTATTCCATGCCATGAAACCCATAATTGGCAGGCTTTCCAGAGGCCACATGGATGCATATGGCTCTCCAAGACAATGCAGTCTCAGTGTGAACCTCCCATTGTGAGGTCCAGGTGCTCCCATATCTTTGATTCTTAATGAATATGAATGTCAAAAGTTTCTAACGACTGAAAGGACAAAGGATTGCAGGGCCATGGTCTCCTGTATGGTTGTTGTGTCAGGGACACATTCCAATGTTTAGAGGATTGTTACTTCTCTTGGCAGCCTATGAGGCTGTGAGGGGGTGGCCTTTTTCTCAACCACATGGATGTTGGTAGTTGAAACTTCTCAAAGGAATGTCTACACCGCCTAGGTAGCTGTTGAATTGCCCGGCATCACGGTCAGCTCTGTAACTATACATGAGGGCCTGGCAAGGCCCAGGCTGGACTGAGCTAGAGAACCACAGATGCCTGCCTGGATAGTCAGAGGTCAAGGGCTGTCCTGCCTGAGAGCTGATCATCTATTCAGGCCAACTCAGATGGGACAAAGGATGCCTCCAGTGTTAGGAGGGCCCCACCAGCCCTTAAGAAGGCAACATCTGGGGGCTGGCAGGTCACTGCACCCAGTCCTGTATAAATCCACACATGTCCACTGAGTGCCCTGCTGTCTGGGCTGTGCTGGAACCTGGGGCTGCCCAGGCAGAGTAGGGCCAGCATCACCCTTCCCAGGTAGGAGGGCAGAAGGAAACCATGCATGACTTCTGACACCCTCCTCAATCCTTGACAGAGGTTGAGTTGGGTAAGAAACAGTCCGAGACAAGAACAGACATTTCATTCTTCTCTCAGAGCCCAGGACTGAGGGAAGGGAGGCCAGAAAAACAGTTATTGACCTCAGCTCCCTGACTCCTGTCTGACCCTGGGCAAGTCCTATCCATTCTGGAGGCTTCAGAGAGAAGGAGAGGGGAGGGCAATGAGGGCCAATTGTGCTTAAATATAACTCTAACCTTTACCCTAAGAACCCTAACTTCTAACCTTAACCCCCTAACAACCCTAGCCCCAGACCCTTAGACCCTCGCCCCTGACCCCTAAACTCTAATCCCCGACCCTGACCCTTTAACCACAACCCTCTACCATGACTCTCCAACAATGACCCATAACCCTAAACCATGGCCCCTGAACCCTCACACTGACTCAACCCAAGACCTAAAGCCTGGCCTAGTGGGTACCGAGGGATGACTGTATGAACTCTCAAATAAACCAAGGAATTAAATCTTCTTGACCATGAATTTAGCAATGGTTTCTTAGATTTGACAGTAAAGCATAAGAAATGAAAGGAAAAAATCGACAAATTGGATTTCCTCAAAATTACAAACCTTTTGTGCATCAAAAGAGGCTATCCAGAAAGTAAAAAGACGGCCCACAGAATGGAAGACAATATTGGCACGTTGTATATCTGATAAGACTCTTTACCTAGAATATACCCAGGACTTTTACAACTCATCAACAAAAAGACAAACAATAAAATTTTTGAAACAGACAAATGGCTTGCATGGACTGCTCTTCAGGCAAGACATACAAATGGTCAACAAGGACATGAAAAGATGTCAAACATCAGTAGTCATGATGAAAATGCAAATTAAAACCACGATGTGATGCCCCTTCACACACACTACAATAAAAATAAATTCTTAAATAAATTTTTAAATATATAAATAAAAATAACAAATGTTGGCAACAATGTAGAGAAATTAGAACCCTTAAAAGTTACTTGTGGAGATGTACAATGGTGCAGTCTATGTGTACAAAACTTTAGCATTTACTCAAAAATATAAAATATAATTACCATGTGGTTCAACAACTCCACTCCTAGACATATACCCAAAAAATTGAAAACAGGTGTTCAAACAAAAACTTGTTCACCAATTATTCATAGCAGCACTGTTCACAGTAGCCCAAGGTAGAAAAGATTTAAATGTCCATCAGCAGGTAAACAGATAAGCAAAATAAGGTAGACCCATAAGCTGCATTATTCTGTCATATAAAGGAATAAAGTAAAATTATAGAGCCGCTGTGGAAAACTGTATGGTGGCTCCTCAAAAACATGGAAAATGTATGATCTCTTGATTCCACTCCAGGGTGTACACCCAAAATATTAGAAAACAAGGACTGGAACAGATATCTGTACCCCATATTCATAGCAACATTATTCACAATAGCCAAAAGGTGGAAGCAACACAACACATCCTTCAACAGATGAATGGATAAGTACAGTGTAGTATATACACAATGGAATATGACTCAACCTTTAAAACTAAGGTAATTCTCACACATGCTACAATGTGATGAACCTTGAAGTTATTATGCTAAGTGAAACAAGCCAGACACAGAAAGGACAAACGTTCTATGATTCCACTAGTATGAGGTATCCAGATAAGTCAAATTCAAAGAAAAAGTAGAATAAGGTTGCCAGAGGTTGAGGTGAGTTAGTGTTTAATGACTATGGTTTCACATGGGGAAAATAAAGTTCTGGAGATGGATGGTGAGGATATTTTTACAACAATGTGAATGTAGTTAACGCCATAGCACTGTACAGATAAAAATGGTTTAAATGGGTCTTCCCTCGTGGCACAGTGGTTAAGAATCCGCCTGCCAATGCAGGGGACATGGGTTCAAGCGCTGGTCCTGGAAGATCCCGCATGCCGTGGAGCAACTAAGCCCATGTGCCACAAATACTGAGCCTGCGCTCTAGAGCCCGTGCTCCGCAAGAGAAGCCACCGCAATGAGAAGCCTGCACACAGCAACTAAGAGTAGCCCCCGCTCGCCGCACCTAGAGAAAGCCTGCACACAGCAACAAACACCCGACACAGCCAAAAAATAAAATAAAATAAATTTTTTAAAAAAGCTTTAAAAAATGGTTTAAGTGGTAAATGTTATGTGTTTTTAATCACAATGGAAAAAAATGAATGAAATAATGATCAATGTTACAGTGTGGATAAACATTGAAAACATCCTAAGTGAAAGAAGCCATACAGAAAAACCACCCAGATCATGCTCATCTTGTACACTTTAAATCCAGCAAGGTTTTTAAAGTGAGGAAAAGCCCCAGTGATGGTTCTAAGAAAAGAAAACTGGATTCGAATGGAAAAATACGTTTCCACAAAGCTGGGGCAGCTGGTGAAAGTTGAAGCAGGTCTGGGGATAGGATTATAATGTGGAAACCATAATTATTCCCCATTTTGGGGTTATGTGCTGGTTCCCTGGGAGAGTGGCCCTCCCACTCTCACAGGGTAAAACAAACTGGAGTATTTTGTGAATGTGGAAAACTTGATACTGCTATTTGAAGTTTTTTATACACTTGAAATTTACTAGAAAATAAAGCGCTTATCAAACAACCATGTCGTACCACGCCAGAAATACAGACATCAAACTTTGTTATAGAGGCCAAGCTCTACCCAGATCCAGCTCACCCACAGTGGTGATGCCAATCACCCTTGTAGGAGGCCACATACTACAAGAGGCACCGTGGGAAGATTATATTGGGAGCCACTATGTCTTGGGTGCTGTGGATGACCTAGATGTAGTTGAAATAGTGGGATTTCTGAATTCTAGTTTTCCACATTCAACCACCAAAAAACTGTTACAACTAAAAAATGAATTCAGTAAAGCTGCGGGATACAAAAGAAAGAAAAATCAATGCACAAAAATCATTTGTGATTCTATACACTGATAATGAACCATCAGAAAAAGAATTTTTTAAAAAAATCCCACTTACAATTGCATCCAAAAAGATAACTAGGAGTAAATTTAACCAAGGACGTGAAGGACCTGCACAATGAAAACTGGAAGACACTGATAAAGGAAACTGAACAGACAAAAATAAATGGAAAGATACCCCGTGCTCATGGGTAAAAAGAATAGTGTGAAAATATGCATTCTAAGGTGGGACTTCCCTGGCCGACCAGGGGTTGGGACTCTGCGCTCCCACTGCAGGGGGCGCAGGTTCGATCCCTGGTTGGGGAACTAAGATCCCGCATCCTGCATGCCACATGGTGTGGCCTAAATTTTTTTTTAATTTTAAAAAATATGCATTCTAGCCAAATTAATGTACACATTCAACACAATCCCTACCAAAAGTCCAAAGACATTTTCCATAGAAACAGAGCAAACAATCTTAAGATGTGTGTGGAACCACAAAGGACCCAGAAGAGCCAAAGCCACCCTGAGGAAAGAGAATGGGCTGGAGGCATCTCGCTCCCTGACTTCACACTTCATTACGAAGCTACATTCCCCAAAAAGTGTGGAATTGGCACAAAAACAGGCGCACAGACCAGAGGAACAGAGCAGAGAGCCCAGGAACCAACCTACAGGTATGTGGTCAGTTAATTCACAAGCAAGGAGCCAAGAACATACACCAGGGAAAGGACAGTCCCCTCAATGAACGGTGCTGGGAAAACCGGACGCCACTCGCCAAAGAACAACACTGCACTCTGTCTACACCACACACAAAAGCGGCCAAAAACCCAGTTTTCCACATCAAGCCCTTCCTCTCCTGGGTCCTCTGAAGACAGACACCCTCAGCAGTCAGCAACGCTCAGGAACCTTCTCCCCACATTTCCTCACCTTTTCCCTCAGTGGTGTCACCTCCCGGCAGGTCCTGAGGAGACCAGGCTCCTCTCAGCATGAACTGGACCCCACAGTGTCCCAAAGCTGAAGCCTCAGGGGGTCCTGAGGAGACTCGGCTTCTGTTAGCGTGGACTCAACCCCAGCTTGTCCTGAAGCCCGGCCGTCAGCGTGGACGCAACCCACGTGTCCCAGAAGCCAAAGCCCCAGTGGGTCCTGAGGAGACAGGGCTCCTCTAAGCATGAACGTGAACAGCATGATCTGAACAGACATCCCGCCATAAAAAGATATACAGATGGTAAAAATCATGCAGAAACAAGCTCAACATCATATACCATTAGGGAATTACAAATTAAAATCATGAGATATCACAGCATACCTATTAGCACTGCTAAACTCCAAAAATATGAAAATACCAATTGCTAGAGGGTGAGGAACAAAAGGAGCTCTCCTTCATAGCTGGGGGGGTGCATGTGCAGCCACTTTGTAAGACAATTTGGCAGTTTTTTCCAAAACTAACAAGTCTCACGTTGGGATCCAACAATCATGCTTCCAGTATTCAGGCAACTGCTTTGAAAATCTATGTCCAAATGCAAACAAGGATGCAATTATGCACAGCAGCACTTTCATAATGGCTAAAAACTTGAAGAAATCAGGATATCCTTCAAAAGATGAATGTATAAGCAAATTGGGGTACATCCATGTCAAGGCGAGTAGAATATGCCACCCCAAAATATGTATCTCTGGCATAAGGATTATTGGTCTGCTTTAAAAAAAAAAGGGGGGGGGGCTTCCCTGGAGGCTCAGTGGTTAAGAGTCTGCCTGCCAATGCAGGGGACACGGGTTCGAGCCCTGGTCCAGGAAGAACCCACATGCCGCAGAGCAACTAAGCCCGTGCTCCACAACTACTGAGCCTGCGCTCTAGAGCCCACGAGCCACAACTATTGACCCCGTGTGCCACAACTACTGAAGCCTGCACACCTAGAGCCTGTGCTCCACGAGAAGAAAAGCCACAATGAGAAGCCCATGCACTGCAAAGAAAAGTAGCCCCTGCTCGCCACAACCAGAGAAAAGCCTGCACGCAGCAACGAAGACCCAATGCAGCCAAAAATAAAATAATATATCCAATAAAAATATCTCAGAAAACTGAGATTGCTGTTTTATGAAAGACGTTTACAATACAGAAGTCTCCATTTATAAGGGTATGTCCCTCTTTCCACCAAAAATGGAAGGATAATTAAATCTTAAGTAACTCTTTTCAATGGAGAAGTCCTGACTTAAATGTGCAAACAATCATACCCTTGTTTACTGTGCTTTGCATGATAACCTGCCATAAGTAGTCTTCCCCCCTTCCCCAGCATATTTCTTCTGTTTTTAGCTGAAGAGGTATTTAAGGGGATGGTTTTGGTCATTTCAGGAAGTGACTCAGTTTTCCTTGCTATCCCCGCTGTATTCAGAAGGTATACATGTAATTAAACTTCTGCTTTTCTCCTGGTAATCTGTCTTTTATTTCAGGGGCAGGGGTCCTCAACCAAGAACCTAGAAAAGTAGAGGGAAAATTGTTTTTCCGCCCATACACATGCAGTGGAATACTACTCAGCAGAAAGGAATGCACCATCAGCCTATGGAAAGACATGGATAAATCCTCAGTATATACTGCTACGTGAAAGCATCCAGGCTGAGGAGGCTTCACACAGTATGACCCCATTGGTGACACTCTGGGAAAGGCAAAGCTACACAGATGATAAGCAGATCATGCGGTGGGGGGTTTGAAGTATTCCATGTGACACTCTAGGATGGATACCTGTCACTATGCATTTGTCTAAACCCATAGATGTGTGTAGCCCAAGGGGTCAATCATAATCTATTCAAATTTAGTTATTTAAGATGTAGGAGTGTTGCAGGATGGAATACATTATGTGACAGAGTCTAACTGTATTAGAAATATATGGAAACAACTCACCGTAGGGGATGGGATCAAAGGTGCTGACCTAAGTTACCTTTGGAAATGAATGGAATCTGTAGATTAAAGGCAAAATGGACAGTATATAAACAGTGGGCTTTATTTTACGAAGTTCTTTCCAGGGTGTAGTAGCTAACAACTCTGAAACCTCTGCACATGTAACCTGGAAAGGAGCAATGCATACAGAAATGGCAGATGGTGGGAGCCAGGCTCCTCACTGTGGGAGCGGGAAGTTACAGATAAGCAAGGGGAGAGCCTCTGCCCTCGTAATGCTGGATCTGGGCTTCCTGGGCGGATGTTGACTGGCCGGGGAAACACACAGATCTTCACGCTGGGAAGACCCTGCAGACACAGGAACTTCACGCCCCATCTTTCCACCCATACCTGCTGGAAACACTCAGCCCTCTATCATCAGTCAATTGCAGCGTTTAAGACATTCTCGCCCCCAGGCAGATAAAGGAACATGAGGGTCCTGCTTACCCCTAAGCTGTCCCAGAATCCAGGCCCTGGGGGTGGAGCCAGGTTGGGGGTGCCTGGGCCTCTGACCAGCAGGTGAGAGGAAGGAGGAAGACCAGTCCTGAGGACAGAGGTTCCCTCAAGTCTGTGAGCCCAGGAGCCCCAATGGGATTCATTCCCACTGAGGACACGGGCGGGGTCTGCAGTGGTTCTGTGTTCCCCCTGGGCCCCTTTGATGAAGCCATGGCAGCACTGGGCCCAGACATCTACTGGCAGTGTCTCAAACTCTGACACAGTGGTTTTACAAAGGAACAAGAGAATGGAGCTGAGCCCCTGACAGCCACTCCTTTCTGGCTCTGAGTTGCTTCCAACAGGACCGCAGTCACCTGCACATAGTCTGCTGTGACCTACCTGCCCCCATTGGCCTTTCCTCTCCCTCCCTGCGATGATTCCCGTGACATTTCCAGCCTCAGCCCCTCTTGCAGGCCAGATGCCTCTGTCCAGTCACTGCACCCCCATCTCACCTTGGGGGCTAACAGGCCCCTCAGAGGACTGGGATCCTGCAGCTCCCCACACCCAGGAGCAGCCCCACCTTCCCAGGTTGCCGAGCCCAGGCACCGGGTGTAACCGAGCAGGACCCTACGGGGCCTTCCCAGGACAGACCCCTCCCCGACATCCTCTGCTGTAGCTCCTCTCTGAAATACCTGGATAACAGTATCTGATGCACGCTTCCTGAGTTGTTTTACAGATGCTGAAACCACCACCAAACGGAAGAAATTAACTACCTGATGATCTTGAACAGGTAGCCCCGGAACTTCCGGTGCCTAAGAATTTATAATGTTAACCGCCTGTTACCTCACCATCAACCAGAGAATTGTGCACCAGCTGATCGCATACCCTGCGACCCCCCTCCTTCACTTGGCCTTTAAAATTCCTTTGCTGAAATCCTTCAGGGAGTTTGGGGTTTTGGAGCACAGGCCACCTGGCCTCCTTGTATTGGCACTCTTACAATTAAAGCTGCACTTCCCTTCACCACACCCGGTGTCAGTAGACTGGCTTTACTGCACTCGGGCAAGCGGCCCCAAGTTTCGTTCGGTAACACTGGGGTCTCCCAGGCTCCCACTCTCCTTGTGCCCCACTGACTGTCATCTGCTCCTCCAGAGTCTTGTTGCAGCAAAAATAGAAATGAAGTTTCCCCTCCCCTGAGAACAAGGAAAACAAAGGGAACAGTGAATAGGCTAGAGAAGAAACATAATCTGGCCTGAAAGAGTTAATCACTCCTTGTTTTACTTTGTCACTAATTTGTAGTAACTAGATGTGTACTTTACAAAGCTAATCTCACTCCCTGACACTATGTAATTTACCTCTGGCACCCATTACCCCTAACTCTGTGTGAGTTACATCCCCTGCCTCTCACTCCCTAACCTTATTATGTCCAGCACTTACATTCTATACGCCCTTCATAACAAGTCACCCCCTATAGTTTTTGCATTTCAGAAACAAGGTCACCGGTCGATAAACCAGAAGCAAACGGACGCAATTACCAGACTGCCGTACCCCAATTACCGGGCAGCCTGATGCCAACTATGACTGTTTTGAAATAATGCAAGGGAAAGGAGGAATGCAAGACCTTCACTACTTCGATCCTCATCCTATACCCCAGACTGCGAGAGCCCCACGTATAAAATCTTCCCTGATTCTCAAGGAGGGGTGCCCAGTTCTTGAGGCGCTAGCCGGCTGTGTCTTCCCTGTTGTCTGGCAGAAGAATAAAGCCATCTCTCTCTTCCTCCAAAATCCCTGTCTCCGTATTTCTGTTTGGCCTCGGTGCACAGGGAAGCCGAGATTTCGACAGCAGTCTGTGGCCAGTTCCCACACTAATTCACCTCTACGCCCACAGTCCTGGCCCAAGCCCGATCTTGTGCCTGGTTCCTCCATCAGGCCCTGACAGAACCCCCTGCCCGCACGGTGCACCTCACATCCCACCCCAACGTGGTCTTTCTGAAGCATAAACGAGACTGTGACTCTCCCCCACCTGTAATCCCCCAAAAGTTTCCCCACTTTCGCTAGGGTATCTGCTGGGAGAGACATCTGCCGAGGCCCTGAGTGTCCCCGACATCCCCACTAGGCTGCTGGCTCCTGAGTTCCCTGACAATGAGCACCTCAGCCGGCCAGACGACACGGCAGGAAACCCCAGAACTGCTCACCTCAGGAGGGGACTGGCACGGCCACGGCCTGATCAGAGAGAGCAGAGAAGGGCTCCCCAGCTGGGACACACACTCTGCACAAGTGGCCTCTCCCTGAGCCACTACATCACCTCGTGTGACTTGAGGGAAGGAAGGACCGAGGCACACTTGGCTCCTAAGGAGGATGGGATAGGCTCAGCCATGCCCCCCAAATTCACATGCTGAATCCCTAACCCCCAGGACCCCAGGATGTGGCTGTGGGATTTTTAAAGAGGCGATCAAGGTAAAAATGAGGTCACTAGGGTGGATCTTAATCCAATAGGATTGGTGTCCTACAAGAAGAGATTAGGACACAGATAGGCACAGGGGGAGGCCACATGAGGACCTGGGGAGAAGATGGCTGTCTAAGTACCAAGTAGAGAGACCTCAGGAGAAACCAGCCTGCATACACCTTGATCTCAGACAGCATCCAGGACTGGGAGATAGGTCTGTTATTCAAGCTGCACAGTCTGTGGTATTTGTTACAGCGGTCCTGAGCAGACTCACACACAGGGTAACTCAGGGCTCAGACTGGACAGAGCCCACTCTCCATCCACCTGTACGGGAGTTACAGGATCTTCAGGAACTGAGGAGGGGGTCCCTGAGGAGAGGCACAAGATAGAAGGTGCTAGGCATTAACATGTCTGCATTCATGTTAAACGTGCCTGAAGTCCATTCACACGAGATGGTTTTGTCCTGTATGTACATCGGCACCTTCGGTCTGAACTGCAGATCTTTAGCTTCACCACCTCCACTGAGAGCATTAGCTTCACCTACTGTGGACCATCTCCTATAGGATTTCCAGAACCACAAAGCATCGAACCTTCACAGGACCCAGAGTCTGTGCGCTAGCGTCTGGGCGACCCTCACAGCAGGGCTGCGCAGCTACCCATCAGGACCCATTTCCCTTTTTCCTGTTCACAGCTACCCTGCACCTCCCAGCCTTCCCACTCCTTACAGCTAGGGTGTAGTGTCTCGTGTTACCAAGGGGAAGGGGTGGAGGTGGTGAGGGCTTGGCCAGCCTGCATCCTAGGACGGAGGGCATGATGCCCACCTGGTCACCCCACCCTGCTGGTTGGAGCCCTCACCTGGAAGAAGGGAGGAGAAACAAGGGGGACCTGACACCCACCTGCCCTGGACTGTCATAAGAAGGGGAAAGAGACAGCTTGAGCTTCAGCCCAGTTTTGGGAGACACTTTGTCCAGCAACAAACTTCTGCCTTAAAAGCCAAGGTGCTTTACAAACCCCTCCCCAGCTGTCACAGAAAGTCTGGCTTAATCTCATCACACTTTTCTCAAACCCCAGCTCACACTGAGACCACCTCTCAGGTGATGGTGCTTCAGAGCAGCCCCTTTACAAGATCTCTGGAGTTCAGCTCTCCCAGCCCTGCCTTCAGTTTAAGGGAGAAGTTTCCTTGACAAACCTGCTCAGTTTCCTTGACAACCAAGCTTCGCAATCTCCCAAACTCTTCTCCTTCAAACATTCCTATTCTAGGCTTGGTGAGCCTAAAGTGACTAGTGCTGTCATCATGTGCCAGAGAGTGACTCCTCCAAGCCCGTAGTTACTGGTTACATGATGCTATTGATGACGAAATCCCAAAAGAGCCAGCTTTGCAAGGTAACCACTTCTGGACTCAGCACTGGGTCCCTTTCCACGGACAGAGTCGAGTGGCTGTTTCCACGGGCCCTGTGGTGGAAGAGCTCACCTAATGCAGCCAGGACTTCATCCCTTCCAGGTGATTCCAGGGTCCTCATTCTCCGCAGACCCCCACCCACATGGCTGCTGTCTATGCCAGTCTATACGGGACCTTGGTAATCTCCTAAAATGAGGGTTATTATATACACAGGTAATGGGTTGAATGCTGGCCCCAAAAGATGTGTCCCCCGAGAACACGTGAACAGGACCATATCTGGGAAAAGGGTCTTTGTATATGTAGTTAAGGATCTCAAGGTGAGGTCATCTTGGGTTAGGGTGGCCCTCAATCCAACTGAGAGAGTCCTTATGAGAGACAAAAGAGGAGAGGCACAGACACAGAGGAGAAGCCACGTGAAGACAGAGGCAGAGACGGGAGGGATGCAGCCACGAGCCTGGGGACGCCTGGAGCCCCCAGAAGCTGGAAAAGGCAGGAAGAACCCTATCCTGGAGCCTTTGGAGAGACTTCCGTCCTGCAACACCCTGATCTCAGATGTCTGGTCTCCAGGACTGGGGGAGGATGAATTCCTGTTGTTTTAAACCACCCAGCTTGTGGTCATTTGTTACAGAAGCCACAGAACAGTCACACAGACCCTGCTCTGTAGGATCCTGGAAGTGCGGGTCTCATTAAAGGCCAACAAAGGCTGGATCGCAGAGCCCTGAGAGTCAGCATTGGGCCCCAGAAATCCTAAAGCAGTGGCTGGACACCAGAACGTTGAGGGGTCAGTTGGAAACCCATCCCTAAGGGTGCCGGCTGCACATGGCCTCCCCAGGTTTTTATGCCTGTACATGCGTAAAATAAGTATTTCCATCCTGATTCAGGACCTCTGATATCACCGTTCACATTGCTAATTAAGAACCCACTAGTTACACCGAAGAAAACCCTATCAGGGCACTTGCTCCAGGGGTAAACAATTCTGAAGTTGGTCAGAGGTGGGGAATCGTCTCCCATGCAGCCAGCAGCGCCCCCACAAGGAGCGTCCTCATTGCAAAGCTGGGGGACCATGAGAAGGCATCTCTGAGTAAACGTGAGCTGAGTCCCAGGCCAGCTGCTGCTGAACTTTTCCCACCCTTCCCAGGCAAAACACCTGAATGTGTGCAAGGACTTGAAAGCCTAGAGCAAGGGGCTTGGAATCACACCAGCGACAGCACGCAGGCCGACTTGGTGCCTGCAGGCCAGCCAGGATGGTCCTGGCCCCAGGCACTCTTCTGGAAGCGTTCCATTTCCCTGCCTGAGGTACCCCTTCTGTCCCGGCACCCACTGCTTTTTTCCTTCCTCACCTCTGCCAGGGGAGAAATTCCAGCAGCAGGTATGGGTGGCACATCCTCTTCTTTAGCAGGTGGCAGCCCGGCAACTCCTGCAGAAAGTCCAGCAGAGCCCCACTCACACTGGGCCACCCATAGAGCCGTGGGCCCTACTCCCTCCCACCAGCCCAGCCCCAAGACTGCTGACGGGACAGAGAATATGGCGTCAGGCACAGCTGCAGGGGCTTTTGCTGCCTGGAGGGGTGGTTATATTGACCTCAACCCAGGCACACCTGGGGAGGGCTGGCCGGCCAGGTCAGGCTGCCCAGGTCAGCCAATCCTCGCCCCTCAGAGGCTCAGAGTTGCAGAAAATGGGTCTTGCTGCACCGGCCAGATCCAAGGAACAGATGTAGGGTCCCGAGAGTCAGGATAGACAAGGGGCGGCAGCCCTGGCTTGTTTTCTAATCATTTTATCTGGTCCATGAGTGGGAGACAACTTCAAGAAGACCCTCTCCTAATGAGAGGAACCCAGGAGTCAGGGAGAGGAGGGGTGGTGGGTGGAGACAGAGGCCTGGTGCCCCGGCTGCAGTGGAAACCCCCGGAAGACCAGGTGGAGGGAGACCGCACAGAGTGAAGCCTAGGGTCACAGACCTGTCGGAGCTGCTGTTTGTTAGTTCAAGCCCTGCTCTGAGGTTCTCTGTGTCAGCTCTGAGCGACAGGTGTGCTGGGGGTGCTCTGCAATGAGGGCTATGTGCACGGTTCCCGTGTGCCCAGCCCTGCCAGGGTACCCGTCCAGGGAAGCTCCATATCCAGGGAGGGGCCTGACCACGAGAGCCCCGTGGACTGCTGGGTACCTGCCCAGGTGAGCTCCATATCCTGGGAGGGGCCTGACTATGAGTGCCCCGTGGGCTGCTGGGTACCTGCTCAGGTGAGCTCCATATCCTGGGAGGGGCCTGACCACGAGAGCCCCGTGGGCTGCTGGGTACCTGCTCAGGTGAGCTCCATATTCTGGGAGGGGCCTGACCACGAGAGTCCCGTGGGCTGCTGGGTACCTGCCCAGGTGAGCTCCATATCCTGGGATTGGCCTGACCATGAGAGTCCCGTGGGCTGCTGGGTACCTGCCCAGGTGAGCTCCATATCCTGGGAGGGGCGTGACTACGAGAGTCCTGTGGGCTGCTGGGTACCTGCTCAGGTGAGCTCCATATCCGGGGAGGGGCGTGACTACGAGAGTCCTGTGGGCTGCTGGGTACCTGCTCAGGTGAGCTCTATATCCTGGGAGGGGCCTGACTACAAGAACTCTGTGGGCTGCTGGGTACCTGCCCAGGTGAGCTCCATATCCTGGGAGGGGCCTGACCACGAGAGCCCCGGGTGCTGGGAGGGGGGCGTGTGTATGAGTGTCCTCTCTGTGCAGCCGGCAAAGAGTTGCTTAGCAACTTCCCTGTGGGCGGTGCTGGGATGAAATGAGAACCAGGAGATGCTGCAGGCCCCATGAACCCCTGTCCATCCAGAGTGATGAGGTCAGTAGGTGGGTGCTGGCCACTGTGCTGCATGAGGGAGGCCCCACGGGTACCTCTTGTGTCTTCCACCTGACACCATGGAGGTCTCCCCAGGACAGAGCAGACAGCCTACCTGGGGCAGGTGGGAGCTCCTGGTGATGCTGCAGGGGACATGAGAGGGACGAACCAGGCAGGAGGGGGTGGGAGCCCAGGCAGAGCCATGGGGCTCGGGGCCAAGGGGGCTTTTCTGGGTCTGAGCTGGGAGCGGACGTGCAGGTGGTGAGTGTGGTCCAGGAAAGCTGCCGTGGTGACGTGAGGCTGAACCTGCTTCAGAGTGACAAGCTTTCCGGGTGATCCCAGAACAGGATAGTGAGACGGATCCTGTTAGAAGAAGGTGAGTGAATCCCCCCAAGAGGAGGCTCTGTGAGCTGGCCCCGGGAGGGGGGCTAAGGGAACAGGTGTGGAAGCTGTGGGGAGTGGGCAGTCCCCCTGGGTGGGCGGCGGGTGCAGACCCCACTCCGTGGTTCCACAGCTTGCTTCCGGCTGGATTACTTGGCCTCTCGGAGCCTCAGCTTCCTGGTCTGCTCGTGGAGTGATGGTAGCGTGGACTGACTAGTAATTTGCTCAGAACAGGGTAGAAAGTGGTCTAGTGGAAATTCTACGGAACACCATCAGTATGGGAATCGCAGGTCCTGTTTCCCGCAGGTCTGTTTTCAGGATCAGGAGAGCAAATCCGAGCAGACTTGCAGCAGAGCCTGGGGATGGGCTCCGTTCGGTGGGTTCCCCGGTTTTCTGAATCTCGGAAGGAGCAGCTCCAGTGGGCAGTGGCAGTTTCATCCCACACCTGGAAACATCCAAACCTCAAGGACCAGCAGCCCCCGAGCCCTGTGTCTGGGCCCCCAGGAGGCAGACGGGATACGCCAGCCTCCTCCTCGGCCCTCTTCCTGCCCAGAACATTCGAGGTCCAGGCCGTCATTAGGGAGAAGCAGGGATGGGGGTGTCCCATGTGGGAAGAGAACACGGAGCAGCTTGTGTACATGGACGTCCACACCAGGAATGTGGGTCGGTGTGACGTGGGCACTGGGAGGGGCAGACGGTGGGCTGAGGAAGCAGGGCGGGGCCGGGGGTCCCGAAGAGGGGGTGTGCGAGCTTTGCCTGTGCCGGGCCTCAGACTCCACGGGGCTTCCCTCCCCTGGTCACTGGGGAGGAGGAGCCGAGCAGCATTGGTGGGGTGACCACTCGCGTCCCCAGGCCCTGCCAGCATCAGACCTTCAGGTTCCGGGTCGGGGAGCCTGATGAGTGCAGGTCCAGCCGTGCCCGCCAGGGAGGCCTGGAGGGGTCGGGCGGGAAGCACTGGTTTGGTCATCCCCTGTGCGGAAGCTTCCGAGCCAGTGTCCAGTGGGAGCGCTCACCTCACACGTGGGTTTCACGTCCACAGCTCAGATCACCTTCTAGCCGCTTGGTTTGTTTTCTAGACACAAAGTCCTAATATCTCCTATGTCCCCTGCCCGTGAAAAGGCACGTCTGATCTGGCACCAGGTGCAGCCTCTGGTCCCTCCTGACTGGAGGCCCAGCAGCCAGTGTCACCCCATCATGACTGTCAGGGGGTGTCAGGCGTGTGGGGACGAGAGTACACGGTCCAGGCCCACGAGGGGGCTGTGCCGTCCACGGAGCCGGTGCTGTGGCTGTACCTGTGCCATGCCCCCACCCCACGGGCAGAGACCACCGTCCCCTTACAGACGGTTACCAAGTGAAGTCACATGGACCCTGCGCGGGCCCGAGCCTGGCGAGGCGCTCTGCCTCAGTGGGGAAGGTCTCCTTTTTCCATGTGGGTTCAAGTAAGCAAATAACAAAACCAAAGCTGAGACCAGCACAGCACAGGCTCTGGAGAAGCGGGAACTAAGTTCACAGATCAACTTCTCGGCCTCCTGGAGAGAGTGGTTTAATTTGAAAGAGTAAAGACAAAGGGAGGAGGAGTGCAGCTAATGATGGGGATGAAGAGGCCTTCCGGGGAAGGGGCGGGGCTTTTTCCAAGGGGGTGGGGTACCACCTCCTTTCACCCGTCTCTGGTCCTTCATGTCCAGTCATGGCCACTGGTAGGTGCGTCACTTCATATGCTGATATAGTAAATTCAACATGTGATGAGACTCAGGGTCTGTTGGAGGTCACATTCGTTGCCATCTTGGTCCCAGCTGGTTCCATCTGTTTGTTTGTTTGTAGTTTCCTTTCTTATCTCTGGACCCCTTAACTTAAATACTTAGGTGAACTCCTGCTGAAGTTGGGGGGTGGAGGACAGCCCTGTGAAAAGTGGGTCCACGGGTTCTGAGCAGGGCCTGGAGCAGCTCTGACAACAAGAGGAGGAGGCTGAGACGGGCGGTCATTCTGACGCCCGCACTGGGGCCTGTGGTCGGCATGCGGAGGTGGTCAGCTGGGGCACGTGTCAGGGAATGTTCTCGGTGTTTACACAGAAGATGTGAACGTGGGCCCAGATGCAGAGCTGCCTGCAGACGCTGCTACAGAACCCCCTGATTCTTTCCTGAGAAAACTGGTGGGGGGGCATTCAGGCAACAGGGCAAACAGCTTGCTCTGGACGTTCTTGTGGGGAAGTGGGGACTTAGCAACAGGGGCTCAGCCCGCATAACCCCAGAAGCCCTCCCAGGACAGCCCCAGAACCGCTTCTGGAATGGCAAGGAGAAGTGGGTCTTCCACCTACTAGACGTGGAGGAAAGGGCTGGGGTCTGCAGGGCCGCCCTCGCCTTCAGGGACTGGCTGGGAGGCTCACAGGACCCAGCACATTCTTGTGGCTTGTGTGCTCACAGCTGAGATGGGTCACAGCACGCAGTAGGGATGCACGGGAGGGAGGGCCCCTGCTCCGGTCACCTCATGGCCCTTCATGCCCACTCCTTCCCTCGAGGGTCTCTAGGGTGTCTCTTCCCCCAGCGACGAAGGCCAGAACCATGACAGTTACCCGCACCACCGTCCCCCCAGGGAAGCTCACTAGAGGCTTGGAACCCGGCTGGGGGCTGGTCACGTGGTGTTGTCTGCCCTCACCCTCCAAAATACCAGTGCCCAGACGGGGAGCCGGGGCTCAGCATGAACCACATGGCTTGTGCAAACAGCACGGGCGCAGGGGGCTGCCCTTAAAGGGAGGCGGGAGGGTTTAGATCAGGGCAGGGAGCTGCTCACCAGCTGCATTAGCTTCCCGGGGCAGCTGTGACAAACGACCACAAACGGAGGCTCAGAGCAACAGAAACCTGTCCTCTCTCAGTCCTGGAGGCCAGACGTCTGAGGTCAAGGTGTCCCAGGGCCGCGCTCCCTCCGGAGGCTCCAGGGGAGGGCCCTGCCTGTCTCTTCCAGCTTCTGGGGGCTCCAGACATCCCTGGGCTTGTGGCCGCATCCCTCCCATCTCTACCTCCGTCCTCACATGGTGTCTCCTGTGTGTCTGTGTCTCTCCGCTTGTCCCTTAGAAGGACACTGTCCCTGATTTAGGGCCACCCTGATCCAGGATGACCTCATCTTCATATCCGTAACTAATTATACCTGAAAAGACCTTACTTCCAAATGAGGTTCCGTTCTCAGATTCTGGGGGGCATGACGTGGACATAACTTCTGGGGGACCCCCATTCAACCCACTATAGCACCCAGTTCCCAGATGCCAGCCGACCTTCCTCAGGACAGCATCAGGCTGGTGATGTTCTGTCTTTCTGCACAGAGTTGCCTCTTGTTTCTTGTGGTAACCGTGAGGTTGGGTGGGGGGCGCTGCGGCTGACCTCCCGGTCATTCCAGGGACCACGCTGACGTGTCCTTCCCGGGAGAGTGCGAGCACGGCCAGGGCTCCCTGTGCACACTCCACACTGACCGCTTGGTGGTCAGACACCTGCATGGGCTGGACCAGTCCCCAGCACATTCTACCACATCCACAGCCTGGTGGACTCTGTGTGGGCCTATGACCAGGAGGTGGGGACCGGCAGGATGGGTGGGAGCCCTCCTGCCTGCCACGTGACCTCCAGCCCACCACAGACCCTCCAGTCCTGCCATGGACACCCCCATCGCATTAACCCCCAAGAGGGCTTCTGGGAGGGGTGAGAATTTGACCATGAAGAAGACAGGGCAGGCCCTAACTGCAGCAGGTGAAGGCAAGGACTGGGGTTGCTTGGCTATTTGTCCCCCAAAGACCCAGAATGTGGGCTCTGACTTGAGGGGTCCACCTCCACCTGGGCTCACCTGGGGGGTCGCTGCAGGGAGAGCGTGTCCTTGGGTGATTTTCCAACTCTCCCCACATCAGCCTCACCCCCTGGGCCCCCCCTGACCCCATTAATAGTCTTTAAATAGTGTCTCTCACCCAACAGGCCTACGTGGGAGATTTTAATATTGTGTGGGAGTCCAGTGACCAGCGTCCATGTGTCCTGTGTGTCTTGGGAGGGGAAGGAGCCTCGCTCTCACATTCCTGCCTCAGTGCACCTGGGGTCGGGGGCAGCAGACCCAGGCTCTGTTCTGGCAGAAGCTCCCTTTCTGTGAACAAGGCTTCCCCCTATCCCATTATCCTCACTGGAGGCTCAGGAGGCCACAACATCAGGGCACCTCCAGCACCAGGACTCCACCCTAGGGAATTTCTCAAGAGCAGGGACCAGGCCTGGAGGCGGAGGGGAGGAGGGAGCTGGCCTCTTCAGGATCCCAGGGGCTAGGATGCGTCCTACCCAGGAGGGCCTTGGACTCAGTTAAACTTCCATCCGGGGTCTCCTACCCTCCCCTGGTAGAGGGGCCCTTCAGATTCCAGGGCCCCAAGATCCTCCCCACAGACTTCTGACCCCACCTGCAGAGTCGGGGACCCAGAGACCCCCTCCCCGGCTTCTTTTTTCTTGGAGGCTCCCAGAATTCCCTGAAGATGTTATACTCAGGGTTTATTATGCTGAAGGATGCAAGTTAAAATCAGCAAGGATGGGGGGATGAGCAGGGTCCAGCTTCCTTGGCTGTGGCAGCCCAGGGAAGCCCACCTAAGTCCTGAAGTGCAGGGTTTATTGGGGGCTGTCACGTCAATGTGGGGACCACTATGTGCCTGGCCTTGGCCTCCAGCCCCCGGGGGCGACTCAGGAAGCCCCACGGTGTATCACGCCGTCAGCACAGACCAGCCTGGAGCGAGGCCCATGGAGCATGGACACTCCCAAAAGACTCAAGGTGACCTCCTAGAGCCAGGAGCAGAGGCCCGGCCTCTCTGTGGGCAGGTGAACCCACACCACACAGGCCCTGGTACAGTGTCCTTTCCATGTGGTCAGCATGGGTGCATGTGGGTCAGCAAGTGTCTGTGTGTCTCAGCCTGTAACCACAGACCACACTGTCCTGCTCTGCTCCCAAGAGCGAGGCCAATGGAGGACAACGTGGGTGGGAACAAAGCTGGGCCATGGTCAGGCTGGGTGAGAAAGGGTCCGAGGAGCGAGAACCCGGCTGCCCTTGCCTGGTGAGCCGAGAGCTGACGTCCGCCCTGTGGTCAGTCCATCTCCCCACATCCCGAGGTAGAGCTGCCTTTTCTGCACCCTGGGGCAGGGTCATGCCTGTGTATACAGCAGGACGCACAGCAGTGCACGCAGCAGGCCTGATGCCTGCCCTTGGCATGTAGTCGGGGGCTTGGTGAGGGTGGAACATCCTGACAGGACGTGGGCTGACCCCGGTGAGGATGTAGGGGTGAAGTGTTTGGGAGCCTCTGGAGGGAACCCTCACCTGTCTGCACAGGTGGATTGAGGACACAGACCAAGGGTGGGCAGGCGGGGAGCCCAGTCCTGGGTCATCCCTGAGGCTGGAGGAGGGGTGTGGAGCAGGGGGTGATGGCGGTGGGGAGGAGGGGCTGATCACAGGACAGTGAGGAGACAGAGGATCCGAGGCAGCGGGGAAGGTAAAGACTGTGCCTGATGGGAGGACGAAGAGACCAGCAGGCGGCGCTGTAGGCACGGGTAGCAGGCCTGCTCCCTGCAGGGCGGCGCCAGAGCACTGCACTGCTGGAAACCACGGGATGTCCAGACAGAACCCCAGAGGATGGGGGGCCATATGGGCAGGAAGAGTTTGGAAGTCACCTTATCTCCACATGTTCTGGGGGAGGGTTCCCTGCTCCAGCCTCTTTCCTTAGAGTTTCCCCACCTGGGGAAGTCAGCACACTCAATAGCTGGTCGTGCAAGGCTTGGAATTCGTCGGGAGGATGAAAGGGAAAAGGGGGGAAGGAATGAGAAATAAGCTCTACGTATTTGGACAGCACATGACACTCTAATTTCCAATCAGGAGGAGGAATTTCCCAAAGGCTCAGGCTGCCCCTGTAACCAGAATGGGGCTTGAAGCAATCCTGCCACTTTGTGGCCGGTTCCAGAAAGAAGTTGAAGACACTTGCTCAGGGGCACTGCAATCCACAACGCCTGCAAACTTGTAAGTGACAACTATCGTAGAAAAACGTCTTGGGGTAAGTAACTGAAAAGAACTTGAAAACAAGGCAGAATTGCAGGAACTGGATTGCAAGAGGTAGATTGGACTTGCCGTTAAAGCACATGAAAGCTGCTCAATATTGCCTGTGATTCAGTTGGCCAAAAAGGGTGTACAGGTCGAAACCCATATGACCTTTGTGGCCAAGCAAATATGCAGGAAACACAAATCAACACGACAAAGATGTAGCACTTTGCCCCAGTCAGAATGGCCAACCTCACAAAGTGTAAAAACAACAAATGGAGGAGAGGATGTGGAGAAAATGGAACCCTGCTACGCTGATGGTGGGAATGTCAATTGCTAACAGCCACGCTGGAGAAGGGTATGATGTTTCCTAAAAATTCTAAAAAATAGAGCTACAGGGACTTCCTGGTGGTGCAGACGTTAAGAATCCAACTGCCAAGGCAGAGGACACGGGGTCGAGCCTTAGTCCAGAAAGATAACACATGCCACGGAGCAACTAAGCCAATGCACGACAACTACTGAGCCTGTGCTCTAGAGCCCGTGAGCCACAACTACTGAAGCCTGGTGCCTAAAGCCAGTGCTCCGCAAGAAGAGAAGCCACGGCAATGAGAAGCCCGCACACTTCAACGAAGAGTAGCCCCAACTTCCTGCAACTAGAGAAACCCCACATGAAATAACGAAGACCCAACACAGGCAAAATTAATTACTTACTTAATTAAAAAACAATAGAGTTACAGAGCATACGGCACTACCACTCCTGGGGATATATTTCGGGATAACCATAAATCGACAAGACACAGGAACTTCAACTATTACTGCAGCACTTTTGCAGGATCCTCGACTTGGAAACAATATAAATGTCCTTGGAAGGAAAAAATGGATAAAGACGATATGGTACGTATCTACGATGGAATAGTACTCAGCCATGAAACCAATGAAATAAGGCCAGTTGCAGCAACTCGAGTGGACTTAGATAAAATCATTCTAAGTGACAAAAGTCAGACACAAAAACACACTTGGCACAAGATACTATTTATAGGTGGAATATAAAAATGGTTACACATGAACTAAATTACAAAACAGAAACAGGGTCACACATTTACAAAACACACTTATGGCTGATAAAGTGGAAAGGTGGGGTGGGGTGAGATATAAACCAGAGGGTTGAAATTAACACAGCTACGGTTCCAAAAACCAAATAGGTAATCGACAAAATCTACTCTATAGCTCAAGAAGTGGACTCAGCACACTCTAGTCACCAGAAAAGAATATATACGACGGGTAAGAATCTTAAAAGAATTTACGGATATCTCTCTGTAAGTGAAACAAGTGGATGTGCAGGAGCAAGAAAGACAGCATTGAAAATCACCTTTACCAAATGATAAAAATAAATTAAAAAAAAGACAAAGAAAGAAAATGTTACAAAATTCGTTAGGGGAATGTGAGGCAACCTACATTGAACATATTTAGACGCACAGCTGGATGAGACATAAGGCTGGACACTCCTGGGGCTGAGAGGATTGGAGAGGTTGGGTGAGCAAGTGCAGACACTTTCAAGTAATACTGTGTGGTACCCATTCCATGGGTCCCAAATCTCCAGGTTCAAGGGCATCTTCCTACATCGAAAACATGCACGAGAAACCCAGAAGATGTTACACCGTGTGATCGGGAAAGGTTTCTAAAACGCAGCTCATTTCTCATCTCCTGGTGCTCAGGTCTGCCATTCCAGCCATTTTACTAACAATCTCCCCACTTAGGGAATCAGACATTTCTCCCCCTGTTTTGTACAGTTTGAAATTCGTGCTGAAGAAGAATGGGAAGAGGGGGAACCAATGAGAGACTAGCTCTAGGTGTTGGGACAGGCACAGGTCACTCTATTTTCCCATCAGGAAGAAGAATTAACCAGAGGCTCAACCTGCCGCCCGGAACCAGAATAGGGCCTGAAGCAATCCTGCGCTTTTGCGGCCAGCTCCCAAAAAGAGAGTTGAAAAATGGATCTCAGGGGCACTGCAATTCACAAAGCTGCACAGTTATAAATGATAACTCTCGCCCACAAATATATTGAGGGAAGGCAACGAAGAGGATTTGAAAGCAAGGCAGAATTGCAGGAAACAGATTTCAGGAGGTAGATTCGAATCGCCTTTAAAGCACAGGAAAAGCGGCAAAACCTCGACAATGATGCCCTTGGCCAAAAAGGGCGTATGCGTTTTTTCCTGAATGTATTCAGGAAAAAACGCATACGCCCTTTTTGGCCAACCAAGCAACCTGGAAAGGCAAATCAGCGCTACAAAGAAGTCTCGCTTCCCATCGGTCAAAAGGGCCATGCTGAATAAAGTGTCAAAACTAGAAATGCAGGACAGGCCATGGAGAAAGGGGAGTCTTGCTACGCTGATGGGCGGGATGTAAATTGCCGACAGCCACTCTGGAGAAGTGTACGGTGTGTCCTGAAACATCTAAAGAACTCAGCTTAGAGAGCATAGGGCACTTCCACTCATGGGCGTCTAAATTGGGAAAACTAAAAATCAGCAAGACACAGGCACCCCAAAGTTTAGGGCTGCTCTGTTGACAAGAACCTCCACTTCATTACACCTTAAATATCCCAGGAAAGAGAAAGATGGAGAAAGAAGTTGTGGTCCTTATGTACAATGGAATATCACTCAGCCATGAAATCAACGTCATAAGGCTAGTAGCAGCATGATGAGTGGATTCAGGTACGACGATTCCAAGTAAAATAAGTCACACAGAAAAAGACACTAATCATAAGATATCACTTATAGAGGGAATGTAAAAATCGCTACACTTGAACTGAATTACAAAACAGAACAGAGTCACACGTTTAGAAAACACACTATGGCTGCCTAACGGGAAAGGTGAGGTGGGGTGATGCCTAAAACAAGGGTTTCAAATTAGCTCAGATACCGTTCCATAAACCCAATATGTAATAGACAAGACCTACTCCTTGCTCAGTGAACTGAACTCAACACCCCCTATTCACCGCCCAAGAATATATCTGACTAGTAAGAATCTACAAACCTATGTATTGATATCTCTCTGGAAGTGAGTCAAGTGGGTGTAAAGCGGCATGAACACAGCAGTGAAAAGCAGCTAAACCCCATTATAAAAATCAATTACTTTTAAAAACCCGTGAAACAAAGACAGTGAAAGAGAGAGAATTTCTTACAAAATTCGTTCAGGGGCTGTGATGCCACCTGGATGGACCATATCTAGACCCACAGATGATTGAGACATTCGGGTGGACACTCTTGGGGCTGACAGGTTTGGTGAGGTTGGGTGAGCAAACGCAGACCCTTTAAAGTAATACTGCGTGGTACCCATCCCATGGGTCCCAAATCTCCAGGTTCAAGAGCATCTTCCTACATCGAAAACATGCATGAGAAACCCAGAAGATGGTACACCGTGTGATCGGGAAAGGTTTCTAAAATGCACCTCATTTCTCATCTCCTTGTGCTTGGGTTCGTCATTCCAGCCGCTTTACGAGCAATCTCCCTCCTTGGAGATTCAGCACCTTTAACCTCCTGTTCCGTACATGTTGCAATTTGTCCTGAGGATGAACGGGAAATGGGAGAACCAATGAGAGACTAGCTCTAGGTGTTGGGACAGGCACAGGTCACTCTATTTTCCCATCAGGAAGAAGAATTAACCACAGGCTCAGCCTGCCGCCCGGAACCAGAATAGGGCCTGAAGCAATCCTGCGCTTATGCGGCCAGTTCCCAAAAAAGCGAATTGAAAAATGGAGCTCAGGGGCACTGCAATTCACAAACCTGCAGAGTTATAAATGAAAACTCTCGCCCACAAATACATTGAGGGAAGACAACGAAGAGGATTTGAAAGCAAGGCAGAATTGCAGGAAACAGATTTCAGGAGGTAGATTCGAATCGCCTTTAAAGCACAGGAAAAGCGGCAAAACCTCGACAATGATGCCCTTGGCCAAAAAGGGCGTATGCGTTTTTTCCTGAATATATTCAGGAAAAAACGCATACGCCCTTTTTGGCCAAGCAAGCCACCTGGAAAGGTAAATCAGCGCTACAAAGAAGTCTCGCTTCCCATCGGTCAAAAGGGCCATGCTGAATAAAGTGTCAAAACCAGAAATGCAGGAGAGGCCATGGAGAAATGGGAGCCTTGCTACGCTGATGGGCGGGATGTAAATTGCCAACAGCCACTCTGGAGAAGTGTACGGTGTGTCCTGAAACATCTAAAAAACTCGGCTTAGAGAGCATAGGGCACTTCCACTCATGGGCGTCTAATTTGGGAAAACTAAAAATCAGCAAGGCACAGGCACTCCAAAGTTAGGGTTGCTCTGTTGACAAGAACCTCCACTTCATTCCACCTTAAATATCCCAGGAAAGAGAAAAATGGATAAAGAAGTTGTGGTCCTTAGGTACAATGGAATATCACTCAGCCATGAAATCAACGTCATAAGGCTAGTAGCAGCATGAAGAGTGGATTCAGGTACGACGGTTCTAAGTGAAATAAGTCACACAGAAAAAGACACTACTCATAAGATATCACTTATAGAGGGAAAGTAAAAACCGCTACACTTGAACTGAATTACAAAACAGAACAGAGTCACACATTTAGAAAACACACTATGGCTGCCTAACGGGAAAGGTGAGGTGGGGTGATGCCTAAAACAAGGGTTTCAAATTAGCTCAGATACCGATCCATAAACCCAATATGTAATAGACAAGACCTACGCCTTGCTCAGTGAAGTGGACTCAACACCCCCTATTCACCGCCCAAGAATATATCTGACTAGTAAGAATCTTCAAACCTATGTATTGATATCTCTCTGGAAGTGAGTCAAGTGGGTGTAAAGCGGCATAAACACAGCAGTGAAAAGCAGCTAAACCCCATTAGGGAAATCAATTACTGTTAAAAACCCGTGAAACAAAGACAGTGAAAGAGAGAGAAATTCTTACAAAATTCGTTAAGGGGCTGTGATGCCACCTGGATTGACCGTATCTAGACCCACAGCTGATTGAGACATAAGGGTGGACACTCTTGGGGCTGAGAGGTTTGGTGAGGTTGGGTGAGCAAACGCAGACCCTTTAAAGTAATACTGCGTGGTACCCGTCCGATGGGTCCCAAATCTCCAGGTTCAAGGGCATCTTCCTACATCAAAAACATGCATGAGAAACCCAGAAGATGGTACACCGTGTGATCGCGAAAGGTTTCTAAAACGCACCTCATTCTCATCTCCTTGTGCTCGGGGTCGCCATTCCAGCCGCTTTACTAGCAATCACCCTCCTTGGAGAATCAGCACTTTAACCTCCTGTTCCGTACAGGTTGCAATTTGTCCTGAGGATGAACGGGAAGAGGGGGAACCAATGAGCGACTAGCTCTAGGTGTTGGGACAGGCACAGGTCACTCTATTTTCCCATCAGGAAGACGAATTAACCACAGGCTCAGCCTGCCGCCCGGAAGCAGAATAGGGCCTGAAGCAATCCTACGCTTTTGCGGCCAGCTCCCAAAAAAGCGAGTTGAAAAATGCAGCTCAGGGGCACCGCAAATCACAAACCTGCAGAGTTATAAATGATAACTCTCGCCCACAAAAATATTGAGGGAAGGCAAAGAAGAGGATTTGAAAGCAAGGCAGAATTGCAGGAAACAGATTTCAGGAGGTAGATTCGAATCGCCTTTAAAGCACAGGAAAAGCGGCAAAACCTCGACAATGATGCCCTTGGCCAAAAAGGGCGTATGCGTTTTTTCCTGAATGTATTCAGGAAAAAACGCATACGCCCTTTTTGGCCAACCAAGCAACCTGGAAAGGCAAATCAGCGCTACAAAGAAGTCTCGCTTCCCATCGGTCAAAAGGGCCATGCTGAATAAAGTGTCAAAACCAGAAATGCAGGAGAGGCCATGGAGAAATGGGAGCCTTGCTACGCTGATGGGCGGGATGTAAATTGCCAACAGCCACTCTGGAGAAGTGTACGGTGTGTCCTGAAATATCTAAAAAACTCGGCTTAGAGAGCATAGGGCACTTACACTCATGGGCGTCTAATTTGGGAAAACTAAAAATCAGCAAGGCACAGGCACTCCAAAGTTTAGCGTTGCTCTGTTGACAAGAACCTCCACTTCATTCCACCTTAAATATCCCAGGAAAGAGAAAAATGGATAAAGAAGTTGTGGTCCTTAGGTACAATGGAATATCACTCAGCCATGAAATCAACGTCATAAGGCTAGTAGCAGCATGAGGAGTGGATTCAGGTACGACGGTTCTAAGTGAAATAAGTCACACAGAAAAAGACACTAATCATAAGATATCACTCATAGAGGGAAAGTAAAAACCGCTACACTTGAACTGAATTACAAAACAGAACAGAGTCACACATTTAGAAAACACACTATGGCTGCCTAACGGGAAAGGTGAGGTGGGGTGATGCCTAAAACAAGGGTTTCAAATTAGCTCAGATACCGTTCCATAAACCCAATATGTAATAGACAAGACCTACTCCTTGCTGAGTGAACTGGACTCAACACCCCCTATTCACCGCCCAAGAATAGATCTGACTAGTAAGAATCTTCAAACCTATGTATTGATATCTCTCTGTAAGTGAGTCAAGTGGGAGTAAAGAGGCATAAACACAGCAGTGAAAAGCAGCTAAACCCCATTAGGAAAATCAATTACTTTTAAAAACCCGTGAAACAAAGACAGTGAAAGAGAGAGAAATTCTTACAAAATTCGTTCAGGGGCTGTGAGGCCACCTGGATTGACCATATGTAGACCCACAGCTGATTGAGACATAAGGGTGGACACTCTTGGGGCTGAGAGGTTTGGTGAGGTTGGGTGAGCAAACGCAGACCCTTTAAAGTAATACTGCGTGGTACCCGTCCCATGGGTCCCAAATCTCCAGGTTCAAGGGCATCTTCCTACATCGAAAACATGCATGAGAAACCCAGAAGATGGTACACCGTGTGATCGGGAAAGGTTTCTAAAACGCACCTCATTTCTCATCTCCTTGTGCTCGGGGTCGCCATTCCAGCCGCTTTACTAGCAATCTCCCTCCTTGGAGAATCAGCACGTTTAACCTCCTGTTCCGTACAGGTTGCAATTTGTCCTGAGGATGAACGGGAAGAGGGGGAACCAATGAGCGACTAGCTCTAAGTGTTGGGAAAGGCACAGGTCACTCTATTTTCCCATCAGGAAGAAGAATTAACCACAGGCTCAGCCTGCCGCCCGGAACCACAATAGGGCCTGAAGCAATCTTACGCTTTTGCGGCCAGCTCCCAAAAAAGCGAGTTGAAAAATGGAGCTCAGGGGCACTGCAAATCACAAACCTGCAGAGTTAGAAATGATAACTCTCGCCCACAAAAATATTGAGGGAAGGCAACGAAGAGGATTTGAAAGCAAGGCAGAATTGCAGGAAACAGATTTCAGGAGGTAGATTCGAATCGCCTGTAAAGCACAGGAAAAGCGGCAAAACCTCGACAATGATGCCCTTGGCCAAAAAGGGCGTATGCGTTTTTTCCTGAATATATTCAGGAAAAAACGCATACGCCCTTTTTGGCCAACCAAGCAACCTGGAAAGGCAAATCAGCGCTACAAAGAAGTCTCGCTTCCCATCGGTCAAAAGGGCCATGCTGAATAAAGTGTCAAAACCAGAAATGCAGGAGAGGACATGGAGAAATGGGAGCCTTGCTACGCTGATGGGCGGGATGTAAATTGCCAACAGCCACTCTGGAGAAGTGTACGGTGTGTCCTGAAACATCTAAAAAACTCGGCTTAGAGAGCATAGGGCACTTCCACTCATGGGCGTCTAATTTGGGAAAACTAAAAATCAGCAAGGCACAGGCACTCCAAAGTTTAGGGTTGCTCTGTTGACAAGAACCTCCACTTCATTCCACCTTAAATATCCCAGGAAAGAGAAAAATGGATAAAGAAGTTGTGGTCCTTAGGTACAATGGAATATCACTCAGCCATGAAATCAACGTCATAAGGCTAGTAGCAGCATGATGAGTGGATTCAGGTACGACGGTTCTAAGTGAAATAAGTCACACAGAAAAAGACACTAATCAGAAGATATCACTTATAGAGGGAATGTAAAAACCGCTACACTTGAACTGAATTACAAAACAGAACAGAGTCACACATTTAGAAAACACACTATGGCTGCCTAACGGGAAAGGCGAGGTGGGGTGATGCATAAAACAAGGGTTTCAAATTAGCTCAGATACCGATCCATAAACCCAATATGTAATAGACAAGACCTACGCCTTGCTCAGTGAAGTGGACTCAACACCCCCTATTCACCGCCCAAGAATATATCTGACTAGTAAGAATCTTCAAACCTATGTATTGATATCTCTCTGGAAGTGAGTCAAGTGGGTGTAAAGCGGCATAAACACAGCAGTGAAAAGCAGCTAAACCCCATTAGGGAAATCAATTACTGTTAAAAACCCGTGAAACAAAGACAGTGAAAGAGAGAGAAATTCTTACAAAATTCGTTCAGGGGCTGTGATGCCACCTGGATTGACCGTATCTAGACCCACAGCTGATTGAGACATAAGGGTGGACACTCTTGGGGCTGAGAGGTTTGGTGAGGTTGGGTGAGCAAACGCAGACCCTTTAAAGTAATACTGCGTGGTACCCGTCCGATGGGTCCCAAATCTCCAGGTTCAAGGGCATCTTCCTACATCAAAAACATGCATGAGAAACCCAGAAGATGGTACACCGTGTGATCGCGAAAGGTTTCTAAAACGCACCTCATTCTCATCTCCTTGTGCTCGGGGTCGCCATTCCAGCCGCTTTACTAGCAATCACCCTCCTTGGAGAATCAGCACTTTAACCTCCTGTTCCGTACAGGTTGCAATTTGTCCTGAGGATGAACGGGAAGAGGGGGAACCAATGAGCGACTAGCTCTAGGTGTTGGGACAGGCACAGGTCACTCTATTTTCCCATCAGGAAGACGAATTAACCACAGGCTCAGCCTGCCGCCCGGAAGCAGAATAGGGCCTGAAGCAATCCTACGCTTTTGCGGCCAGCTCCCAAAAAAGCGAGTTGAAAAATGCAGCTCAGGGGCACCGCAAATCACAAACCTGCAGAGTTATAAATGATAACTCTCGCCCACAAAAATATTGAGGGAAGGCAAAGAAGAGGATTTGAAAGCAAGGCAGAATTGCAGGAAACAGATTTCAGGAGGTAGATTCGAATCGCCTTTAAAGCACAGGAAAAGCGGCAAAACCTCGACAATGATGCCCTTGGCCAAAAAGGGCGTATGCGTTTTTTCCTGAATATATTCAGGAAAAAACGCATACGCCCTTTTTGGCCAACCAAGCAACCTGGAAAGGCAAATCAGCGCTACAAAGAAGTCTCGCTTCCCTTCGGTCAAAAGGGCCATGCTGAATAAAGTGTCAAAACCAGAAATGCAGGAGAGGCCATGGAGAAATGGGAGCCTTGCTACGCTGATGGGCGGGATGTAAATTGCCAACAGCCACTCTGGAGAAGTGTACGGTGTGTCCTGAAACATCTAAAAAACTCGGCTTAGAGAGCATAGGGCACTTCCACTCATGGGCGTCTAATTTGGGAAAACTAAAAATCAGCAAGGCACAGGCACTCCAAAGTTTAGGGTTGCTCTGTTGACAAGAACCTCCACTTCATTCCACCTTAAATATCCCAGGAAAGAGAAAAATGGATAAAGAAGTTGTGGTCCTTAGGTACAATGGAATATCACTCAGCCATGAAATCAACGTCATAAGGCTAGTAGCAGCACAATGAGTGGATTCAGGTACGACGGTTGTAAGTGAAGTAAGTCACACAGAAAAAGACACTAATCAGAAGATATCACTTATAGAGGGAAAGTAAAAACCGCTACACTTGAACTGAATTACAAAACAGAACAGAATCACACATTTAGAAAACACACTATGGCTGCCTAACGGGAAAGGCGAGGTGGGGTGATGCATAAAACAAGGGTTTCAAATTAGCTCAGATACCGTTCCATAAACCCAATATGTAATAGACAAGACCTACTCCTTGCTCAGTGAACTGGACTCAACACCCCCTATTCACCGCCCAAGAATAGATCTGACTAGTAAGAATCTTCAAACCTATGTATTGATATCTCTCTGTAAGTGAGTCAAGTGGGAGTAAAGCGGCATAAACACAGCAGTGAAAAGCAGCTAAACCCCATTAGGAAAATCAATTACTTTTAAAAACCCGTGAAACAAAGACAGTGAAAGAGAGAGAAATTCTTACAAAATTCGTTCAGGGGCTGTGAGGCCACCTGGATTGACCATATGTAGACCCACAGCTGATTGAGACATAAGGGTGGACACTCTTGGGGCTGAGAGGTTTGGTGAGGTTGGGTGAGCAAACGCAGACCCTTTAAAGTAATACTGCGTGGTACCCGTCCCATGGGTCCCAAATCTCCAGGTTCAACGGCATCTTCCTACATCGAAAACATGCATGAGAAACCCAGAAGATGGTACACCGTGTGATCGGGAAAGGTTTCTAAAACGCACCTCATTTCTCATCTCCTTGTGCTCGGGGTCGCCATTCCAGCCGCTTTACTAGCAATCTCCCTCCTTGGAGAATCAGCACGTTTAACCTCCTGTTCCGTACAGGTTGCAATTTGTCCTGAGGATGAACGGGAAGAGGGGGAACCAATGAGCGACTAGCTCTAAGTGTTGGGAAAGGCACAGGTCACTCTATTTTCCCATCAGGAAGAAGAATTAACCACAGGCTCAGCCTGCCGCCCGGAACCACAATAGGGCCTGAAGCAATCTTACGCTTTTGCGGCCAGCTCCCAAAAAAGCGAGTTGAAAAATGGAGCGCAGGGGCACTGCAAATCACAAACCTGCAGAGTTAGAAATGATAACTCTCGCCCACAAAAATATTGAGGGAAGGCAACGAAGAGGATTTGAAAGCAAGGCAGAATTGCAGGAAACAGATTTCAGGAGGTAGATTCGAATCGCCTTTAAAGCACAGGAAAAGCGGCAAAACCTCGACAATGATGCCCTTGGCCAAAAAGGGCGTATGCGTTTTTTCCTGAATATATTCAGGAAAAAACGCATACGCCCTTTTTGGCCAACCAAGCAACCTGGAAAGGCAAATCAGCGCTACAAAGAAGTCTCGCTTCCCATCGGTCAAAAGGGCCATGCTGAATAAAGTGTCAAAACCAGAAATGCAGGAGAGGCCATGGAGAAATGGGAGCCTTGCTACGCTGATGGGCGGGATGTAAATTGCCAACAGCCACTCTGGAGAAGTGTACGGTGTGTCCTGAAACATCTAAAAAACTCGGCTTAGAGAGCATAGGGCACTTCCACTCATGGGCGTCTAATTTGGGAAAACTAAAAATCAGCAAGGCACAGGCACTCCAAAGTTTAGGGTTGCTCTGTTGACAAGAACCTCCACTTCATTCCACCTTAAATATCCCAGGAAAGAGAAAAATGGATAAAGAAGTTGTGGTCCTTAGGTACAATGGAATATCACTCAGCCATGAAATCAACGTCATAAGGCTAGTAGCAGCACAATGAGTGGATTCAGGTACGACGGTTGTAAGTGAAGTAAGTCACACAGAAAAGGACACTAATCATAAGATATCACTTATAGAGGGAAAGTAAAAACCGCTACACTTGAACTGAATTACAAAACAGAACAGAATCACACATTTAGAAAACACACTATGGCTGCCTAACGGGAAAGGCGAGGTGGGGTGATGCATAAAACAAGGGTTTCAAATTAGCTCAGATACCGTTCCATAAACCCAATATGTAATAGACAAGACCTACTCCTTGCTCAGTGCACTGGACTCAACACCCCCTATTCACCGCCCAAGAATAGATCTGACTAGTAAAAATCTTCAAACCTATGTATTGATATCTCTCTGGAAGTGAGTCAAGTGGGTGTAAAGCGGCATAAACACAGCAGTAAAAAGCAGCTAAACCCCATTAGGAAAATCAATTACTTTTAAAAACCCGTGAAACAAAGACAGTGAAAGAGAGAGAAATTCTTACAAAATTCGTTCAGGGGCTGTGATGCCACCTGGATTGACCATATCTAGACCCACAGCTGATTGAGACATAAGGGTGGACACTCTTGGGGCTGAGAGGTTTGGTGAGGTTGGGTGAGCAAACGCAGACCCTTTAAAGTAATATTGCGTGGTACCCGTCTGATGGGTCCCAAATCTCCAGGTTCAAGGGCATCTTCCTACATCGAAAACATGCATGAGAAACCCAGAAGATGGTACACCGTGTGATCGGGAAAGGTTTCTAAAACGCACCTTATTTCTCATCTCCTTGTGCTCGGGGTCGCCATTCCAGCCGCTTTACTAGCAATGTCCCTCCTTGGAGAATCAGCACTTTAACCTCCTGTTCCGTACAGGTTGCAATTTGTCCTGAGGATGAACGGCAAGAGGGGGAACCAATGAGCGACTAGCTCTAGGTGTTGGGAAAGGCACAGGTCACTCTATTTTCCCATCAGGAAGAAGAATTAACCACAGGCTCTGCCTGCCGACCGGAACCAGAAAAGGGCCTGAAGGAATCCTACGCTTTTGAGGCCAGCTCCCAAAAAAGCGAGTTGAAAAATGGAGCTCAGGGGCACTGCAAATCACAAACCTGCTGAGTTATAAATGATAACTCTCGCCCACAAAAATATTGAGGGAAAGCAACGAAGAGGATTTTAAAGCAAGGCAGAATTGCAGGAAACAGATTTCAGGAGGTAGATTCGAATCGCCTGTAAAGCACAGGAAAAGCGGCAAAACCTCGACAGTGATGCCCTTGGCCAAAAAGGGCGTATGCGTTTTTTCCTGAATGTATTCAGGAAAAAACGCATACGCCCTTTTTGGCCAACCAAGCAACCTGGAAAGGCAAATCAGCGCTACAAAGAAGTCTCGCTTCCCATCGGTCAAAAGGGCCATGCTGAATAAAGTGTCAAAACCAGAAATGCAGGAGAGGCCATGGAGAAATGGGAGCCTTGCTACGCTGATGGGCGGGATGTAAATTGCCAACAGCCACTCTGGAGAAGTGTACGGTGTGTCCTGAAATATCTAAAAAACTCGGCTTAGAGAGCATAGGGCACTTCCACTCATGGGCGTCTAATTTGGGAAAACTAAAAATCAGCAAGGCACAGGCACTCCAAAGTTTAGGGTTGCTCTGTTGACAAGAACCTCCACTTCATTCCACCTTAAATATCCCAGGAAAGAGAAAAATGGATAAAGAAGTTGTGGTCCTTAGGTACAATGGAATATCACTCAGCCATGAAATCAACGTCATAAGGCTAGTAGCAGCATGAGGAGTGGATTCAGGTACGACGGTTCTAAGTGAAATAAGTCACACAGAAAAAGACACTAATCATAAGATATCACTCATAGAGGGAAAGTAAAAACCGCTACACTTGAACTGAATTACAAAACAGAACAGAGTCACACATTTAGAAAACACACTATGGCTGCCTAACGGGAAAGGTGAGGTGGGGTGATGCCTAAAACAAGGGTTTCAAATTAGCTCAGATACCGTTCCATAAACCCAATATGTAATAGACAAGACCTACTCCTTGCTCAGTGAACTGGACTCAACACCCCCTATTCACCGCCCAAGAATAGATCTGACTAGTAAGAATCTTCAAACCTATGTATTGATATCTCTCTGTAAGTGAGTCAAGTGGGAGTAAAGCGGCATAAACACAGCAGTGAAAAGCAGCTAAACCCCATTAGGAAAATCAATTACTTTTAAAAACCCGTGAAACAAAGACAGTGAAAGAGAGAGAAATTCTTACAAAATTCGTTCAGGGGCTGTGAGGCCACCTGGATTGACCATATGTAGACCCACAGCTGATTGAGACATAAGGGTGGACACTCTTGGGGCTGAGAGGTTTGGTGAGGTTGGGTGAGCAAACGCAGACCCTTTAAAGTAATACTGCGTGGTACCCGTCTGATGGGTCCCAAATCTCCAGGTTCAAGGGCATCTTCCTACATCGAAAACATGCATGAGAAACCCAGAAGATGGTACACCGTGTGATCGGGAAAGGTTTCTAAAACGCACCTCATTTCTCATCTCCTTGTGCTCGGGGTCGCCATTCCAGCCGCTTTACTAGCAATCTCCCTCCTTGGAGAATCAGCACGTTTAACCTCCTGTTCCGTACAGGTTGCAATTTGTCCTGAGGATGAACGGGAAGAGGGGGAACCAATGAGCGACTAGCTCTAGGTGTTGGGAAAGGCACAGGTCACTCTATTTTCCCATCAGGAAGAAGAATTAACCACAGGCTCAGCCTGCCGCCCGGAACCAGAATAGGGCCTGAAGCAATCCTACGCTTTTGCGGCCAGCTCCCAAAAAAGCGAGTTGAAAAATGGAGCTCAGGGGCACTGCAAATCACAAACCTGCAGAGTTAGAAATGATAACTCTCGCCCACAAAAATATTGAGGGAAGGCAACGAAGAGGATTTGAAAGCAAGGCAGAATTGCAGGAAACAGATTTCAGGAGGTAGATTCGAATCGCCTTTAAAGCACAGGAAAAGCGGCAAAACCTCGACAGTGATGCCCTTGGCCAAAAAGGGCGTATGCGTTTTTTCCTGAATGTATTCAGGAAAAAACGCATACGCCCTCTTTGGCCAACCAAGCAACCTGGAAAGGCAAATCAGCGCTACAAAGAAGTCTCGCTTCCCATCGGTCAAAAGGGCCATGCTGAATAAAGTGTCAAAACCAGAAATGCAGGAGAGGCCATGGAGAAATGGGAGCCTTGCTACGCTGATGGGCGGGATGTAAATTGCCAACAGCCACTCTGGAGAAGTGTACGGTGTGTCCTGAAATATCTAAAATACTCGGCTTAGAGAGCATAGGGCACTTCCACTCATGGGCGTCTAATTTGGGAAAACTAAAAATCAGCAAGGCACAGGCACTCCAAAGTTTAGGGTTGCTCTGTTGACAAGAACCTCCACTTCATTCCACCTTAAATATCCCAGGAAAGAGAAAAATGGATAAAGAAGTTGTGGTCCTTAGGTACAATGGAATATCACTCAGCCATGAAATCAACGTCATAAGGCTAGTAGCAGCATGATGAGTGGATTCAGGTACGACGGTTCTAAGTGAAATAAGTCACACAGAAAAAGACACTAATCATAACATATCACTTATAGAGGGAAAGTAAAAACCGCTACACTTGAACTGAATTACAAAACAGAACAGAGTCACACATTTAGAAAACACACTATGGCTGCCTAACGGGAAAGGCGAGGTGGGGTGATGCATAAAACAAGGGTTTCAAATTAGCTCAGATACCGTTCCATAAACCCAATATGTAATAGACAAGACCTACTCCTTGCTCAGTGAACTGGACTCAACACCCCCTATTCACCGCCCAAGAATAGATCTGACTAGTAAGAATCTTCAAACCTATGTATTGATATCTCTCCGTAAGTGAGTCAAGTGGGAGTAAAGCGGCATAAACACAGCAGTGAAAAGCAGCTAAACCCCATTAGGAAAATCAATTACTTTTAAAAACCCGTGAAACAAAGACAGTGAAAGAGAGAGAAATTCTTACAAAATTCGTTCAGGGGCTGTGATGCCACCTGGATTGACCATATCTAGACCCACAGCTGATTGAGACATAAGGGTGGACACTCTTGGGGCTGAGAGGTTTGGTGAGGTTGGGTGAGCAAACGCAGACCCTTTAAAGTAATACTGCGTGGTACCCGTCTGATGGGTCCCAAATCTCCAGGTTCAAGGGCATCTTCCTACATCGAAAACATGCATGAGAAACCCAGAAGATGGTACACCGTGTGATCGGGAAAGGTTTCTAAAACGCACCTCATTTCTCATCTCCTTGTGCTCGGGTTCGCCATTCCAGCCGCTTTACTAGCAATCTCCCTCCTTGGAGAATCAGCACGTTTAACCTCCTGTTCCGTACAGGTTGCAATTTGTCCTGAGGATGAACGGGAAGAGGGGGAACCAATGAGCGACTAGCTCTAGGTGTTGGGAAAGGCACAGGTCACTCTATTTTCCCATCAGGAAGAAGAATTAACCACAGGCTCAGCCTGCCGCCCGGAACCAGAATAGGGCCTGAAGCAATCCTACGCTTTTGCGGCCAGCTCCCAAAAAAGCGAGGTGAAAAATGGAGCTCAGGGGCACTGCAAATCACAAACCTGCTGAGTTATAAATGATAACTCTCGCCCACAAAAATATTGAGGGAAGGCAACGAAGAGGATTTGAAAGCAAGGCAGAATTGCAGGAAACAGATTTCAGGAGGTAGATTCGAATCGCCTGTAAAGCACAGGAAAAGCGGCAAAACCTCGACAATGATGCCCTTGGCCAAAAAGGGCGTATGCGTTTTTTCCTGAATATATTCAGGAAAAAACGCATACGCCCTTTTTGGCCAACCAAGCAACCTGGAAAGGCAAATCAGCGCTACAAAGAAGTCTCGCTTCCCATCGGTCAAAAGGGCCATGCTGAATAAAGTGTCAAAACCAGAAATGCAGGAGAGGCCATGGAGAAATGGGAGCCTTGCTACGCTGATGGGCGGGATGTAAATTGCCAACAGCCACTCTGGAGAAGTGTACGGTGTGTCCTGAAATATCTAAAAAACTCGGCTTAGAGAGCATAGGGCACTTCCACTCATGGGCGTCTAATTTGGGAAAACTAAAAATCAGCAAGGCACAGGCACTCCAAAGTTTAGGGTTGCTCTGTTGACAAGAACCTCCACTTCATTCCAACTTAAATATCCCAGGAAAGAGAAAAATGGATAAAGAAGTTGTGGTCCTTAGGTACAATGGAATATCACTCAGCAATGAAATCAACGTCATAAGGCTAGTAGCAGCATGATGAGTGGATTCAGGTACGACGGTTCTAAGTGAAATAAGTCACACAGAAAAAGACACTAATCAGAAGATATCACTTATAGAGGGAAAGTAAAAACCGCTACACTTGAACTGAATTACAAAACAGAACAGAGTCACACATTTAGAAAACACACTATGGCTGCCTAACGGGAAAGGTGAGGTGGGGTGATGCCTAAAACAAGGGTTTCAAATTAGCTCAGATACCGTTCCATAAACCCAATATGTAATAGACAAGACCTACTCCTTGCTCAGTGAACTGGACTCAACACCCCCTATTCACCGCCCAAGAATAGATCTGACTAGTAAGAATCTTCAAACCTATGTATTGATATCTCTCTGTAAGTGAGTCAAGTGGGAGTAAAGCGGCATAAACACAGCAGTGAAAAGCAGCTAAACCCCATTAGGAAAATCAATTACTTTTAAAAACCCGTGAAACAAAGACAGTGAAAGAGAGAGAAATTCTTACAAAATTCGTTCAGGGGCTGTGATGCCACCTGGATTGACCATATCTAGACCCACAGCTGATTGAGACATAAGGGTGGACACTCTTGGGGCTGAGAGGTTTGGTGAGGTTGGGTGAGCAAACGCAGACCCTTTAAAGTAATACTGCGTGGTACCCGTCTGATGGGTCCCAAATCTCCAGGTTCAAGGGCATCTTCCTACATCGAAAACATGCATGAGAAACCCAGAAGATGGTACACCGTGTGATCCGGAAAGGTTTCTAAAACGCACCTCATTTCTCATCTCCTTGTGCTCGGGGTCGCCATTCCAGCCGCTTTACTAGCAATCTCCCTCCTTGGAGAATCAGCACGTTTAACCTCCTGTTCCGTACAGGTTGCAATTTGTCCTGAGGATGAACGGGAAGAGGGGGAACCAATGAGCGACTAGCTCTAAGTGTTGGGAAAGGCACAGGTCACTCTATTTTCCCATCAGGAAGAAGAATTAACCACAGGCTCAGCCTGCCGCCCGGAACCACAATAGGGCCTGAAGCAATCTTACGCTTTTGCGGCCAGCTCCCAAAAAAGCGAGTTGAAAAATGGAGCTCAGGGGCACTGCAAATCACAAACCTGCAGAGTTAGAAATGATAACTCTCGCCCACAAAAATATTGAGGGAAGGCAACGAAGAGGATTTGAAAGCAAGGCAGAATTGCAGGAAACAGATTTCAGGAGGTAGATTCGAATCGCCTTTAAAGCACAGGAAAAGCGGCAAAACCTCGACAATGATGCCCTTGGCCAAAAAGGGCGTATGCGTTTTTTCCTGAATATATTCAGGAAAAAACGCATACGCCCTTTTTGGCCAACCAAGCAACCTGGAAAGGCAAATCAGCGCTACAAAGAAGTCTCGCTTCCCATCGGTCAAAAGGGCCATGCTGAATAAAGTGTCAAAACCAGAAATGCAGGAGAGGCCATGGAGAAATGGGAGCCTTGCTACGCTGATGGGCGGGATGTAAATTGCCAACAGCCACTCTGGAGAAGTGTACGGTGTGTCCTGAAACATCTAAAAAACTCGGCTTAGAGAGCATAGGGCACTTCCACTCATGGGCGTCTAATTTGGGAAAACTAAAAATCAGCAAGGCACAGGCACTCCAAAGTTTAGGGTTGCTCTGTTGACAAGAACCTCCACTTCATTCCACCTTAAATATCCCAGGAAAGAGAAAAATGGATAAAGAAGTTGTGGTCCTTAGGTACAATGGAATATCACTCAGCCATGAAATCAACGTCATAAGGCTAGTAGCAGCACAATGAGTGGATTCAGGTACGACGGTTGTAAGTGAAGTAAGTCACACAGAAAAAGACACTAATCAGAAGATATCACTTATAGAGGGAAAGTAAAAACCGCTACACTTGAACTGAATTACAAAACAGAACAGAATCACACATTTAGAAAACACACTATGGCTGCCTAACGGGAAAGGCGAGGTGGGGTGATGCATAAAACAAGGGTTTCAAATTAGCTCAGATACCGTTCCATAAACCCAATATGTAATAGACAAGACCTACTCCTTGCTCAGTGAACTGGACTCAACACCCCCTATTCACCGCCCAAGAATAGATCTGACTAGTAAAAATCTTCAAACCTATGTATTGATATCTCTCTGGAAGTGAGTCAAGTGGGTGTAAAGCGTCATAAACACAGCAGTAAAAAGCAGCTAAACCCCATTAGGAAAATCAATTACTTTTAAAAACCCGTGAAACAAAGACAGTGAAAGAGAGAGAAATTCTTACAAAATTCGTTCAGGGGCTGTGATGCCACCTGGATTGACCATATCTACACCCACAGCTGATTGAGACATAAGGGTGGACACTCTTGGGGCTGAGAGGTTTGGTGAGGTTGGGTGAGCAAACGCAGACCCTTTAAAGTAATATTGCGTGGTACCCGTCTGATGGGTCCCAAATCTCCAGGTTCAAGGGCATCTTCCTACATCGAAAACATGCATGAGAAACCCAGAAGATGGTACACCGTGTGATCGGGAAAGGTTTCTAAAACGCACCTTATTTCTCATCTCCTTGTGCTCGGGGTCGCCATTCCAGCCGCTTTACTAGCAATGTCCCTCCTTGGAGAATCAGCACTTTAACCTCCTGTTCCGTACAGGTTGCAATTTGTCCTGAGGATGAACGGCAAGAGGGGGAACCAATGAGCGACTAGCTCTAGGTGTTGGGAAAGGCACAGGTCACTCTATTTTCCCATCAGGAAGAAGAATTAACCACAGGCTCTGCCTGCCGCCCGGAACCAGAAAAGGGCCTGAAGCAATCCTACGCTTTTGAGGCCAGCTCCCAAAAAAGCGAGTTGAAAAATGGAGCTCAGGGGCACTGCAAATCACAAACCTGCTGAGTTATAAATGATAACTCTCGCCCACAAAAATATTGAGGGAAAGCAACGAAGAGGATTTGAAAGCAAGGCAGAATTGCAGGAAACAGATTTCAGGAGGTAGATTCGAATCGCCTGTAAAGCACAGGAAAAGCGGCAAAACCTCGACAGTGATGCCCTTGGCCAAAAAGGGCGTATGCGTTTTTTCCTGAATATATTCAGGAAAAACGCATACGCCCTTTTTGGCCAACCAAGCAACCTGGAAAGGCAAATCAGCGCTACAAAGAAGTCTCGCTTCCCATCGGTCAAAAGGGCCATGCTGAATAAAGTGTCAAAACCAGAAATGCAGGAGAGGACATGGAGAAATGGGAGCCTTGCTACGCTGATGGGCGGGATGTAAATTGCCAACAGCCACTCTGGAGAAGTGTACGGTGTGTCCTGAAATATCTAAAAAACTCGGCTTAGAGAGCATAGGGCACTTCCACTCATGGGCGTCTAATTTGGGAAAACTAAAAATCAGCAAGGCACAGGCACTCCAAAGTTTAGGGTTGCTCTGTTGACAAGAACCTCCACTTCATTCCACCTTAAATATCCCAGGAAAGAGAAAAATGGATAAAGAAGTTGTGGTCCTTAGGTACAATGGAATATCACTCAGCCATGAAATCAACGTCATAAGGCTAGTAGCAGCATGAGGAGTGGATTCAGGTACGACGGTTCTAAGTGAAATAAGTCACACAGAAAAAGACACTAATCATAAGATATCACTCATAGAGGGAAAGTAAAAACCGCTACACTTGAACTGAATTACAAAACAGAACAGAGTCACACATTTAGAAAACACACTATGGCTGCCTAACGGGAAAGGTGAGGTGGGGTGATGCCTAAAACAAGGGTTTCAAATTAGCTCAGATACCGTTCCATAAACCCAATATGTAATAGACAAGACCTACTCCTTGCTGAGTGAACTGGACTCAACACCCCCTATTCACCGCCCAAGAATAGATCTGACTAGTAAGAATCTTCAAACCTATGTATTGATATCTCTCTGTATGTGAGTCAAGTGGGAGTAAAGCGGCATAAACACAGCAGTGAAAAGCAGCTAAACCCCATTAGGAAAATCAATTACTTTTAAAAACCCGTGAAACAAAGACAGTGAAAGAGAGAGAAATTCTTACAAAATTCGTTCAGGGGCTGTGAGGCCACCTGGATTGACCATATGTAGACCCACAGCTGATTGAGACATAAGGGTGGACACTCTTGGGGCTGAGAGGTTTGGTGAGGTTGGGTGAGCAAACGCAGACCCTTTAAAGTAATACTGCGTGGTACCCGTCCCATGGGTCCCAAATCTCCAGGTTCAAGGGCATCTTCCTACATCGAAAACATGCATGAGAAACCCAGAAGATGGTACACCGTGTGATCGGGAAAGGTTTCTAAAACGCACCTCATTTCTCATCTCCTTGTGCTCGGGGTCGCCATTCCAGCCGCTTTACTAGCAATGTCCCTCCTTGGAGAATCAGCACGTTTAACCTCCTGTTCCGTACAGGTTGCAATTTGTCCTGAGGATGAACGGGAAGAGGGGGAACCAATGAGCGACTAGCTCTAAGTGTTGGGAAAGGCACAGGTCACTTATTTTCCCATCAGGAAGAAGAATTAACCACAGGCTCTGCCTGCCGCCCGGAACCAGAAAAGGGCCTGAAGCAATCCTACGCTTTTGAGGCCAGCTCCCAAAAAAGCGAGTTGAAAAATGGAGCTCAGGGGCACTGCAAATCACAAACCTGCTGAGTTATAAATGATAACTCTCGCCCACAAAAATATTGAGGGAAAGCAACGAAGAGGATTTGAAAGCAAGGCAGAATTGCAGGAAACAGATTTCAGGAGGTAGATTCGAATTGCCTGTAAAGCACAGGAAAAGCGGCAAAACATCGACAGTGATGCCCTTGGCCAAAAAGGGCGTATGCGTTTTTTCCTGAATATATTCAGGAAAAAACGCATACGCCCTTTTTGGCCAACCAAGCAACCTGGAAAGGCAAATCAGCGCTACAAAGAAGTGTCGCTTCCCATCGGTCAAAAGGGCCATGCTGAATAAAGTGTCAAAACCAGAAATGCAGGAGAGGACATGGAGAAATGGGAGCCTTGCTACGCGGATGGGCGGGATGTAAATTGCCAACAGCCACTCTGGAGAAGTGTACGGTGTGTCCTGAAATATCTAAAAAACTCGGCTTAGAGAGCATAGGGCACTTCCACTCATGGGCGTCTAATTTGGGAAAACTAAAAATCAGCAAGGCACAGGCACTCCAAAGTTTAGGGTTGCTCTGTTGACAAGAACCTCCACTTCATTCCACCTTAAATATCCCAGGAAAGAGAAAAATGGATAAAGAAGTTGTGGTCCTTAGGTACAATGGAATATCACTCAGCCATGAAATCAACGTCATAAGGCTAGTAGCAGCATGATGAGTGGATTCAGGTACGACGGTTCTAAGTGAAATAAGTCACACAGAAAAAGACACTAATCATAACATATCACTTATAGAGGGAAAGTAAAAACCGCTACACTTGAAATGAATTACAAAACAGAACAGAGTCACACATTTAGAAAACACACTATGGCTGCCTAACGGGAAAGGTGAGGTGGGGTGATGCCTAAAACAAGGGTTTCAAATTAGCTCAGATACCGTTCCATAAACCCAATATGTAATAGACAAGACCTACTCCTTGCTCAGTGAACTGGACTCAACACCCCCTATTCACCGCCCAAGAATAGATCTGACTAGTAAGAATCTTCAAACCTATGTATTGATATCTCTCCGTAAGTGAGTCAAGTGGGAGTAAAGCGGCATAAACACAGCAGTGAAAAGCAGCTAAACCCCATTAGGAAAATCAATTACTTTTAAAAACCCGTGAAACAAAGACAGTGAAAGAGAGAGAAATTCTTACAAAATTCGTTCAGGGGCTGTGATGCCACCTGGATTGACCATATCTAGACCCACAGCTGATTGAGACATAAGGGTGGACACTCTTGGGGCTGAGAGGTTTGGTGAGGTTGGGTGAGCAAACGCAGACCCTTTAAAGTAATACTGCGTGGTACCCGTCTGATGGGTCCCAAATCTCCAGGTTCAAGGGCATCTTCCTACATCGAAAACATGCATGAGAAACCCAGAAGATGGTACACCGTGTCATCGGGAAAGGTTTCTAAAACGCACCTCATTTCTCATCTCCTTGTGCTCGGGTTCGCCATTCCAGCCGCTTTACTAGCAATCTCCCTCCTTGGAGAATCAGCACGTTTAACCTCCTGTTCCGTACAGGTTGCAATTTGTCCTGAGGATGAACGGGAAGAGGGGGAACCAATGAGCGACTAGCTCTAGGTGTTGGGAAAGGCACAGGTCACTCTATTTTCCCATCAGGAAGAAGAATTAACCACAGGCTCAGCCTGCCGCCCGGAACCACAATAGGGCCTGAAGCAATCTTACGCTTTTGCGGCCAGCTCCCAAAAAAGCGAGTTGAAAAATGGAGCTCAGGGGCACTGCAAATCACAAACCTGCAGAGTTAGAAATGATAACTCTCGCCCACAAAAATATTGAGGGAAGGCAACGAAGAGGATTTGAAAGCAAGGCAGAATTGCAGGAAACAGATTTCAGGAGGTAGATTCGAATCGCCTTTAAAGCACAGGAAAAGCGGCAAAACCTCGACAATGATGCCCTTGGCCAAAAAGGGCGTATGCGTTTTTTCCTGAATGTATTCAGGAAAAAACGCATACGCCCTTTTTGGCCAACCAAGCAACCTGGAAAGGCAAATCAGCGCTACAAAGAAGTCTCGCTTCCCATCGGTCAAAAGGGCCATGCTGAATAAAGTGTCAAAACCAGAAATGCAGGAGAGGCCATGGAGAAATGGGAGCCTTGCTACGCTGATGGGCGGGATGTAAATTGCCGACAGCCACTCTGGAGAAGTGTACGGTGTGTCCTGAAACATCTAAAAAACTCGGCTTAGAGAGCATAGGGCACTTCCACTCATGGGCGTCTAATTTGGGAAAACTAAAAATCAGCAAGTTACAGGCACTCCAAAGTTTAGGGTTGCTCTGTTGACAAGAACCTCCACTTCATTCCACCTTAAATATCCCAGGAAAGAGAAAAATGGATAAAGAAGTTGTGGTCCTTAGGTACAATGGAATATCACTCAGCCATGAAATCAACGTCATAAGGCTAGTAGCAGCACAATGAGTGGATTCAGGTACGACGGTTGTAAGTGAAGTAAGTCACACAGAAAAAGACACTAATCATAAGATATCACTTATAGAGGGAAAGTAAAAACCGCTACACTTGAACTGAATTACAAAACAGAACAGAATCACACATTTAGAAAACACACTATGGCTGCCTAACGGGAAAGGCGAGGTGGGGTGATGCATAAAATAAGGGTTTCAAATTAGCTCAGATACCGTTCCATAAACCCAATATGTAATAGACAAGACCTACTCCTTGCTCAGTGAACTGGACTCAACACCCCCTATTCACCGCCCAAGAATAGATCTGACTAGTAAAAATCTTCAAACCTATGTATTGATATCTCTCTGGAAGTGAGTCAAGTGGGTGTAAAGCGGCATAAACACAGCAGTAAAAAGCAGCTAAACCCCATTAGGAAAATCAATTACTTTTAAAAACCCGTGAAACAAAGACAGTGAAAGAGAGAGAAATTCTTACAAAATTCGTTCAGGGGCTGTGATGCCACCTGGATTCACCATATCTAGACCCACAGCTGATTGAGACATAAGGGTGGACACTCTTGGGGCTGAGAGGGTTGGTGAGGTTGGGTGAGCAAACGCAGACCCTTTAAAGTAATACTGCGTGGTACCCGTCTGATGGGTCCCAAATCTCCAGGTTCAAGGGCATCTTCCTACATCGAAAACATGCATGAGAAACCCAGAAGATGGTACACCGTGTGATCGGGAAAGGTTTCTAAAACGCACCTCATTTCTCATCTCCTTGTGCTCGGGGTCGCCATTCCAGCCGCTTTACTAGCAATCTCCCTCCTTGGAGAATCAGCACGTTTAACCTCCTGTTCCGTACAGGTTGCAATTTGTCCTGAGGATGAACGGGAAGAGGGGGAACCAATGAGCGACTAGCTCTAGGTGTTGGGAAAGGCACAGGTCACTCTATTTTCCCATCAGGAAGAAGAATTAACCACAGGCTCAGCCTGCCGCCCGGAACCAGAATAGGGCCTGAAGCAATCCTACGCTTTTGCGGCCAGCTCCCAAAAAAGCGAGTTGAAAAATGGAGCTCAGGGGCACTGCAAATCACAAACCTGCTGAGTTATAAATGATAACTCTCGCCCACAAAAATATTGAGGGAAAGCAACGAAGAGGATTTGAAAGCAAGGCAGAATTGCAGGAAACAGATTTCAGGAGGTAGATTCGAATCGCCTGTAAAGCACAGGAAAAGCGGCAAAACATCGACAGTGATGCCCTTGGCCAAAAAGGGCGTATGCGTTTTTTCCTGAATATATTCAGGAAAAAACGCATACGCCCTTTTTGGCCAACCAAGCAACCTGGAAAGGCAAATCAGCGCTACAAAGAAGTCTCGCTTCCCATCGGTCAAAAGGGCCATGCTGAATAAAGTGTCAAAACCAGAAATGCAGGAGAGGACATGGAGAAATGGGAGCCTTGCTACGCTGATGGGCGGGATGTAAATTGCCAACAGCCACTCTGGAGAAGTGTACGGTGTGTCCTGAAATATCTAAAAAACTCGGCTTAGAGAGCATAGGGCACTTCCACTCATGGGCGTCTAATTTGGGAAAACTAAAAATCAGCAAGGCACAGGCACTCCAAAGTTTAGGGTTGCTCTGTTGACAAGAACCTCCACTTCATTCCACCTTAAATATCCCAGGAAAGAGAAAAATGGATAAAGAAGTTGTGGTCCTTAGGTACAATGGAATATCACTCAGCCATGAAATCAACGTCATAAGGCTAGTAGCAGCATGATGAGTGGATTCAGGTACGACGGTTCTAAGTGAAATAAGTCACACAGAAAAAGACACTAATCAGAAGATATCACTTATAGAGGGAAAGTAAAAACCGCTACACTTGAACTGAATTACAAAACAGAACAGAGTCACACATTTAGAAAACACACTATGGCTGCCTAACGTGAAAGGTGAGGTGGGGTGATGCCTAAAACAAGGGTTTCAAATTAGCTCAGATACCATTCCATAAACCCAATATGTAATAGACAAGACCTACTCCTTGCTGAGTGAACTGGACTCAACACCCCCTATTCACCGCCCAAGAATATATCTGACTAGTAAGAATCTTCAAACCTATGTATTGATATCTCTCCGTAAGTGAGTCAAGTGGGAGTAAAGCGGCATAAACACAGCAGTGAAAAGCAGCTAAACCCCATTAGGAAAATCAATTACTTTTAAAAACCCGTGAAACAAAGACAGTGAAAGAGAGAGAAATTCTTACAAAATTCGTTCAGGGGCTGTGATGCCACCTGGATTGACCATATGTAGACCCACAGCTGATTGAGACATAAGGGTGGACACTCTTGGGGCTGAGAGGTGTGGTGAGGTTGGGTGAGCAAACGCAGACCCTTTAAAGTAATACTGCGTGGTACCCGTCCCATGGGTCCCAAATCTCCAGGTTCAAGGGCATCTTCCTACATCGAAAACATGCATGAGAAACCCAGAAGATGGTACACCGTGTGATCGGGAAAGGTTTCTAAAACGCACCTCATTTCTCATCTCCTTGTGCTCGGGGTCGCCATTCCAGCCGCTTTACTAGCAATCTCCCTCCTTGGAGAATCAGCACGTTTAACCTCCTGTTCCGTACAGGTTGCAATTTGTCCTGAGGATGAACGGGAAGAGGGGGAACCAATGAGCGACTAGCTCTAAGTGTTGGGAAAGGCACAGGTCACTCTATTTTCCCATCAGGAAGAAGAATTAACCACAGGCTCAGCCTGCCGCCCGGAACCACAATAGGGCCTGAAGCAATCTTACGCTTTTGCGGCCAGCTCCCAAAAAAGCGAGTTGAAAAATGGAGCTCAGGGGCACTGCAAATCACAAACCTGCAGAGTTAGAAATGATAACTCTCGCCCACAAAAATATTGAGGGAAGGCAACGAAGAGGATTTGAAAGCAAGGCAGAATTGCAGGAAACAGATTTCAGGAGGTAGATTCGAATCGCCTTTAAAGCACAGGAAAAGCGGCAAAACCTCGACAATGATGCCCTTGGCCAAAAAGGGCGTATGCGTTTTTTCCTGAATATATTCAGGAAAAAACGCATACGCCCTTTTTGGCCAACCAAGCAACCTGGAAAGGCAAATCAGCGCTACAAAGAAGTCTCGCTTCCCATCGGTCAAAAGGGCCATGCTGAATAAAGTGTCAAAACCAGAAATGCAGGAGAGGCCATGGAGAAATGGGAGCCTTGCTACGCTGATGGGCGGGATGTAAATTGCCAACAGCCACTCTGGAGAAGTGTACGGTGTGTCCTGAAACATCTAAAAAACTCGGCTTAGAGAGCATAGGGCACTTCCACTCATGGGCGTCTAATTTGGGAAAACTAAAAATCAGCAAGGCACAGGCACTCCAAAGTTTAGGGTTGCTCTGTTGACAAGAACCTCCACTTCATTCCACCTTAAATATCCCAGGAAAGAGAAAAATGGATAAAGAAGTTGTGGTCCTTAGGTACAATGGAATATCACTCAGCCATGAAATCAACGTCATAAGGCTAGTAGCAGCACAATGAGTGGATTCAGGTACGACGGTTGTAAGTGAAGTAAGTCACACAGAAAAAGACACTAATCATAAGATATCACTTATAGAGGGAAAGTAAAAACCGCTACACTTGAACTGAATTACAAAACAGAACAGAATCACACATTTAGAAAACACACTATGGCTGCCTAACGGGAAAGGCGAGGTGGGGTGATGCATAAAACAAGGGTTTCAAATTAGCTCAGATACCGTTCCATAAACCCAATATGTAATAGACAAGACCTACTGCTTGCTCAGTGAACTGGACTCAACACCCCCTATTCACCGCCCAAGAATAGATCTGACTAGTAAAAATCTTCAAACCTATGTATTGATATCTCTCTGGAAGTGAGTCAAGTGGGTGTAAAGCGGCATAAACACAGCAGTAAAAAGCAGCTAAACCCCATTAGGAAAATCAATTACTTTTAAAAACCCGTGAAACAAAGACAGTGAAAGAGAGAGAAATTCTTACAAAATTCGTTCAGGGGCTGTGATGCCACCTGGATTGACCATATCTACACCCACAGCTGATTGAGACATAAGGGTGGACACTCTTGGGGCTGAGAGGTTTGGTGAGGTTGGGTGAGCAAACGCAGACCCTTTAAAGTAATATTGCGTGGTACCCGTCTGATGGGTCCCAAATCTCCAGGTTCAAGGGCATCTTCCTACATCGAAAACATGCATGAGAAACCCAGAAGATGGTACACCGTGTGATCGGGAAAGGTTTCTAAAACGCACCTTATTTCTCATCTCCTTGTGCTCGGGGTCGCCATTCCAGCCGCTTTACTAGCAATGTCCCTCCTTGGAGAATCAGCACTTTAACCTCCTGTTCCGTACAGGTTGCAATTTGTCCTGAGGATGAACGGCAAGAGGGGGAACCAATGAGCGACTAGCTCTAGGTGTTGGGAAAGGCACAGGTCACTCTATTTTCCCATCAGGAAGAAGAATTAACCACAGGCTCTGCCTGCCGCCCGGAACCAGAAAAGGGCCTGAAGCAATCCTACGCTTTTGAGGCCAGCTCCCAAAAAAGCGAGTTGAAAAATGGAGCTCAGGGGCACTGCAAATCACAAACCTGCTGAGTTATAAATGATAACTCTCGCCCACAAAAATATTGAGGGAAAGCAACGAAGAGGATTTGAAAGCAAGGCAGAATTGCAGGAAACAGATTTCAGGAGGTAGATTCGAATCGCCTGTAAAGCACAGGAAAAGCGGCAAAACCTCGACAGTGATGCCCTTGGCCAAAAAGGGCGTATGCGTTTTTTCCTGAATATATTCAGGAAAAAACGCATACGCCCTTTTTGGCCAACCAAGCAACCTGGAAAGGCAAATCAGCGCTACAAAGAAGTCTCGCTTCCCATCGGTCAAAAGGACCATGCTGAATAAAGTGTCAAAACCAGAAATGCAGGAGAGGCCATGGAGAAATGGGAGCCTTGCTACGCTGATGGGCGGGATGTAAATTGCCAACAGCCACTCTGGAGAAGTGTACGGTGTGTCCTGAAATATCTAAAAAACTCGGCTTAGAGAGCATAGGGCACTTCCACTCATGGGCGTCTAATTTGGGAAAACTAAAAATCAGCAAGGCACAGGCACTCCAAAGTTTAGGGTTGCTCTGTTGACAAGAACCTCCACTTCATTCCACCTTAAATATCCCAGGAAAGAGAAAAATGGATAAAGAAGTTGTGGTCCTTAGGTACAATGGAATATCACTCAGCCATGAAATCAACGTCATAAGGCTAGTAGCAGCATGAGGAGTGGATTCAGGTACGACGGTTCTAAGTGAAATAAGTCACACAGAAAAAGACACTAATCATAAGATATCACTCATAGAGGGAAAGTAAAAACCGCTACACTTGAACTGAATTACAAAACAGAACAGAGTCACACATTTAGAAAACACACTATGGCTGCCTAACGGGAAAGGTGAGGTGGGGTGATGCCTGAAACAAGGGTTTCAAATTAGCTCAGATACCGTTCCATAAACCCAATATGTAATAGACAAGACCTACTCCTTGCTGAGAGAACTGGACTCAACACCCCCTATTCACCGCCCAAGAATAGATCTGACTAGTAAGAATCTTCAAACCTATGTATTGATATCTCTCTGTAAGTGAGTCAAGTGGGAGTAAAGCGGCATAAACACAGCAGTGAAAAGCAGCTAAACCCCATTAGGAAAATCAATTACTTTTAAAAACCCGTGAAACAAAGACAGTGAAAGAGAGAGAAATTCTTACAAAATTCGTTCAGGGGCTGTGATGCCACCTGGATTGACCATATCTAGACCCACAGCTGATTGAGACATAAGGGTGGACACTCTTGGGGCTGAGAGGTTTGGTGAGGTTGGGTGAGCAAACGCAGACCCTTTAAAGTAATACTGCGTGGTACCCGTCCCATGGGTCCCAAATCTCCAGGTTCAAGGGCATCTTCCTACATCGAAAACATGCATGAGAAACCCAGAAGATGGTACACCGTGTGATCGGGAAAGGTTTCTAAAACGCACCTCATTTCTCATCTCCTTGTGCTCGGGGTCGCCATTCCAGCCGCTTTACTAGCAATCTCCCTCCTTGGAGAATCAGCACGTTTAACCTCCTGTTCCGTACAGGTTGCAATTTGTCCTGAGGATGAACGGGAAGAGGGGGAACCAATGAGCGACTAGCTCTAGGTGTTGGGAAAGGCACAGGTCACTCTATTTTCCCATCAGGAAGAAGAATTAACCACAGGCTCAGCCTGCCGCCCGGAACCAGAATAGGGCCTGAAGCAATCCTACGCTTTTGCGGCCAGCTCCCAAAAAAGCGAGTTGAAAAATGGAGCTCAGGGGCACTGCAAATCACAAACCTGCAGAGTTAGAAATGATAACTCTCGCCCACAAAAATATTGAGGGAAGGCAACGAAGAGGATTTGAAAGCAAGGCAGAATTGCAGGAAACAGATTTCAGGAGGTAGATTCGAATCGCCTTTAAAGCACAGGAAAAGCGGCAAAACCTCGACAGTGATGCCCTTGGCCAAAAAGGGCGTATGCGTTTTTTCCTGAATGTATTCAGGAAAAAACGCATACGCCCTATTTGGCCAACCAAGCAACCTGGAAAGGCAAATCAGCGCTACAAAGAAGTCTCGCTTCCCATCGGTCAAAAGGGCCATGCTGAATAAAGTGTCAAAACCAGAAATGCAGGAGAGGCCATGGAGAAATGGGAGCCTTGCTACGCTGATGGGCGGGATGTAAATTGCCAACAGCCACTCTGGAGAAGTGTACGGTGTGTCCTGAAATATCTAAAAAACTCGGCTTAGAGAGCATAGGGCACTTCCACTCATGGGCGGCTAATTTGGGAAAACTAAAAATCAGCAAGGCACAGGCACTCCAAAGTTTAGGGTTGCTCTGTTGACAAGAACCTCCACTTCATTCCACCTTAAATATCCCAGGAAAGAGAAAAATGGATAAAGAAGTTGTGGTCCTTAGGTACAATGGAATATCACTCAGCCATGAAATCAACGTCATAAGGCTAGTAGCAGCATGATGAGTGGATTCAGGTACGACGGTTCTAAGTGAAATAAGTCACACAGAAAAAGACACTAATCATAAGATATCACTCATAGAGGGAAAGTAAAAACCGCTACACTTGAACTGAATTACAAAACAGAACAGAGTCACACATTTAGAAAACACACTATGGCTGCCTAACGGGAAAGGTGAGGTGGGGTGATGCCTAAAACGAGGGTTTCAAATTAGCTCAGATACCGTTCCATAAACCCAATATGTAATAGACAAGACCTACTCCTTGCTGAGTGAACTGGACTCAACACCCCCTATTCACCGCCCAAGAATAGATCTGACTAGTAAGAATCTTCAAACCTATGTATTGATATCTCTCCGTAAGTGAGTCAAGTGGGAGTAAAGCGGCATAAACACAGCTGTGAAAAGCAGCTAAACCCCATTAGGAAAATCAATTACTTTTAAAAACCCGTGAAACAAAGACAGTGAAAGAGAGAGAAATTCTTACAAAATTCGTTCAGGGGCTGTGATGCCACCTGGATTGACCATATCTAGACCCACAGCTGATTGAGACATAAGGGTGGACACTCTTGGGGCTGAGAGGTTTGGTGAGGTTGGGTGAGTAAACGCAGACCCTTTGAAGTAATACTGCGTGGTACCCGTCTGATGGGTCCCAAATCTCCAGGTTCAAGGGCATCTTCCTACATCGAAAACATGCATGAGAACCCCAGAAGATGGTACACCGTGTGATCGGGAAAGGTTTCTAAAACGCACCTCATTTCTCATCTCCTTGTGCTCGGGTTCGCCATTCCAGCCGCTTTACTAGCAATCTCCCTCCTTGGAGAATCAGCACGTTTAACCTCCTGTTCCGTACAGGTTGCAATTTGTCCTGAGGATGAACGGGAAGAGGGGGAACCAATGAGCGACTAGCTCTAGGTGTTGGGAAAGGCACAGGTCACTCTATTTTCCCATCAGGAAGAAGAATTAACCACAGGCTCAGCCTGCCGCCCGGAACCAGAATAGGGCCTGAAGCAATCCTACGCTTTTGCGGCCAGCTCCCAAAAAAGCGAGTTGAAAAATGGAGCTCAGGGGCACTGCAAATCACAAACCTGCTGAGTTATAAATGATAACTCTCGCCCACAAAAATATTGAGGGAAGGCAACGAAGAGGATTTGAAAGCAAGGCAGAATTGCAGGAAACAGATTTCAGGAGGTAGATTCGAATCGCCTGTAAAGCACAGGAAAAGCGGCAAAACCTCGACAATGATGCCCTTGGCCAAAAAGGGCGTATGCGTTTTTTCCTGAATATATTCAGGAAAAAACGCATACGCCCTTTTTGGCCAACCAAGCAACCTGGAAAGGCAAATCAGCGCTACAAAGAAGTCTCGCTTCCCATCGGTCAAAAGGGCCATGCTGAATAAAGTGTCAAAACCAGAAATGCAGGAGAGGACATGGAGAAATGGGAGCCTTGCTACGCTGATGGGCGGGATGTAAATTGCCAACAGCCACTCTGGAGAAGTGTACGGTGTGTCCTGAAATATCTAAAAAACTCGGCTTAGAGAGCATAGGGCACTTCCACTCATGGGCGTCTAATTTGGGAAAACTAAAAATCAGCAAGGCACAGGCACTCCAAAGTTTAGGGTTGCTCTGTTGACAAGAACCTCCACTTCATTCCACCTTAAATATCCCAGGAAAGAGAAAAATGGATAAAGAAGTTGTGGTCCTTAGGTACAATGGAATATCACTCAGCCATGAAATCAACGTCATAAGGGTAGTAGCAGCACAATGAGTGGATTCAGGTACGACGGTTCTAAGTGAAGTAAGTCACACAGAAAAAGACACTAATCAGAAGATATCACTTATAGAGGGAAAGTAAAAACCGCTACACTTGAACTGAATTACAAAACAGAACAGAATCACACATTTAGAAAACACACTATGGCTGCCTAACGGGAAAGGCGAGGTGGGGTGATGCATAAAACAAGGGTTTCAAATTAGCTCAGATACCGTTCCATAAACCCAATATGTAATAGACAAGACCTACTCCTTGCTCAGTGAACTAGACTCAACACCCCCTATTCACCGCCCAAGAATAGATCTGACTAGTAAAAATCTTCAAACCTATGTATTGATATCTCTCTGGAAGTGAGTCAAGTGGGTGTAAAGCGGCATAAACACAGCAGTAAAAAGCAGCTAAACCCCATTAGGAAAATCAATTACTTTTAAAAACCCGTGAAACAAAGACAGTGAAAGAGAGAGAAATTCTTACAAAATTCGTTCAGGGGCTGTGATGCCACCTGGATTGACCATATCTAGACCCACAGCTGATTGAGACATAAGGGTGGACACTCTTGGGGCTGAGAGGTTTGGTGAGGTTGGGTGAGCAAACGCAGACCCTTTAAAGTAATATTGCGTGGTACCCGTCTGATGGGTCCCAAATCTCCAGGTTCAAGGGCATCTTCCTACATCGAAAACATGCATGAGAAACCCAGAAGATGGTACACCGTGTGATCGGGAAAGGTTTCTAAAACGCACCTTATTTCTCATCTCCTTGTGCTCGGGGTCGCCATTCCAGCCGCTTTACTAGCAATGTCCCTCCTTGGAGAATCAGCACTTTAACCTCCTGTTCCGTACAGGTTGCAATTTGTCCTGAGGATGAACGGCAAGAGGGGGAACCAATGAGCGACTAGCTCTAGGTGTTGGGAAAGGCACAGGTCACTCTATTTTCCCATCAGGAAGAAGAATTAACCACAGGCTCTGCCTGCCGCCCGGAACCAGAAAAGGGCCTGAAGCAATCCTACGCTTTTGAGGCCAGCTCCCAAAAAAGCGAGTTGAAAAATGGAGCTCAGGGGCACTGCAAATCACAAACCTGCTGAGTTATAAATGATAACTCTCTCCCACAAAAATATTGAGGGAAAGAAACGAAGAGGATTTGAAAGCAAGGCAGAATTGCAGGAAACAGATTTCAGGAGGTAGATTCGAATCGCCTGTAAAGCACAGGAAAAGCGGCAAAACATCGACAGTGATGCCCTTGGCCAAAAAGGGCGTATGCGTTTTTTCCTGAATATATTCAGGAAAAAACGCATACGCCCTTTTTGGAAAACCAAGCAACCTGGAAAGGCAAATCAGCGCTACAAAGAAGTCTCGCTTCCCATCGGTCAAAAGGGCCATGCTGAATAAAGTGTCAAAACCAGAAATGCAGGAGAGGACATGGAGAAATGGGAGCCTTGCTACGCTGATGGGCGGGATGTAAATTGCCAACAGCCACTCTGGAGAAGTGTACGGTGTGTCCTGAAATATCTAAAAAACTCGGCTTAGAGAGCATAGGGCACTTCCACTCATGGGCGTCTAATTTGGGAAAACTAAAAATCAGCAAGGCACAGGCACTCCAAAGTTTAGGGTTGCTCTGTTGACAAGAACCTCCACTTCATTCCACCTTAAATATCCCAGGAAAGAGAAAAATGGATAAAGAAGTTGTGGTCCTTAGGTACAATGGAATATCACTCAGCCATAAAATCAACGTCATAAGGCTAGTAGCAGCATGAGGAGTGGATTCAGGTACGACGGTTCTAAGTGAAATAAGTCACACAGAAAAAGACACTAATCATAAGATATCACTCATAGAGGGAAAGTAAAAACCGCTACACTTGAACTGAATTACAAAACAGAACAGAGTCACACATTTAGAAAACACACTATGGCTGCCTAACGGGAAAGGTGAGGTGGGGTGATGCCTGAAACAAGGGTTTCAAATTAGCTCAGATACCGTTCCATAAACCCAATATGTAATAGACAAGACCTACTCCTTGCTGAGAGAACTGGACTCAACACCCCCTATTCACGCCCAAGAATAGATCTGACTAGTAAGAATCTTCAAACCTATGTATTGATATCTCTCCGTAAGTGAGTCAAGTGGGAGTAAAGCGGCATAAACACAGCAGTGAAAAGCAGCTAAACCCCATTAGGAAAATCAATTACTTTTAAAAACCCGTGAAACAAAGACAGTGAAAGAGAGAGAAATTCTTACAAAATTCGTTCAGGGGCTGTGAGGCCACCTGGATTGACCATATGTAGACCCACAGCTGATTGAGACATAAGGGTGGACACTCTTGGGGCTGAGAGGTTTGGTGAGGTTGGGTGAGCAAACGCAGACCCTTTAAAGTAATACTGCGTGGTACCCGTCCCATGGGTCCCAAATCTCCAGGTTCAAGGGCATCTTCCTACATCGAAAACATGCATGAGAAACCCAGAAGATGGTACACCGTGTGATCGGGAAAGGTTTCTAAAACGCACCTCATTTCTCATCTCCTTGTGCTCGGGGTCGCCATTCCAGCCGCTTTACTAGCAATCTCCCTCCTTGGAGAATCAGCACGTTTAACCTCCTGTTCCGTACAGGTTGCAATTTGTCCTGAGGATGAACGGGAAGAGGGGGAACCAATGAGCGACTAGCTCTAAGTGTTGGGAAAGGCACAGGTCACTCTATTTTCCCATCAGGAAGAAGAATTAACCACAGGCTCAGCCTGCCGCCCGGAACCACAATAGGGCCTGAAGCAATCTTACGCTTTTGCGGCCAGCTCCCAAAAAAGCGAGTTGAAAAATGGAGCTCAGGGGCACTGCAAATCACAAACCTGCTGAGTTATAAATGATAACTCTCGCCCACAAAAATATTGAGGGAAGGCAACGAAGAGGATTTGAAAGCAAGGCAGAATTGCAGGAAACAGATTTCAGGAGGTAGATTCGAATCGCCTTTAAAGCACAGGAAAAGTGGCAAAACCTCGACAATGATGCCCTTGGCCAAAAAGGGCGTATGCGTTTTTTCCTGAATGTATTCAGGAAAAAACGCATACGCCCTTTTTGGCCAACCAAGCAACCTGGAAAGGCAAATCAGCGCTACAAAGAAGTCTCGCTTCCCATCGGTCAAAAGGGCCATGCTGAATAAAGTGTCAAAACCAGAAATGCAGGAGAGGCCATGGAGAAATGGGAGCCTTGCTACGCTGATGGGCGGGATGTAAATTGCCAACAGCCACTCTGGAGAAGTGTACGGTGTGTCCTGAAACATCTAAAAAACTCGGCTTAGAGAGCATAGGGCACTTCCACTCATGGGCGTCTAATTTGGGAAAACTAAAAATCAGCAAGGCACAGGCACTCCAAAGTTTAGGGTTGCTCTGTTGACAAGAACCTCCACTTCATTCCACCTTAAATATCCCAGGAAAGAGAAAAATGGATAAAGAAGTTGTGGTCCTTAGGTACAATGGAATATCACTCAGCCATGAAATCAACGTCATAAGGCTAGTAGCAGCACAATGAGTGGATTCAGGTACGACGGTTGTAAGTGAAGTAAGTCACACAGAAAAAGACACTAATCATAAGATATCACTTATAGAGGGAAAGTAAAAACCGCTACACTTGAACTGAATTACAAAACAGAACAGAATCACACATTTAGAAAACACACTATGGCTGCCTAACGGGAAAGGCGAGGTGGGGTGATGCATAAAACAAGGGTTTCAAATTAGCTCAGATACCGTTCCATAAACCCAATATGTAATAGACAAGACCTACTCCTTGCTCAGTGAACTGGACTCAACACCCCCTATTCACCGCCCAAGAATAGATCTGACTAGTAAAAATCTTCAAACCTATGTATTGATATCTCTCTGTAAGTGAGTCAAGTGGGTGTAAAGCGGCATAAACACAGCAGTGAAAAGCAGCTAAACCCCATTAGGAAAATCAATTACTTTTAAAAACCCGTGAAACAAAGACAGTGAAAGAGAGAGAAATTCTTACAAAATTCGTTCAGGGGCTGTGATGCCACCTGGATTGACCATATCTACACCCACAGCTGATTGAGACATAAGGGTGGACACTCTTGGGGCTGAGAGGTTTGGTGAGGTTGGGTGAGTAAACGCAGACCCTTTAAAGTAATATTGCGTGGTACCCGTCTGATGGGTCCCAAATCTCCAGGTTCAAGGGCATCTTCCTACATCGAAAACATGCATGAGAAACCCAGAAGATGGTACACCGTGTGATCGGGAAAGGTTTCTAAAACGCACCTCATTTCTCATCTCCTTGTGCTCGGGGTCGCCATTCCAGCCGCTTTACTAGCAATGTCCCTCCTTGGAGAATCAGCACTTTAACCTCCTGTTCCGTACAGGTTGCAATTTGTCCTGAGGATGAACGGCAAGAGGGGGAACCAATGAGCGACTAGCTCTAGGTGTTGGGAAAGGCACAGGTCACTCTATTTTCCCATCAGGAAGAAGAATTAACCACAGGCTCTGCCTGCCGCCCGGAACCAGAAAAGGGCCTGAAGCAATCCTACGCTTTTGAGGCCAGCTCCCAAAAAAGCGAGTTGAAAAATGGAGCTCAGGGGCACTGCAAATCACAAACCTGCTGAGTTATAAATGATAACTCTCGCCCACAAAAATATTGAGGGAAAGCAACGAAGAGGATTTGAAAGCAAGGCAGAATTGCAGGAAACAGATTTCAGGAGGTAGATTCGAATCGCCTGTAAAGCACAGGAAAAGCGGCAAAACCTCGACAGTGATGCCCTTGGCCAAAAAGGGCGTATGCGTTTTTTCCTGAATATATTCAGGAAAAAACGCATACGCCCTTTTTGGCCAACCAAGCAACCTGGAAAGGCAAATCAGCGCTACAAAGAAGTCTCGCTTCCCATCGGTCAAAAGGGCCATGCTGAATAAAGTGTCAAAACCAGAAATGCAGGAGAGGACATGGAGAAATGGGAGCCTTGCTACGCTGATGGGCGGGATGTAAATTGCCAACAGCCACTCTGGAGAAGTGTACGGTGTGTCCTGAAATATCTAAAAAACTCGGCTTAGAGAGCATAGGGCACTTCCACTCATGGGCGTCTAATTTGGGAAAACTAAAAATCAGCAAGGCACAGGCACTCCAAAGTTTAGGGTTGCTCTGTTGACAAGAACCTCCACTTCATTCCACCTTAAATATCCCAGGAAAGAGAAAAATGGATAAAGAAGTTGTGGTCCTTAGGTACAATGGAATATCACTCAGCCATGAAATCAACGTCATAAGGCTAGTAGCAGCATGAGGAGTGGATTCAGGTACGACGGTTCTAAGTGAAATAAGTCACACAGAAAAAGACACTAATCATAACATATCACTTATAGAGGGAAAGTAAAAACCGCTACACTTGAACTGAATTACAAAACAGAACAGAGTCACACATTTAGAAAACACACTATGGCTGCCTAACGGGAAAGGTGAGGTGGGGTGATGCCTAAAACAAGGGTTTCAAATTAGCTCAGATACCGTTCCATAAACCCAATATGTAATAGACAAGACCTACTCCTTGCTCAGTGAACTGGACTCAACACCCCCTATTCACCGCCCAAGAATAGATCTGACTAGTAAGAATCTTCAAACCTATGTATTGATATCTCTCCGTAAGTGAGTCAAGTGGGAGTAAAGCGGCATAAACACAGCTGTGAAAAGCAGCTAAACCCCATTAGGAAAATCAATTACTTTTAAAAACCCGTGAAACAAAGACAGTGAAAGAGAGAGAAATTCTTACAAAATTCGTTCAGGGGCTGTGATGCCACCTGGATTGACCATATCTAGACCCACAGCTGATTGAGACATAAGGGTGGACACTCTTGGGGCTGAGAGGTTTGGTGAGGTTGGGTGAGCAAACGCAGACCCTTTAAAGTAATACTGCGTGGTACCCGTCTGATGGGTCCCAAATCTCCAGGTTCAAGGGCATCTTCCTACATCGAAAACATGCATGAGAAACCCAGAAGATGGTACACCGTGTGATCGGGAAAGGTTTCTAAAACGCACCTCATTTCTCATCTCCTTGTGCTCGGGGTCGCCATTCCAGCCGCTTTACTAGCAATCTCCCTCCTTGGAGAATCAGCACGTTTAACCTCCTGTTCCGTACAGGTTGCAATTTGTCCTGAGGATGAACGGGAAGAGGGGGAACCAATGAGCGACTAGCTCTAAGTGTTGGGAAAGGCACAGGTCACTCTATTTTCCCATCAGGAAGAAGAATTAACCACAGGCTCAGCCTGCCGCCCGGAACCAGAATAGGGCCTGAAGCAATCCTACGCTTTTGCGGCCAGCTCCCAAAAAAGCGAGTTGAAAAATGGAGCTCAGGGGCACTGCAAATCAGAAACCTGCAGAGTTAGAAATGATAACTCTCGCCCACAAAAATATTGAGGGAAGGCAACGAAGAGGATTTGAAAGCAAGGCAGAATTGCAGGAAACAGATTTCAGGAGGTAGATTCGAATCGCCTGTAAAGCACAGGAAAAGCGGCAAAACCTCGACAATGATGCCCTTGGCCAAAAAGGGCGTATGCGTTTTTTCCTGAATATATTCAGGAAAAAACGCATACGCCCTTTTTGGCCAACCAAGCAACCTGGAAAGGCAAATCAGCGCTACAAAGAAGTCTCGCTTCCCATCGGTCAAAAGGGCCATGCTGAATAAAGTGTCAAAACCAGAAATGCAGGAGAGGCCATGGAGAAATGGGAGCCTTGCTACGCTGATGGGCGGGATGTAAATTGCCAACAGCCACTCTGGAGAAGTGTACGGTGTGTCCTGAAACATCTAAAAAACTCGGCTTAGAGAGCATAGGGCACTTCCACTCATGGGCGTCTAATTTGGGAAAACTAAAAATCAGCAAGGCACAGGCACTCCAAAGTTTAGGGTTGCTCTGTTGACAAGAACCTCCACTTCATTCCACCTTAAATATCCCAGGAAAGAGAAAAATGGATAAAGAAGTTGTGGTCCTTAGGTACAATGGAATATCACTCAGCCATGAAATCAACGTCATAAGGCTAGTAGCAGCACAATGAGTGGATTCAGGTACGACGGTTGTAAGTGAAGTAAGTCACACAGAAAAAGACACTAATCATAAGATATCACTTATAGAGGGAAAGTAAAAACCGCTACACTTGAACTGAATTACAAAACAGAACAGAATCACACATTTAGAAAACACACTATGGCTGCCTAACGGGAAAGGCGAGGTGGGGTGATGCATAAAACAAGGGTTTCAAATTAGCTCAGATACCGTTCCATAAACCCAATATGTAATAGACAAGACCTACTGCTTGCTCAGTGAACTGGACTCAACACCCCCTATTCACCGCCCAAGAATAGATCTGACTAGTAAAAATCTTCAAACCTATGTATTGATATCTCTCTGTAAGTGAGTCAAGTGGGTGTAAAGCGGCATAAACACAGCAGTGAAAAGCAGCTAAACCCCATTAGGAAAATCAATTACTTTTAAAAACCCGTGAAACAAAGACAGTGAAAGAGAGAGAAATTCTTACAAAATTCGTTCAGGGGCTGTGATGCCACCTGGATTGACCATATCTACACCCACAGCTGATTGAGACATAAGGGTGGACACTCTTGGGGCTGAGAGGTTTGGTGAGGTTGGGTGAGTAAACGCAGACCCTTTAAAGTAATATTGCGTGGTACCCGTCTGATGGGTCCCAAATCTCCAGGTTCAAGGGCATCTTCCTACATCGAAAACATGCATGAGAAACCCAGAAGATGGTACACCGTGTGATCGGGAAAGGTTTCTAAAACGCACCTCATTTCTCATCTCCTTGTGCTCGGGGTCGCCATTCCAGCCGCTTTACTAGCAATGTCCCTCCTTGGAGAATCAGCACTTTAACCTCCTGTTCCGTACAGGTTGCAATTTGTCCTGAGGATGAACGGCAAGAGGGGGAACCAATGAGCGACTAGCTCTAGGTGTTGGGAAAGGCACAGGTCACTCTATTTTCCCATCAGGAAGAAGAATTAACCACAGGCTCTGCCTGCCGCCCGGAACCAGAAAAGGGCCTGAAGCAATCCTACGCTTTTGAGGCCAGCTCCCAAAAAAGCGAGTTGAAAAATGGAGCTCAGGGGCACTGCAAATCACAAACCTGCTGAGTTATAAATGATAACTCTCGCCCACAAAAATATTGAGGGAAAGCAACGAAGAGGATTTGAAAGCAAGGCAGAATTGCAGGAAACAGATTTCAGGAGGTAGATTCGAATCGCCTGTAAAGCACAGGAAAAGCGGCAAAACCTCGACAGTGATGCCCTTGGCCAAAAAGGGCGTATGCGTTTTTTCCTGAATATATTCAGGAAAAAACGCATACGCCCTTTTTGGCCAACCAAGCAACCTGGAAAGGCAAATCAGCGCTACAAAGAAGTCTCGCTTCCCATCGGTCAAAAGGGCCATGCTGAATAAAGTGTCAAAACCAGAAATGCAGGAGAGGACATGGAGAAATGGGAGCCTTGCTACGCTGATGGGCGGGATGTAAATTGCCAACAGCCACTCTGGAGAAGTGTACGGTGTGTCCTGAAATATCTAAAAAACTCGGCTTAGAGAGCATAGGGCACTTCCACTCATGGGCGTCTAATTTGGGAAAACTAAAAATCAGCAAGGCACAGGCACTCCAAAGTTTAGGGTTGCTCTGTTGACAAGAACCTCCACTTCATTCCACCTTAAATATCCCAGGAAAGAGAAAAATGGATAAAGAAGTTGTGGTCCTTAGGTACAATGGAATATCACTCAGCCATGAAATCAACGTCATAAGGCTAGTAGCAGCATGAGGAGTGGATTCAGGTACGACGGTTCTAAGTGAAATAAGTCACACAGAAAAAGACACTAATCATAACATATCACTTATAGAGGGAAAGTAAAAACCGCTACACTTGAACTGAATTACAAAACAGAACAGAGTCACACATTTAGAAAACACACTATGGCTGCCTAACGGGAAAGGTGAGGTGGGGTGATGCCTAAAACAAGGGTTTCAAATTAGCTCAGATACCGTTCCATAAACCCAATATGTAATAGACAAGACCTACTCCTTGCTCAGTGAACTGGACTCAACACCCCCTATTCACCGCCCAAGAATAGATCTGACTAGTAAGAATCTTCAAACCTATGTATTGATATCTCTCCGTAAGTGAGTCAAGTGGGAGTAAAGCGGCATAAACACAGCTGTGAAAAGCAGCTAAACCCCATTAGGAAAATCAATTACTTTTAAAAACCCGTGAAACAAAGACAGTGAAAGAGAGAGAAATTCTTACAAAATTCGTTCAGGGGCTGTGATGCCACCTGGATTGACCATATCTAGACCCACAGCTGATTGAGACATAAGGGTGGACACTCTTGGGGCTGAGAGGTTTGGTGAGGTTGGGTGAGCAAACGCAGACCCTTTAAAGTAATACTGCGTGGTACCCGTCTGATGGGTCCCAAATCTCCAGGTTCAAGGGCATCTTCCTACATCGAAAACATGCATGAGAAACCCAGAAGATGGTACACCGTGTGATCGGGAAAGGTTTCTAAAACGCACCTCATTTCTCATCTCCTTGTGCTCGGGGTCGCCATTCCAGCCGCTTTACTAGCAATCTCCCTCTTTGGAGAATCAGCACGTTTAACCTCCTGTTCCGTACAGGTTGCAATTTGTCCTGAGGATGAACGGGAAGAGGGGGAACCAATGAGCGACTAGCTCTAAGTGTTGGGAAAGGCACAGGTCACTCTATTTTCCCATCAGGAAGAAGAATTAACCACAGGCTCAGCCTGCCGCCCGGAACCAGAATAGGGCCTGAAGCAATCCTACGCTTTTGCGGCCAGCTCCCAAAAAAGCGAGTTGAAAAATGGAGCTCAGGGGCACTGCAAATCAGAAACCTGCAGAGTTAGAAATGATAACTCTCGCCCACAAAAATATTGAGGGAAGGCAACGAAGAGGATTTGAAAGCAAGGCAGAATTGCAGGAAACAGATTTCAGGAGGTAGATTCGAATCGCCTGTAAAGCACAGGAAAAGCGGCAAAACCTCGACAATGATGCCCTTGGCCAAAAAGGGCGTATGCGTTTTTTCCTGAATATATTCAGGAAAAAACGCATACGCCCTTTTTGGCCAACCAAGCAACCTGGAAAGGCAAATCAGCGCTACAAAGAAGTCTCGCTTCCCATCGGTCAAAAGGGCCATGCTGAATAAAGTGTCAAAACCAGAAATGCAGGAGAGGCCATGGAGAAATGGGAGCCTTGCTACGCTGATGGGCGGGATGTAAATTGCCAACAGCCACTCTGGAGAAGTGTACGGTGTGTCCTGAAACATCTAAAAAACTCGGCTTAGAGAGCATAGGGCACTTCCACTCATGGGCGTCTAATTTGGGAAAACTAAAAATCAGCAAGGCACAGGCACTCCAAAGTTTAGGGTTGCTCTGTTGACAAGAACCTCCACTTCATTCCACCTTAAATATCCCAGGAAAGAGAAAAATGGATAAAGAAGTTGTGGTCCTTAGGTACAATGGAATATCACTCAGCCATGAAATCAACGTCATAAGGCTAGTAGCAGCACAATGAGTGGATTCAGGTACGACGGTTGTAAGTGAAGTAAGTCACACAGAAAAAGACACTAATCATAAGATATCACTTATAGAGGGAAAGTAAAAACCGCTACACTTGAACTGAATTACAAAACAGAACAGAATCACACATTTAGAAAACACACTATGGCTGCCTAACGGGAAAGGCGAGGTGGGGTGATGCATAAAACAAGGGTTTCAAATTAGCTCAGATACCGTTCCATAAACCCAATATGTAATAGACAAGACCTACTGCTTGCTCAGTGAACTGGACTCAACACCCCCTATTCACCGCCCAAGAATAGATCTGACTAGTAAAAATCTTCAAACCTATGTATTGATATCTCTCTGGAAGTGAGTCAAGTGGGTGTAAAGCGGCATAAACACAGCAGTAAAAAGCAGCTAAACCCCATTAGGAAAATCAATTACTTTTAAAAACCCGTGAAACAAAGACAGTGAAAGAGAGAGAAATTCTTACAAAATTCGTTCAGGGGCTGTGATGCCACCTGGATTGACCATATCTACACCCACAGCTGATTGAGACATAAGGGTGGACACTCTTGGGGCTGAGAGGTTTGGTGAGGTTGGGTGAGCAAACGCAGACCCTTTAAAGTAATATTGCGTGGTACCCGTCTGATGGGTCCCAAATCTCCAGGTTCAAGGGCATCTTCCTACATCGAAAACATGCATGAGAAACCCAGAAGATGGTATACCGTGTGATCGGGAAAGGTTTCTAAAACGCACCTTATTTCTCATCTCCTTGTGCTCGGGGTCGCCATTCCAGCCGCTTTACTAGCAATGTCCCTCCTTGGAGAATCAGCACTTTAACCTCCTGTTCCGTACAGGTTGCAATTTGTCCTGAGGATGAACGGCAAGAGGGGGAACCAATGAGCGACTAGCTCTAGGTGTTGGGAAAGGCACAGGTCACTCTATTTTCCCATCAGGAAGAAGAATTAACCACAGGCTCTGCCTGCCGCCCGGAACCAGAAAAGGGCCTGAAGCAATCCTACGCTTTTGAGGCCAGCTCCCAAAAAAGCGAGTTGAAAAATGGAGCTCAGGGGCACTGCAAATCACAAACCTGCTGAGTTATAAATGATAACTCTCGCCCACAAAAATATTGAGGGAAAGCAACGAAGAGGATTTTAAAGCAAGGCAGAATTGCAGGAAACAGATTTCAGGAGGTAGATTCGAATCGCCTGTAAAGCACAGGAAAAGCGGCAAAACCTCGACAGTGATGCCCTTGGCCAAAAAGGGCGTATGCGTTTTTTCCTGAATATATTCAGGAAAAAACGCATACGCCCTTTTTGGCTAACCAAGCAACCTGGAAAGGCAAATCAGCGCTACAAAGAAGTCTCGCTTCCCATCGGTCAAAAGGGCCATGCTGAATAAAGTGTCAAAACCAGAAATGCAGGAGAGGCCATGGAGAAATGGGAGCCTTGCTACGCTGATGGGCGGGATGTAAATTGCCAACAGCCACTCTGGAGAAGTGTACGGTGTGTCCTGAAATATCTAAAAAACTCGGCTTAGAGAGCATAGGGCACTTCCACTCATGGGCGTCTAATTTGGGAAAACTAAAAATCAGCAAGGCACAGGCACTCCAAAGTTTAGGGTTGCTCTGTTGACAAGAACCTCCACTTCATTCCACCTTAAATATCCCAGGAAAGAGAAAAATGGATAAAGAAGTTGTGGTCCTTAGGTACAATGGAATATCACTCAGCCATGAAATCAACGTCATAAGGCTAGTAGCAGCATGAGGAGTGGATTCAGGTACGACGGTTCTAAGTGAAATAAGTCACACAGAAAAAGACACTAATCATAAGATATCACTCATAGAGGGAAAGTAAAAACCGCTACACTTGAACTGAATTACAAAACAGAACAGAGTCACACATTTAGAAAACACACTATGGCTGCCTAACGGGAAAGGTGAGGTGGGGTGATGCCTGAAACAAGGGTTTCAAATTAGCTCAGATACCGTTCCATAAACCCAATATGTAATAGACAAGACCTACTCCTTGCTGAGAGAACTGGACTCAACATCCCCTATTCACCGCCCAAGAATAGATCTGACTAGTAAGAATCTTCAAACCTATGTATTGATATCTCTCTGTAAGTGAGTCAAGTGGGAGTAAAGCGGCATAAACACAGCAGTGAAAAGCAGCTAAACCCCATTAGGAAAATCAATTACTTTTAAAAACCCGTGAAACAAAGACAGTGAAAGAGAGAGAAATTCTTACAAAATTCGTTCAGGGGCTGTGATGCCACCTGGATTGACCATATCTAGACCCACAGCTGATTGAGACATAAGGGTGGACACTCTTGGGGCTGAGAGGTTTGGTGAGGTTGGGTGAGCAAACGCAGACCCTTTAAAGTAATACTGCGTGGTACCCGTCCCATGGGTCCCAAATCTCCAGGTTCAAGGGCATCTTCCTACATCGAAAACATGCATGAGAAACCCAGAAGATGGTACACCGTGTGATCGGGAAAGGTTTCTAAAACGCACCTCATTTCTCATCTCCTTGTGCTCGGGGTCGCCATTCCAGCCGCTTTACTAGCAATCTCCCTCCTTGGAGAATCAGCACGTTTAACCTCCTGTTCCGTACAGGTTGCAATTTGTCCTGAGGATGAACGGGAAGAGGGGGAACCAATGAGCGACTAGCTCTAGGTGTTGGGAAAGGCACAGGTCACTCTATTTTCCCATCAGGAAGAAGAATTAACCACAGGCTCAGCCTGCCGCCCGGAACCAGAATAGGGCCTGAAGCAATCCTACGCTTTTGCGGCCAGCTCCCAAAAAAGCGAGTTGAAAAATGGAGCTCAGGGGCACTGCAAATCACAAACCTGCAGAGTTAGAAATGATAACTCTCGCCCACAAAAATATTGAGGGAAGGCAACGAAGAGGATTTGAAAGCAAGGCAGAATTGCAGGAAACAGATTTCAGGAGGTAGATTCGAATCGCCTTTAAAGCACAGGAAAAGCGGCAAAACCTCGACAGTGATGCCCTTGGCCAAAAAGGGCGTATGCGTTTTTTCCTGAATGTATTCAGGAAAAAACGCATACGCCCTATTTGGCCAACCAAGCAACCTGGAAAGGCAAATCAGCGCTACAAAGAAGTCTCCCTTCCCATCGGTCAAAAGGGCCATGCTGAATAAAGTGTCAAAACCAGAAATGCAGGAGAGGCCATGGAGAAATGGGAGCCTTGCTACGCTGATGGGCGGGATGTAAATTGCCAACAGCCACTCTGGAGAAGTGTACGGTGTGTCCTGAAATATCTAAAAAACTCGGCTTAGAGAGCATAGGGCACTTCCACTCATGGGCGTCTAATTTGGGAAAACTAAAAATCAGCAAGGCACAGGCACTCCAAAGTTTAGGGTTGCTCTGTTGACAAGAACCTCCACTTCATTCCACCTTAAATATCCCAGGAAAGAGAAAAATGGATAAAGAAGTTGTGGTCCTTAGGTACAATGGAATATCACTCAGCCATGAAATCAACGTCATAAGGCTAGTAGCAGCATGAGGAGTGGATTCAGGTACGACGGTTCTAAGTGAAATAAGTCACACAGAAAAAGACACTAATCATAAGATATCACTCATAGAGGGAAAGTAAAAACCGCTACACTTGAACTGAATTACAAAACAGAACAGAGTCACACATTTAGAAAACACACTATGGCTGCCTAACGGGAAAGGTGAGGTGGGGTGATGCCTAAAACAAGGGTTTCAAATTAGCTCAGATACCGTTCCATAAACCCAATATGTAATAGACAAGACCTACTCCTTGCTGAGTGAACTGGACTCAACACCCCCTATTCACCGCCCAAGAATAGATCTGACTAGTAAGAATCTTCAAACCTATGTATTGATATCTCTCCGTAAGTGAGTCAAGTGGGAGTAAAGCGGCATAAACACAGCTGTGAAAAGCAGCTAAACCCCATTAGGAAAATCAATTACTTTTAAAAACCCGTGAAACAAAGACAGTGAAAGAGAGAGAAATTCTTACAAAATTCGTTCAGGGGCTGTGAGGCCACCTGGATTGACCATATCTAGACCCACAGCTGATTGAGACATAAGGGTGGACACTCTTGGGGCTGAGAGGTTTGGTGAGGTTGGGTGAGCAAACGCAGACCCTTTAAAGTAATACTGCGTGGTACCCGTCCCATGGGTCCCAAATCTCCAGGTTCAAGGGCATCTTCCTACATCGAAAACATGCATGAGAAGCCCAGAAGATGGTACACCGTGTGATCGGGAAAGGTTTCTAAAACGCACCTCATTTCTCATCTCCTTGTGCTCGGGTTCGCCATTCCAGCCGCTTTACTAGCAATCTCCCTCCTTGGAGAATCAGCACGTTTAACCTCCTGTTCCGTACAGGTTGCAATTTGTCCTGAGGATGAACGGGAAGAGGGGGAACCAATGAGCGACTAGCTCTAGGTGTTGGGAAAGGCACAGGTCACTCTATTTTCCCATCAGGAAGAAGAATTAACCACAGGCTCAGCCTGCCGCCCGGAACCAGAATAGGGCCTGAAGCAATCCTACGCTTTTGCGGCCAGCTCCCAAAAAAGCGAGTTGAAAAATGGAGCTCAGGGGCACTGCAAATCACAAACCTGCTGAGTTATAAATGATAACTCTCGCCCACAAAAATATTGAGGGAAGGCAACGAAGAGGATTTGAAAGCAAGGCAGAATTGCAGGAAACAGATTTCAGGAGGTAGATTCGAATCGCCTGTAAAGCACAGGAAAAGCGGCAAAACCTCGACAATGATGCCCTTGGCCAAAAAGGGCGTATGCGTTTTTTCCTGAATATATTCAGGAAAAAACGCATACGCCCTTTTTGGCCAACCAAGCAACCTGGAAAGGCAAATCAGCGCTACAAAGAAGTCTCGCTTCCCATCGGTCAAAAGGGCCATGCTGAATAAAGTGTCAAAACCAGAAATGCAGGAGAGGACATGGAGAAATGGGAGCCTTGCTACGCTGATGGGCGGGATGTAAATTGCCAACAGCCACTCTGGAGAAGTGTACGGTGTGTCCTGAAATATCTAAAAAACTCGGCTTAGAGAGCATAGGGCACTTCCACTCATGGGCGTCTAATTTGGGAAAACTAAAAATCAGCAAGGCACAGGCACTCCAAAGTTTAGGGTTGCTCTGTTGACAAGAACCTCCACTTCATTCCACCTTAAATATCCCAGGAAAGAGAAAAATGGATAAAGAAGTTGTGGTCCTTAGGTACAATGGAATATCACTCAGCCATGAAATCAACGTCATAAGGCTAGTAGCAGCATGATGAGTGGATTCAGGTACGACGGTTCTAAGTGAAATAAGTCACACAGAAAAAGACACTAATCATAACATATCACTTATAGAGGGAAAGTAAAAACCGCTACACTTGAACTGAATTACAAAACTGAACAGAGTCACACATTTAGAAAACACACTATGGCTGCCTAACGGGAAAGGTGAGGTGGGGTGATGCCTAAAACAAGGGTTTCAAATTAGCTCAGATACCGTTCCATAAACCCAATATGTAATAGACAAGACCTACTCCTTGCTCAGTGAACTGGACTCAACACCCCGTATTCACCGCCCAAGAATAGATCTGACTAGTAAGAATCTTCAAACCTATGTATTGATATCTCTCCGTAAGTGAGTCAAGTGGGAGTAAAGCGGCATAAACACAGCAGTGAAAAGCAGCTAAACCCCATTAGGAAAATCAATTACTTTTAAAAACCCGTGAAACAAAGACAGTGAAAGAGAGAGAAATTCTTACAAAATTCGTTCAGGGGCTGTGATGCCACCTGGATTGACCATATCTAGACCCACAGCTGATTGAGACATAAGGGTGGACACTCTTGGGGCTGAGAGGTTTGGTGAGGTTGGGTGAGCAAACGCAGACCCTTTAAAGTAATACTGCGTGGTACCCGTCTGATGGGTCCCAAATCTCCAGGTTCAAGGGCATCTTCCTACATCGAAAACATGCATGAGAAACCCAGAAGATGGTACACCGTGTCATCGGGAAAGGTTTCTAAAACGCACCTCATTTCTCATCTCCTTGTGCTCGGGTTCGCCATTCCAGCCGCTTTACTAGCAATCTCCCTCCTTGGAGAATCAGCACGTTTAACCTCCTGTTCCGTACAGGTTGCAATTTGTCCTGAGGATGAACGGGAAGAGGGGGAACCAATGAGCGACTAGCTCTAGGTGTTGGGAAAGGCACAGGTCACTCTATTTTCCCATCAGGAAGAAGAATTAACCACAGGCTCAGCCTGCCGCCCGGAACCACAATAGGGCCTGAAGCAATCTTACGATTTTGCGGCCAGCTCCCAAAAAAGCGAGTTGAAAAATGGAGCTCAGGGGCACTGCAAATCACAAACCTGCAGAGTTAGAAATGATAACTCTCGCCCACAAAAATATTGAGGGAAGGCAACGAAGAGGATTTGAAAGCAAGGCAGAATTGCAGGAAACAGATTTCAGGAGGTAGATTCGAATCGCCTTTAAAGCACAGGAAAAGCGGCAAAACCTCGACAATGATGCCCTTGGCCAAAAAGGGCGTATGCGTTTTTTCCTGAATGTATTCAGGAAAAAACGCATACGCCCTTTTTGGCCAACCAAGCAACCTGGAAAGGCAAATCAGCGCTACAAAGAAGTCTCGCTTCCCATCGGTCAAAAGGGCCATGCTGAATAAAGTGTCAAAACCAGAAATGCAGGAGAGGCCATGGAGAAATGGGAGCCTTGCTACGCTGATGGGCGGGATGTAAATTGCCGACAGCCACTCTGGAGAAGTGTACGGTGTGTCCTGAAACATCTAAAAAACTCGGCTTAGAGAGCATAGGGCACTTCCACTCATGGGCGTCTAATTTGGGAAAACTAAAAATCAGCAAGGCACAGGCACTCCAAAGTTTAGGGTTGCTCTGTTGACAAGAACCTCCACTTCATTCCACCTTAAATATCCCAGGAAAGAGAAAAATGGATAAAGAAGTTGTGGTCCTTAGGTACAATGGAATATCACTCAGCCATGAAATCAACGTCATAAGGCTAGTAGCAGCACAATGAGTGGATTCAGGTACGACGGTTGTAAGTGAAGTAAGTCACACAGAAAAAGACACTAATCATAAGATATCACTTATAGAGGGAAAGTAAAAACCGCTACACTTGAACTGAATTACAAAACAGAACAGAATCACACATTTAGAAAACACACTATGGCTGCCTAACGGGAAAGGCGAGGTTGGGTGATGCATAAAATAAGGGTTTCAAATTAGCTCAGATACCGTTCCATAAACCCAATATGTAATAGACAAGACCTACTCCTTGCTCAGTGAACTGGACTCAACACCCCCTATTCACCGCCCAAGAATAGATCTGACTAGTAAAAATCTTCAAACCTATGTATTGATATCTCTCTGGAAGTGAGTCAAGTGGGTGTAAAGCGGCATAAACACAGCAGTAAAAAGCAGCTAAACCCCATTAGGAAAATCAATTACTTTTAAAAACCCGTGAAACAAAGACAGTGAAAGAGAGAGAAATTCTTACAAAATTCGTTCAGGGGCTGTGATGCCACCTGGATTGACCATATCTAGACCCACAGCTGATTGAGACATAAGGGTGGACACTCTTGGGGCTGAGAGGTTTGGTGAGGTTGGGTGAGCAAACGCAGACCCTTTAAAGTAATATTGCGTGGTACCCGTCTGATGGGTCCCAAATCTCCAGGTTCAAGGGCATCTTCCTACATCGAAAACATGCATGAGAAACCCAGAAGATGGTACACCGTGTGATCGGGAAAGGTTTCTAAAACGCACCTTATTTCTCATCTCCTTGTGCTCGGGGTCGCCATTCCAGCCGCTTTACTAGCAATGTCCCTCCTTGGAGAATCAGCACTTTAACCTCCTGTTCCGTACAGGTTGCAATTTGCCCTGGGGATGAACGGGAAGAGGGGGAACCAATGAGCGACTAGCTCTAGGTGTTGGGAAAGGCACAGGTCACTCTATTTTCCCATCAGGAAGAAGAATTAACCACAGGCTCTGCCTGCCGCCCGGAACCAGAAAAGGGCCTGAAGCAATCCTATGCTTTTGAGGCCAGCTCCCAAAAAAGCGAGTTGAAAAATGGAGCTCAGGGGCACTGCAAATCACAAACCTGCTGAGTTATAAATGATAACTCTCGCCCACAAAAATATTGAGGGAAAGCAACGAAGAGGATTTGAAAGCAAGGCAGAATTGCAGGAAACAGATTTCAGGAGGTAGATTCGAATCGCCTGTAAAGCACAGGAAAAGCGGCAAAACCTCGACAATGATGCCCTTGGCCAAAAAGGGCGTATGCGTTTTTTCCTGAATATATTCAGGAAAAAACGCATACGCCCTTTTTGGCCAACCAAGCAACCTGGAAAGGCAAATCAGCGCTACAAAGAAGTCTCGCTTCCCATCGGTCAAAAGGGCCATGCTGAATAAAGTGTCAAAACCAGAAATGCAGGAGAGGACATGGAGAAATGGGAGCCTTGCTACGCTGATGGGCGGGATGTAAATTGCCAACAGCCACTCTGGAGAAGTGTACGGTGTGTCCTGAAATATCTAAAAAACTCGGCTTAGAGAGCATAGGGCACTTCCACTCATGGGCGTCTAATTTGGGAAAACTAAAAATCAGCAAGGCACAGGCACTCCAAAGTTTAGGGTTGCTCTGTTGACAAGAACCTCCACTTCATTCCACCTTAAATATCCCAGGAAAGAGAAAAATGGATAAAGAAGTTGTGGTCCTTAGGTACAATGGAATATCACTCAGCCATGAAATCAACGTCATAAGGCTAGTAGCAGCATGATGAGTGGATTCAGGTACGACGGTTCTAAGTGAAATAAGTCACACAGAAAAAGACACTAATCATAACATATCACTTATAGAGGGAAAGTAAAAACCGCTACACTTGAACTGAATTACAAAACTGAACAGAGTCACACATTTAGAAAACACACTATGGCTGCCTAACGGGAAAGGTGAGGTGGGGTGATGCCTAAAACAAGGGTTTCAAATTAGCTCAGATACCGTTCCATAAACCCAATATGTAATAGACAAGACCTACTACTTGCTCAGTGAACTGGACTCAACACCCCCTATTCACCGCCCAAGAATAGATCTGACTAGTAAGAATCTTCAAACCTATGTATTGATATCTCTCCGTAAGTGAGTCAAGTGGGAGTAAAGCGGCATAAACACAGCAGTGAAAAGCAGCTAAACCCCATTAGGAAAATCAATTACTTTTAAAAACCCGTGAAACAAAGACAGTGAAAGAGAGAGAAATTCTTACAAAATTCGTTCAGGGGCTGTGATGCCACCTGGATTGACCATATCTAGACCCACAGCTGATTGAGACATAAGGGTGGACACTCTTGGGGCTGAGAGGTTTGGTGAGGTTGGGTGAGCAAACGCAGACCCTTTAAAGTAATACTGCGTGGTACCCGTCTGATGGGTCCCAAATCTCCAGGTTCAAGGGCATCTTCCTACATCGAAAACATGCATGAGAAACCCAGAAGATGGTACACCGTGTGATCGGGAAAGGTTTCTAAAACGCACCTCATTTCTCATCTCCTTGTGCTCGGGTTCGCCATTCCAGCCGCTTTACTAGCAATCTCCCTCCTTGGAGAATCAGCACGTTTAACCTCCTGTTCCGTACAGGTTGCAATTTGTCCTGAGGATGAACGGGAAGAGGGGGAACCAATGAGCGACTAGCTCTAGGTGTTGGGAAAGGCACAGGTCACTCTATTTTCCCATCAGGAAGAAGAATTAACCACAGGCTCAGCCTGCCGCCCGGAACCAGAATAGGGCCTGAAGCAATCCTACGCTTTTGCGGCCAGCTCCCAAAAAAGCAAGTTGAAAAATGGAGCTCAGGGGCACTGCAAATCACAAACCTGCTGAGTTATAAATGATAACTCTCGCCCACAAAAATATTGAGGGAAGGCAACGAAGAGGATTTGAAAGCAAGGCAGAATTGCAGGAAACAGATTTCAGGAGGTAGATTTGAATCGCCTGTAAAGCACAGGAAAAGCGGCAAAACCTCGACAATGATGCCCTTGGCCAAAAAGGGCGTATGCGTTTTTTCCTGAATATATTCAGGAAAAAACGCATACGCCCTTTTTGGCCAACCAAGCAACCTGGAAAGGCAAATCAGCGCTACAAAGAAGTCTCGCTTCCCATCGGTCAAAAGGGCCATGCTGAATAAAGTGTCAAAACCAGAAATGCAGGAGAGGACATGGAGAAATGGGAGCCTTGCTACGCTGATGGGCGGGATGTAAATTGCCAACAGCCACTCTGGAGAAGTGTACGGTGTGTCCTGAAATATCTAAAAAACTCGGCTTAGAGAGCATAGGGCACTTCCACTCATGGGCGTCTAATTTGGGAAAACTAAAAATCAGCAAGGCACAGGCACTCCAAAGTTTAGGGTTGCTCTGTTGACAAGAACCTCCACTTCATTCCACCTTAAATATCCCAGGAAAGAGAAAAATGGATAAAGAAGTTGTGGTCCTTAGGTACAATGGAATATCACTCAGCCATGAAATCAACGTCATAAGGCTAGTAGCAGCATGATGAGTGGATTCAGGTACGACGGTTCTAAGTGAAATAAGTCACACAGAAAAAGACACTAATCATAACATATCACTTATAGAGGGAAAGTAAAAACCGCTACACTTGAACTGAATTACAAAACTGAACAGAGTCACACATTTAGAAAACACACTATGGCTGCCTAACGGGAAAGGTGAGGTGGGGTGATGCCTAAAACAAGGGTTTCAAATTAGCTCAGATACCGTTCCATAAACCCAATATGTAATAGACAAGACCTACTCCTTGCTCAGTGAACTGGACTCAACACCCCCTATTCACCGCCCAAGAATAGATCTGACTAGTAAGAATCTTCAAACCTATGTATTGATATCTCTCCGTAAGTGAGTCAAGTGGGAGTAAAGCGGCATAAACACAGCAGTGAAAAGCAGCTAAACCCCATTAGGAAAATCAATTACTTTTAAAAACCCGTGAAACAAAGACAGTGAAAGAGAGAGAAATTCTTACAAAATTCGTTCAGGGGCTGTGATGCCACCTGGATTGACCATATCTAGACCCACAGCTGATTGAGACATAAGGGTGGACACTCTTGGGGCTGAGAGGTTTGGTGAGGTTGGGTGAGCAAACGCAGACCCTTTAAAGTAATACTGCGTGGTACCCGTCTGATGGGTCCCAAATCTCCAGGTTCAAGGGCATCTTCCTACATCGAAAACATGCATGAGAAACCCAGAAGATGGTACACCGTGTGATCGGGAAAGGTTTCTAAAACGCACCTCATTTCTCATCTCCTTGTGCTCGGGGTCGCCATTCCAGCCGCTTTACTAGCAATCTCCCTCCTTGGAGAATCAGCACGTTTAACCTCCTGTTCCGTACAGGTTGCAATTTGTCCTGAGGATGAACGGGAAGAGGGGGAACCAATGAGCGACTAGCTCTAGGTGTTGGGAAAGGCACAGGTCACTCTATTTTCCCATCAGGAAGAAGAATTAACCACAGGCTCAGCCTGCCGCCCGGAACCACAATAGGGCCTGAAGCAATCTTACGCTTTTGCGGCCAGCTCCCAAAAAAGCGAGTTGAAAAATGGAGCTCAGGGGCACTGCAAATCACAAACCTGCAGAGTTAGAAATGATAACTCTCGCCCACAAAAATATTGAGGGAAGGCAACGAAGAGGATTTGAAAGCAAGGCAGAATTGCAGGAAACAGATTTCAGGAGGTAGATTCGAATCGCCTTTAAAGCACAGGAAAAGCGGCAAAACCTCGACAATGATGCCCTTGGCCAAAAAGGGCGTATGCGTTTTTTCCTGAATGTATTCAGGAAAAAACGCATACGCCCTTTTTGGCCAACCAAGCAACCTGGAAAGGCAAATCAGCGCTACAAAGAAGTCTCGCTTCCCATCGGTCAAAAGGGCCATGCTGAATAAAGTGTCAAAACCAGAAATGCAGGAGAGGCCATGGAGAAATGGGAGCCTTGCTACGCTGATGGGCGGGATGTAAATTGCCGACAGCCACTCTGGAGAAGTGTACGGTGTGTCCTGAAACATCTAAAAAACTCGGCTTAGAGAGCATAGGGCACTTCCACTCATGGGCGTCTAATTTGGGAAAACTAAAAATCAGCAAGGCACAGGCACTCCAAAGTTTAGGGTTGCTCTGTTGACAAGAACCTCCACTTCATTCCACCTTAAATATCCCAGGAAAGAGAAAAATGGATAAAGAAGTTGTGGTCCTTAGGTACAATGGAATATCACTCAGCCATGAAATCAACGTCATAAGGCTAGTAGCAGCATGATGAGTGGATTCAGGTACGACGGTTCTAAGTGAAATAAGTCACACAGAAAAAGACACTAATCATAACATATCACTTATAGAGGGAAAGTAAAAACCGCTACACTTGAACTGAATTACAAAACTGAACAGAGTCACACATTTAGAAAACACACTATGGCTGCCTAACGGGAAAGGTGAGGTGGGGTGATGCCTAAAACAAGGGTTTCAAATTAGCTCAGATACCGTTCCATAAACCCAATATGTAATAGACAAGACCTACTCCTTGCTCAGTGAACTGGACTCAACACCCCCTATTCACCGCCCAAGAATAGATCTGACTAGTAAGAATCTTCAAACCTATGTATTGATATCTCTCCGTAAGTGAGTCAAGTGGGAGTAAAGCGGCATAAACACAGCAGTGAAAAGCAGCTAAACCCCATTAGGAAAATCAATTACTTTTAAAAACCCGTGAAACAAAGACAGTGAAAGAGAGAGAAATTCTTACAAAATTCGTTCAGGGGCTGTGATGCCACCTGGATTGACCATATCTAGACCCACAGCTGATTGAGACATAAGGGTGGACACTCTTGGGGCTGAGAGGTTTGGTGAGGTTGGGTGAGCAAACGCAGACCCTTTAAAGTAATACTGCGTGGTACCCGTCTGATGGGTCCCAAATCTCCAGGTTCAAGGGCATCTTCCTACATCGAAAACATGCATGAGAAACCCAGAAGATGGTACACCGTGTGATCGGGAAAGGTTTCTAAAACGCACCTCATTTCTCATCTCCTTGTGCTCGGGGTCGCCATTCCAGCCGCTTTACTAGCAATCTCCCTCCTTGGAGAATCAGCACGTTTAACCTCCTGTTCCGTACAGGTTGCAATTTGTCCTGAGGATGAACGGGAAGAGGGGGAACCAATGAGCGACTAGCTCTAGGTGTTGGGAAAGGCACAGGTCACTCTATTTTCCCATCAGGAAGAAGAATTAACCACAGGCTCAGCCTGCCGCCCGGAACCACAATAGGGCCTGAAGCAATCTTACGCTTTTGCGGCCAGCTCCCAAAAAAGCGAGTTGAAAAATGGAGCTCAGGGGCACTGCAAATCACAAACCTGCAGAGTTAGAAATGATAACTCTCGCCCACAAAAATATTGAGGGAAGGCAACGAAGAGGATTTGAAAGCAAGGCAGAATTGCAGGAAACAGATTTCAGGAGGTAGATTCGAATCGCCTTTAAAGCACAGGAAAAGCGGCAAAACCTCGACAATGATGCCCTTGGCCAAAAAGGGCGTATGCGTTTTTTCCTGAATGTATTCAGGAAAAAACGCATACGCCCTTTTTGGCCAACCAAGCAACCTGGAAAGGCAAATCAGCGCTACAAAGAAGTCTCGCTTCCCATCGGTCAAAAGGGCCATGCTGAATAAAGTGTCAAAACCAGAAATGCAGGAGAGGCCATGGAGAAATGGGAGCCTTGCTACGCTGATGGGCGGGATGTAAATTGCCGACAGCCACTCTGGAGAAGTGTACGGTGTGTCCTGAAACATCTAAAAAACTCGGCTTAGAGAGCATAGGGCACTTCCACTCATGGGCGTCTAATTTGGGAAAACTAAAAATCAGCAAGGCACAGGCACTCCAAAGTTTAGGGTTGCTCTGTTGACAAGAACCTCCACTTCATTCCACCTTAAATATCCCAGGAAAGAGAAAAATGGATAAAGAAGTTGTGGTCCTTAGGTACAATGGAATATCACTCAGCCATGAAATCAACGTCATAAGGCTAGTAGCAGCATGATGAGTGGATTCAGGTACGACGGTTCTAAGTGAAATAAGTCACACAGAAAAAGACACTAATCATAACATATCACTTATAGAGGGAAAGTAAAAACCGCTACACTTGAACTGAATTACAAAACTGAACAGAGTCACACATTTAGAAAACACACTATGGCTGCCTAACGGGAAAGGTGAGGTGGGGTGATGCCTAAAACAAGGGTTTCAAATTAGCTCAGATACCGTTCCATAAACCCAATATGTAATAGACAAGACCTACTCCTTGCTCAGTGAACTGGACTCAACACCCCCTATTCACCGCCCAAGAATAGATCTGACTAGTAAGAATCTTCAAACCTATGTATTGATATCTCTCCGTAAGTGAGTCAAGTGGGAGTAAAGCGGCATAAACACAGCAGTGAAAAGCAGCTAAACCCCATTAGGAAAATCAATTACTTTTAAAAACCCGTGAAACAAAGACAGTGAAAGAGAGAGAAATTCTTACAAAATTCGTTCAGGGGCTGTGATGCCACCTGGATTGACCATATCTAGACCCACAGCTGATTGAGACATAAGGGTGGACACTCTTGGGGCTGAGAGGTTTGGTGAGGTTGGGTGAGCAAACGCAGACCCTTTAAAGTAATACTGCGTGGTACCCGTCTGATGGGTCCCAAATCTCCAGGTTCAAGGGCATCTTCCTACATCGAAAACATGCATGAGAAACCCAGAAGATGGTACACCGTGTGATCGGGAAAGGTTTCTAAAACGCACCTCATTTCTCATCTCCTTGTGCTCGGGGTCGCCATTCCAGCCGCTTTACTAGCAATCTCCCTCCTTGGAGAATCAGCACGTTTAACCTCCTGTTCCGTACAGGTTGCAATTTGTCCTGAGGATGAACGGGAAGAGGGGGAACCAATGAGCGACTAGCTCTAGGTGTTGGGAAAGGCACAGGTCACTCTATTTTCCCATCAGGAAGAAGAATTAACCACAGGCTCAGCCTGCCGCCCGGAACCACAATAGGGCCTGAAGCAATCTTACGCTTTTGCGGCCAGCTCCCAAAAAAGCGAGTTGAAAAATGGAGCTCAGGGGCACTGCAAATCACAAACCTGCAGAGTTAGAAATGATAACTCTCGCCCACAAAAATATTGAGGGAAGGCAACGAAGAGGATTTGAAAGCAAGGCAGAATTGCAGGAAACAGATTTCAGGAGGTAGATTCGAATCGCCTTTAAAGCACAGGAAAAGCGGCAAAACCTCGACAATGATGCCCTTGGCCAAAAAGGGCGTATGCGTTTTTTCCTGAATGTATTCAGGAAAAAACGCATACGCCCTTTTTGGCCAACCAAGCAACCTGGAAAGGCAAATCAGCGCTACAAAGAAGTCTCGCTTCCCATCGGTCAAAAGGGCCATGCTGAATAAAGTGTCAAAACCAGAAATGCAGGAGAGGCCATGGAGAAATGGGAGCCTTGCTACGCTGATGGGCGGGATGTAAATTGCCGACAGCCACTCTGGAGAAGTGTACGGTGTGTCCTGAAACATCTAAAAAACTCGGCTTAGAGAGCATAGGGCACTTCCACTCATGGGCGTCTAATTTGGGAAAACTAAAAATCAGCAAGGCACAGGCACTCCAAAGTTTAGGGTTGCTCTGTTGACAAGAACCTCCACTTCATTCCACCTTAAATATCCCAGGAAAGAGAAAAATGGATAAAGAAGTTGTGGTCCTTAGGTACAATGGAATATCACTCAGCCATGAAATCAACGTCATAAGGCTAGTAGCAGCACAATGAGTGGATTCAGGTACGACGGTTGTAAGTGAAGTAAGTCACACAGAAAAAGACACTAATCAGAAGATATCACTTATAGAGGGAAAGTAAAAACCGCTACACTTGAACTGAATTACAAAACAGAACAGAATCACACATTTAGAAAACACACTATGGCTGCCTAACGGGAAAGGCGAGGTGGGGTGATGCATAAAATAAGGGTTTCAAATTAGCTCATATACCGTTCCATAAACCCAATATGTAATAGACAAGACCTACTCCTTGCTCAGTGAACTGGACTCAACACCCCCTATTCACCGCCCAAGAATAGATCTGACTAGTAAAAATCTTCAAACCTATGTATTGATATCTCTCTGGAAGTGAGTCAAGTGGGTGTAAAGCGGCATAAACACAGCAGTAAAAAGCAGCTAAACCCCATTAGGAAAATCAATTACTTTTAAAAACCCGTGAAACAAAGACAGTGAAAGAGAGAGAAATTCTTACAAAATTCGTTCAGGGGCTGTGATGCCACCTGGATTGACCATATCTAGACCCACAGCTGATTGAGACATAAGGGTGGACACTCTTGGGGCTGAGAGGTTTGGTGAGGTTGGGTGAGCAAACGCAGACCCTTTAAAGTAATACTGCGTGGTACCCGTCTGATGGGTCCCAAATCTCCAGGTTCAAGGGCATCTTCCTACATCGAAAACATGCATGAGAAACCCAGAAGATGGTACACCGTGTGATCGGGAAAGGTTTCTAAAACGCACCTCATTTCTCATCTCCTTGTGCTCGGGGTCGCCATTCCAGCCGCTTTACTAGCAATGTCCCTCCTTGGAGAATCAGCACTTTAACCTCCTGTTCCGTACAGGTTGCAATTTGCCCTGGGGATGAACGGGAAGAGGGGGAACCAATGAGCGACTAGCTCTAGGTGTTGGGAAAGGCACAGGTCACTCTATTTTCCCATCAGGAAGAAGAATTAACCACAGGCTCAGCCTGCCGCCCGGAACCACAATAGGGCCTGAAGCAATCTTACGCTTTTGCGGCCAGCTCCCAAAAAAGCGAGTTGAAAAATGGAGCTCAGGGGCACTGCAAATCACAAACCTGCAGAGTTAGAAATGATAACTCTCGCCCACAAAAATATTGAGGGAAGGCAACGAAGAGGATTTGAAAGCAAGGCAGAATTGCAGGAAACAGATTTCAGGAGGTAGATTCGAATCGCCTTTAAAGCACAGGAAAAGCGGCAAAACCTCGACAATGATGCCCTTGGCCAAAAAGGGCGTATGCGTTTTTTCCTGAATGTATTCAGGAAAAAACGCATACGCCCTTTTTGGCCAACCAAGCAACCTGGAAAGGCAAATCAGCGCTACAAAGAAGTCTCGCTTCCCATCGGTCAAAAGGGCCATGCTGAATAAAGTGTCAAAACCAGAAATGCAGGAGAGGCCATGGAGAAATGGGAGCCTTGCTACGCTGATGGGCGGGATGTAAATTGCCGACAGCCACTCTGGAGAAGTGTACGGTGTGTCCTGAAACATCTAAAAAACTCGGCTTAGAGAGCATAGGGCACTTCCACTCATGGGCGTCTAATTTGGGAAAACTAAAAATCAGCAAGGCACAGGCACTCCAAAGTTTAGGGTTGCTCTGTTGACAAGAACCTCCACTTCATTCCACCTTAAATATCCCAGGAAAGAGAAAAATGGATAAAGAAGTTGTGGTCCTTAGGTACAATGGAATATCACTCAGCCATGAAATCAACGTCATAAGGCTAGTAGCAGCATGATGAGTGGATTCAGGTACGACGGTTCTAAGTGAAATAAGTCACACAGAAAAAGACACTAATCATAACATATCACTTATAGAGGGAAAGTAAAAACCGCTACACTTGAACTGAATTACAAAACTGAACAGAGTCACACATTTAGAAAACACACTATGGCTGCCTAACGGGAAAGGTGAGGTGGGGTGATGCCTAAAACAAGGGTTTCAAATTAGCTCAGATACCGTTCCATAAACCCAATATGTAATAGACAAGACCTACTCCTTGCTCAGTGAACTGGACTCAACACCCCCTATTCACCGCCCAAGAATAGATCTGACTAGTAAGAATCTTCAAACCTATGTATTGATATCTCTCCGTAAGTGAGTCAAGTGGGAGTAAAGCGGCATAAACACAGCAGTGAAAAGCAGCTAAACCCCATTAGGAAAATCAATTACTTTTAAAAACCCGTGAAACAAAGACAGTGAAAGAGAGAGAAATTCTTACAAAATTCGTTCAGGGGCTGTGATGCCACCTGGATTGACCATATCTAGACCCACAGCTGATTGAGACATAAGGGTGGACACTCTTGGGGCTGAGAGGTTTGGTGAGGTTGGGTGAGCAAACGCAGACCCTTTAAAGTAATACTGCGTGGTACCCGTCTGATGGGTCCCAAATCTCCAGGTTCAAGGGCATCTTCCTACATCGAAAACATGCATGAGAAACCCAGAAGATGGTACACCGTGTGATCGGGAAAGGTTTCTAAAACGCACCTCATTTCTCATCTCCTTGTGCTCGGGGTCGCCATTCCAGCCGCTTTACTAGCAATCTCCCTCCTTGGAGAATCAGCACGTTTAACCTCCTGTTCCGTACAGGTTGCAATTTGTCCTGAGGATGAACGGGAAGAGGGGGAACCAATGAGCGACTAGCTCTAGGTGTTGGGAAAGGCACAGGTCACTCTATTTTCCCATCAGGAAGAAGAATTAACCACAGGCTCAGCCTGCCGCCCGGAACCACAATAGGGCCTGAAGCAATCTTACGCTTTTGCGGCCAGCTCCCAAAAAAGCGAGTTGAAAAATGGAGCTCAGGGGCACTGCAAATCACAAACCTGCAGAGTTAGAAATGATAACTCTCGCCCACAAAAATATTGAGGGAAGGCAACGAAGAGGATTTGAAAGCAAGGCAGAATTGCAGGAAACAGATTTCAGGAGGTAGATTCGAATCGCCTTTAAAGCACAGGAAAAGCGGCAAAACCTCGACAATGATGCCCTTGGCCAAAAAGGGCGTATGCGTTTTTTCCTGAATGTATTCAGGAAAAAACGCATACGCCCTTTTTGGCCAACCAAGCAACCTGGAAAGGCAAATCAGCGCTACAAAGAAGTCTCGCTTCCCATCGGTCAAAAGGGCCATGCTGAATAAAGTGTCAAAACCAGAAATGCAGGAGAGGCCATGGAGAAATGGGAGCCTTGCTACGCTGATGGGCGGGATGTAAATTGCCGACAGCCACTCTGGAGAAGTGTACGGTGTGTCCTGAAACATCTAAAAAACTCGGCTTAGAGAGCATAGGGCACTTCCACTCATGGGCGTCTAATTTGGGAAAACTAAAAATCAGCAAGGCACAGGCACTCCAAAGTTTAGGGTTGCTCTGTTGACAAGAACCTCCACTTCATTCCACCTTAAATATCCCAGGAAAGAGAAAAATGGATAAAGAAGTTGTGGTCCTTAGGTACAATGGAATATCACTCAGCCATGAAATCAACGTCATAAGGCTAGTAGCAGCACAATGAGTGGATTCAGGTACGACGGTTGTAAGTGAAGTAAGTCACACAGAAAAAGACACTAATCAGAAGATATCACTTATAGAGGGAAAGTAAAAACCGCTACACTTGAACTGAATTACAAAACAGAACAGAATCACACATTTAGAAAACACACTATGGCTGCCTAACGGGAAAGGCGAGGTGGGGTGATGCATAAAATAAGGGTTTCAAATTAGCTCATATACCGTTCCATAAACCCAATATGTAATAGACAAGACCTACTCCTTGCTCAGTGAACTGGACTCAACACCCCCTATTCACCGCCCAAGAATAGATCTGACTAGTAAAAATCTTCAAACCTATGTATTGATATCTCTCTGGAAGTGAGTCAAGTGGGTGTAAAGCGGCATAAACACAGCAGTAAAAAGCAGCTAAACCCCATTAGGAAAATCAATTACTTTTAAAAACCCGTGAAACAAAGACAGTGAAAGAGAGAGAAATTCTTACAAAATTCGTTCAGGGGCTGTGATGCCACCTGGATTGACCATATCTAGACCCACAGCTGATTGAGACATAAGGGTGGACACTCTTGGGGCTGAGAGGTTTGGTGAGGTTGGGTGAGCAAACGCAGACCCTTTAAAGTAATATTGCGTGGTACCCGTCTGATGGGTCCCAAATCTCCAGGTTCAAGGGCATCTTCCTACATCGAAAACATGCATGAGAAACCCAGAAGATGGTACACCGTGTGATCGGGAAAGGTTTCTAAAACGCACCTTATTTCTCATCTCCTTGTGCTCGGGGTCGCCATTCCAGCCGCTTTACTAGCAATGTCCCTCCTTGGAGAATCAGCACTTTAACCTCCTGTTCCGTACAGGTTGCAATTTGCCCTGGGGATGAACGGGAAGAGGGGGAACCAATGAGCGACTAGCTCTAGGTGTTGGGAAAGGCACAGGTCACTCTATTTTCCCATCAGGAAGAAGAATTAACCACAGGCTCTGCCTGCCGCCCGGAACCAGAAAAGGGCCTGAAGCAATCCTACGCTTTTGAGGCCAGCTCCCAAAAATGCGAGTTGAAAAATGGAGCTCAGGGGCACTGCAAATCACAAACCTGCTGAGTTATAAATGATAACTCTCGCCCACAAAAATATTGAGGGAAAGCAACGAAGAGGATTTGAAAGCAAGGCAGAATTGCAGGAAACAGATTTCAGGAGGTAGATTCGAATCGCCTGTAAAGCACAGGAAAAGCGGCAAAACATCGACAGTGATGCCCTTGGCCAAAAAGGGCGTATGCGTTTTTTCCTGAATATATTCAGGAAAAAACGCATACGCCCTTTTTGGCCAACCAAGCAACCTGGAAAGGCAAATCAGCGCTACAAAGAAGTCTCGCTTCCCATCGGTCAAAAGGGCCATGCTGAATAAAGTGTCAAAACCAGAAATGCAGGAGAGGACATGGAGAAATGGGAGCCTTGCTACGCTGATGGGCGGGATGTAAATTGCCAACAGCCACTCTGGAGAAGTGTACGGTGTGTCCTGAAATATCTAAAAAACTCGGCTTAGAGAGCATAGGGCACTTCCACTCATGGGCGTCTAATTTGGGAAAACTAAAAATCAGCAAGGCACAGGCACTCCAAAGTTTAGGGTTGCTCTGTTGACAAGAACCTCCACTTCATTCCACCTTAAATATCCCAGGAAAGAGAAAAATGGATAAAGAAGTTGTGGTCCTTAGGTACAATGGAATATCACTCAGCCATGAAATCAACGTCATAAGGCTAGTAGCAGCATGATGAGTGGATTCAGGTACGACGGTTCTAAGTGAAATAAGTCACACAGAAAAAGACACTAATCAGAAGATATCACTTATAGAGGGAAAGTAAAAACCGCTACACTTGAACTGAATTACAAAACTGAACAGAGTCACACATTTAGAAAACACACTATGGCTGCCTAACGGGAAAGGTGAGGTGGGGTGATGCCTAAAACAAGGGTTTCAAATTAGCTCAGATACCGTTCCATAAACCCAATATGTAATAGACAAGACCTACTACTTGCTCAGTGAACTGGACTCAACACCCCCTATTCACCGCCCAAGAATAGATCTGACTAGTAAGAATCTTCAAACCTATGTATTGATATCTCTCCGTAAGTGAGTCAAGTGGGAGTAAAGCGGCATAAACACAGCAGTGAAAAGCAGCTAAACCCCATTAGGAAAATCAATTACTTTTAAAAACCCGTGAAACAAAGACAGTGAAAGAGAGAGAAATTCTTACAAAATTCGTTCAGGGGCTGTGATGCCACCTGGATTCACCATATCTAGACCCACAGCTGATTGAGACATAAGGGTGGACACTCTTGGGGCTGAGAGGTTTGGTGAGGTTGGGTGAGCAAACGCAGACCCTTTAAAGTAATACTGCGTGGTACCCGTCTGATGGGTCCCAAATCTCCAGGTTCAAGGGCATCTTCCTACATCGAAAACATGCATGAGAAACCCAGAAGATGGTACACCGTGTGATCGGGAAAGGTTTCTAAAACGCACCTTATTTCTCATCTCCTTGTGCTCGGGGTCGCCATTCCAGCCGCTTTACTAGCAATGTCCCTCCTTGGAGAATCAGCACTTTAACCTCCTGTTCCGTACAGGTTGCAATTTGTCCTGAGGATGAACGGCAAGAGGGGGAACCAATGAGCGACTAGCTCTAGGTGTTGGGAAAGGCACAGGTCACTCTATTTTCCCATCAGGAAGAAGAATTAACCACAGGCTCTGCCTGCCGCCCGGAACCAGAAAAGGGCCTGAAGCAATCCTACGCTTTTGAGGCCAGCTCCCAAAAAAGCGAGTTGAAAAATGGAGCTCAGGGGCACTGCAAATCACAAACCTGCTGAGTTATAAATGATAACTCTCTCCCACAAAAATATTGAGGGAAAGAAACGAAGAGGATTTGAAAGCAAGGCAGAATTGCAGGAAACAGATTTCAGGAGGTAGATTCGAATCGCCTGTAAAGCACAGGAAAAGCGGCAAAACCTCGACAGTGATGTCCTTGGCCAAAAAGGGCGTATGCGTTTTTTCCTGAATATATTCAGGAAAAAACGCATACGCCCTTTTTGGCCAACCAAGCAACCTGGAAAGGCAAATCAGCGCTACAAAGAAGTCTCGCTTCCCATCGGTCAAAAGGGCCATGCTGAATAAAGTGTCAAAACCAGAATTGCAGGAGAGGACATGGAGAAATGGGAGCCTTGCTACGCTGATGGGCGGGATGTAAATTGCCAACAGCCACTCTGGAGAAGTGTACGGTGTGTCCTGAAATATCTAAAAAACTCGGCTTAGAGAGCATAGGGCACTTCCACTCATGGGCGTCTAATTTGGGAAAACTAAAAATCAGCAAGGCACAGGCACTCCAAAGTTTAGGGTTGCTCTGTTGACAAGAACCTCCACTTCATTCCACCTTAAATATCCCAGGAAAGAGAAAAATGGATAAAGAAGTTGTGGTCCTTAGGTACAATGGAATATCACTCAGCCATGAAATCAACGTCATAAGGCTAGTAGCAGCATGAGGAGTGGATTCAGGTACGACGGTTCTAAGTGAAATAAGTCACACAGAAAAAGACACTAATCATAAGATATCACTCATAGAGGGAAAGTAAAAACCGCTACACTTGAACTGAATTACAAAACAGAACAGAGTCACACATTTAGAAAACACACTATGGCTGCCTAACGGGAAAGGTGAGGTGGGGTGATGCCTGAAACAAGGGTTTCAAATTAGCTCAGATACCGTTCCATAAACCCAATATGTAATAGACAAGACCTACTCCTTGCTGAGAGAACTGGACTCAACACCCCCTATTCACGCCCAAGAATAGATCTGACTAGTAAGAATCTTCAAACCTATGTATTGATATCTCTCCGTAAGTGAGTCAAGTGGGAGTAAAGCGGCATAAACACAGCAGTGAAAAGCAGCTAAACCCCATTAGGAAAATCAATTACTTTTAAAAACCCGTGAAACAAAGACAGTGAAAGAGAGAGAAATTCTTACAAAATTCGTTCAGGGGCTGTGAGGCCACCTGGATTGACCATATGTAGACCCACAGCTGATTGAGACATAAGGGTGGACACTCTTGGGGCTGAGAGGTTTGGTGAGGTTGGGTGAGCAAACGCAGACCCTTTAAAGTAATACTGCGTGGTACCCGTCCCATGGGTCCCAAATCTCCAGGTTCAAGGGCATCTTCCTACATCGAAAACATGCATGAGAAACCCAGAAGATGGTACACCGTGTGATCGGGAAAGGTTTCTAAAACGCACCTCATTTCTCATCTCCTTGTGCTCGGGGTCGCCATTCCAGCCGCTTTACTAGCAATCTCCCTCCTTGGAGAATCAGCACGTTTAACCTCCTGTTCCGTACAGGTTGCAATTTGTCCTGAGGATGAACGGGAAGAGGGGGAACCAATGAGCGACTAGCTCTAAGTGTTGGGAAAGGCACAGGTCACTCTATTTTCCCATCAGGAAGAAGAATTAACCACAGGCTCAGCCTGCCGCCCGGAACCAGAATAGGGCCTGAAGCAATCCTACGCTTTTGCGGCCAGCTCCCAAAAAAGCGAGTTGAAAAATGGAGCTCAGGGGCACTGCAAATCACAAACCTGCTGAGTTATAAATGATAACTCTCGCCCACAAAAATATTGAGGGAAGGCAACGAAGAGGATTTGAAAGCAAGGCAGAATTGCAGGAAACAGATTTCAGGAGGTAGATTCCAATCGCCTTTAAAGCACAGAAAAAGCGGCAAAACCTCGACAATGATGCCCTTGGCCAAAAAGGGCGTATGCGTTTTTGCCGGAATATATTCAGGAAAAAACGCATACGCCCTTTTTGGCCAACCAAGCAACCTGGAAAGGCAAATCAGCGCTACAAAGAAGTCTCGCTTCCCGTCGGTCAAAACGGCCATGCTGAAAAAAGTGTCAAAACCAGAAATGCAGGACAGGCCATGGAGAAATGGGAGCCTTGCTACGCTGATGGGTGGGATGTAAATTGCCAACAGCCACTCTGGAGAAGTGTACGGTGTGTCCTGAAACATCTAAAAAAACTCGGCTTAGAGAGCATAGGGCACTTCCACTCATGGGCGTCTAATTTGGGAAAACTAAAAATCAGCAAGGCACAGGCACTCCAAAGTTTAGGGTTGCTCTGTTGACAAGAACCTCCACTTCATTCCACCTTAAATATCCCAGGAAGGAGACAAATGGATAAAGAAGTTGTGGTCCTTAGGTACAATGGAATATCACTCAGCCATGAAATCAACGTCATAAGGCTAGTAGCAGCATGATGAGTGGATTCGGGTACGACGGTTCTAAGAGAAATAAGTCACACTGAAAAAGACACTAGTCATAAGATATCACTTATAGAGGGAATGTACAAACCGCTACACTTGAACTGAATTACAAAACAGAACAGGGTCACACATTTAGAAAACACACTATGGCTGCCTAACGGGAAAGGTGAGGTGGGGTGATGCATAAAACAAGGGTTTCAAATTAGCTCAGATACCGTTCCATAAACCCAATATGTAATAGACAAGACCTACTCCTTGCTCAGTGAACTGGACTCAACACCCCCTATTCACCGCCCAAGAATAGATCTGACTAGTAAGAATCTTCCAACCTATGTATTGATATCTCTCTGGAAGTGAGTCAAGTGGGTGTAAAGCGGCATAAACACAGCAGTGAAAAGCAGCTAAACCCCATTAGGAAAATCAATTACTTTTAAAAACCCGCGAAACAAAGACAGTGAAAGAGAGAGAAATTCTTACAAAATTCGTTCAGGGGCTGTGATGCCACCTGGATTGACCATATCTAGACCCACAGCTGACTGAGACATAAGGGTGGACACTCTTGGGGCTGAGAGTTTTGGTGAGGTTGGGTGAGCAAACGCAGACCCTTTAAAGTAATACTGCGTGGTACCCGTCCCATGGGTCCCAAATCTCCAGGCTCAAGGGCATCTTCCTACATCGAAAACATGCATGAGAAGCCCAGAAGATGGTACACCGTGTGATCGGGAAAGGTTTCTAAAACGCACCTCATTTCTCATCTCCTTGTGCTCGGGTTCGCCATTCCAGCCGCTTTACTAGCAATCTCCCTCCTTGGAGAATCAGCACGTTTAACCTCCTGTTCCGTACAGGTTGCAATTTGTCCTGAGGATGAACGGGAAGAGGGGGAACCAATGAGCGACTAGCTCTAGGTGTTGGGACAGGCACAGGTCACTCTATTTTCCCATCAGGAAGAAGAATTAACCGCAGGCTCAGCCTGCCGCCCGGAACCAGAATAGGGCCTGAAGCAATCCTACGCTTTTGCGGCCAGCTCCCAAAAAAGCGAGTTGAAAAATGGAGCTTAGGGGCACTGCAAATCACAAACCTGCAGAGTGATAAATGATAACTCTCGCCCACAAAAATATTGAGGGAAGGCAAAGAAGAGGATTTGAAAGCAAGGCAGAATTGCAGGAAACAGATTTCAGGAGGTAGATTCCAATCGCCTTTAAAGCACAGGAAAAGCGGCAAAACCTCGACAATGATGCCCTTGGCCAAAAAGGGCGTATGCGTTTTTTCCTGAATGTATTCAGGAAAAAACGCATACGCCCTTTTTGGCCAACCAAGCCACCTGGAAAGGCAAATCAGCGCTACAAAGAAGTCTCGCTTCCCATCGGTCAAAAGGGCCATGCTGAATAAAGTGTCAAAACCAGAAATGCAGGACAGGCCATGGAGAAATGGGAGCCTTGCTACGCTGATGGGCGGGATGTAAATTGCCAACAGCCACTCTGGAGAAGTGTACGGTGTGTCCTGAAACATCTAAAAAAACTCGGCTTAGAGAGCATAGGGCACTTCCACTCATGGGCGTCTAATTTGGGAAAACTAAAAATCAGCAAGGCACAGGCACTCCAAAGTTTAGGGTTGCTCTGTTGACAAGAACCTCCACTTCATTCCACCTTAAATATCCCAGGAAGGAGAAAAATGGATAAAGAAGTTGTGGTCCTTAGGTACAATGGAATATCACTCAGCCATGAAATCAACGTCATAAGGCTAGTAGCAGCATGATGAGTGGATTCAGGTACGACGGTTCTAAGTGAAATAAGTCACACAGAAAAAGACACTAGTCATAAGATATCACTTACAGAGGGAATGTACAAACCGCTACACTTGAACTGAATTACAAAACAGAACAGGGTCACACAGTTAGAAAACACACTATGGCTGCCTAACGGGAAAGGTGAGGTGGGGTGATGCATAAAACAAGGGTTTCAAATTAGCTCAGATACCGTTCCATAAACCCAATATGTAATAGACAAGACCTACTCCTTGCTCAGTGAAGTGGACTCAACACCCCCTATTCACCGCCCAAGAATAGATCTGACTAGTAAGAATCTTCCAACCTATGTATTGATATCTCTCTGGAAGTGAGTCAAGTGGGTGTAAAGCGGCATAAACACAGCAGTGAAAAGCAGCTAAACCCCATTAGGAAAATCAATTACTTTTAAAAACCCGCGAAACAAAGACAGTGAAAGAGAGAGAAATTCTTACAAAATTCGTTCAGGGGCTGTGATGCCACCTGGATTGACCATATCTAGACCCACAGCTGACTGAGACATAAGGGTGGACACTCTTGGGGCTGAGAGTTTTGGTGAGGTTGGGTGAGCAAACGCAGACCCTTTAAAGTAATACTGCGTGGTACCCGTCCCATGGGTCCCAAATCTCCAGGTTCAAGGGCATCTTCCTACATCGAAAACATGCATGAGAAGCCCAGAAGATGGTACACCGTGTGATCGGGAAAGGTTTCTAAAACGCACCTCATTTCTCATCTCCTTGTGCTCGGGTTCGCCATTCCAGCCGCTTTACTAGCAATCTCCCTCCTTGGAGAATCAGCACGTTTAACCTCCTGTTCCGTACAGGTTGCAATTTGTCCTGAGGATGAACGGGAAGAGGGGGAACCAATGAGCGACTAGCTCTAGGTGTTGGGACAGGCACAGGTCACTCTATTTTCCCATCAGGAAGAAGAATTAACCGCAGGCTCAGCCTGCCGCCCGGAACCAGAATAGGGCCTGAAGCAATCCTACGCTTTTGCGGCCAGCTCCCAAAAAAGCGAGTTGAAAAATGGAGCTTAGGGGCACTGCAAATCACAAACCTGCAGAGTGATAAATGATAACTCTCGCCCACAAAAATATTGAGGGAAGGCAAAGAAGAGGATTTGAAAGCAAGGCAGAATTGCAGGAAACAGATTTCAGGAGGTAGATTCCAATCGCCTTTAAAGCACAGGAAAAGCGGCAAAACCTCGACAATGATGCCCTTGGCCAAAAAGGGCGTATGCGTTTTTTCCTGAATGTATTCAGGAAAAAACGCATACGCCCTTTTTGGCCAACCAAGCAACCTGGAAAGGCAAATCAGCGCTACAAAGAAGTCTCGCTTCCCATCGGTCAAAAGGGCCATGCTGAATAAAGTGTCAAAACCAGAAATGCAGGACAGGCCATGGAGAAATGGGAGCCTTGCTACGCTGATGGGCGGGATGTAAATTGCCAACAGCCACTCTGGAGAAGTGTACGGTGTGTCCTGAAACATCTAAAAAAACTCGGCTTAGAGAGCATAGGGCACTTCCACTCATGGGCGTCTAATTTGGGAAAACTAAAAATCAGCAAGGCACAGGCACTCCAAAGATTAGGGTTGCTCTGTTGACAAGAACCTCCACTTCATTCCACCTTAAATATCCCAGGCAGGAGAAAAATGGATAAAGAAGTTGTGGTCCTTAGGTACAATGGAATATCACTCAGCCATGAAATCAACGTCATAAGGCTAGTAGCAGCATGATGAGTGGATTCGGGTACGACGGTTCTAAGAGAAATAAGTCACACTGAAAAAGACACTAGTCATAAGATATCACTTATAGAGGGAATGTACAAACCGCTACACTTGAACTGAATTACAAAACAGAACAGAGTCACACGTTTTGAAAACACACTATGGCTGCCTAACGGGAAAGGTGAGGTGGGGTGATGCATAAAACAAGGGTTTCAAATTAGCTCAGATACCGTTCCATAAACCCAATATGTAATAGACAAGACCTACTCCTTGCTCAGTGAAGTGGACTCAACACCCCCTATTCACCGCCCAAGAATAGATCTGACTAGTAAGAATCTTCCAACCTATGTATTGATATCTCTCTGGAAGTGAGTCAAGTGGGTGTAAAGCGGCATAAACACAGCAGTGAAAAGCAGCTAAACCCCATTAGGAAAATCAATTACTTTTAAAAACCCGTGAAACAAAGAGAGTGAAAGAGAGAGAAATTCTTACAAAATTCGTTCAGGGGATGTGATGCCACCTGGATTGACCATATCTAGACCCACAGCTGACTGAGACATAAGGGTGGACACTCTTGGGGCTGAGAGTTTTGGTGAGGTTGGGTGAGCAAACGCAGACCCTTTAAAGTAATACTGCGTGGTACCCGTCCCATGGGTCCCAAATCTCCAGGCTCAAGGGCATCTTCCTACATCGAAAACATGCATGAGAAGCCCAGAAGATGGTACACCGTGTGATCGGGAAAGGTTTCTAAAACGCACCTCATTTCTCATCTCCTTGTGCTCGGGTTCGCCATTCCAGCCGCTTTACTAGCAATCTCCCTCCTTGGAGAATCAGCACGTTTAACCTCCTGTTCCGTACAGGTTGCAATTTGTCCTGAGGATGAACGGGAAGAGGGGGAACCAATGAGCGACTAGCTCTAGGTGTTGGGACAGGCACAGGTCACTCTATTTTCCCATCAGGAAGAAGAATTAACCGCAGGCTCAGCCTGCCGCCCGGAACCAGAATAGGGCCTGAAGCAATCCTACGCTTTTGCGGCCAGCTCCCAAAAAAGCGAGTTGAAAAATGGAGCTCAGGGGCACTGCAAATCACAAACCTGCAGAGTGATAAATGATAACTCTCGCCCACAAAAATATTGAGGGAAGGCAAAGAAGAGGATTTGAAAGCAAGGCAGAATTGCAGGAAACAGATTTCAGGAGGTAGATTCCAATCGCCTTTAAAGCACAGGAAAGGCGGCAAAACCTTGACAATGATGCCCTTGGCCAAAAAGGGCGTATGCGTTTTTTCCTGAATGTATTCAGGAAAAAACGCATACGCCCTTTTTGGCCAACCAAGCAACCTGGAAAGGCAAATCAGCGCTACAAAGAAGTCTCGCTTCCCATCGGTCAAAAGGGCCATGCTGAATAAAGTGTCAAAACCAGAAATGCAGGACAGGCCATGGAGAAATGGGAGCCTTGCTACGCTGATGGGCGGGATGTAAATTGCCAACAGCCACTCTGGAGAAGTGTACGGTGTGTCCTGAAACATCTAAAAAAACTCGGCTTAGAGAGCATAGGGCACTTCCACTCATGGGCGTCTAATTTGGGAAAACTAAAAATCAGCAAGGCACAGGCACTACAAAGTTTAGGGTTGCTCTGTTGACAAGAACCTCCACTTCATTCCACCTTAAATATCCCAGGAAGGAGAAAAATGGATAAAGAAGTTGTGGTCCTTAGGTACAATGGAATATCACTCAGCCATGAAATCAACGTCATAAGGCTAGTAGCAGCATGATGAGTGGATTCAGGTACGACGGTTCTAAGTGAAATAAGTCACACAGAAAAAGACACTAGTCATAAGATATCACTTACAGAGGGAATGTACAAACCGCTACACTTGAACTGAATTACAAAACAGAACAGGGTCACACATTTAGAAAACACACTATGGCTGCCTAACGGGAAAGGTGAGGTGGGGTGATGCATAAAACAAGGGTTTCAAATTAGCTCAGATACCGTTCCATAAACCCAATATGTAATAGACAAGACCTACTCCTTGCTCAGTGAAGTGGACTCAACACCCCCTATTCACCGCCCAAGAATAGATCTGACTAGTAAGAATCTTCCAACCTATGTATTGATATCTCTCTGGAAGTGAGTCAAGTGGGTGTAAAGCGGCATAAACACAGCAGTGAAAAGCAGCTAAACCCCATTAGGAAAATCAATTACTTTTAAAAACCCGCGAAACAAAGACAGTGAAAGAGAGAGAAATTCTTACAAAATTCGTTCAGGGGCTGTGATGCCACCTTGATTGACCATATCTAGACCCACAGCTGACTGAGACATAAGGGTGGACACTCTTGGGGCTGAGAGTTTTGGTGAGGTTGGGTGAGCAAACGCAGACCCTTTAAAGTAATACTGCGTGGTACCCGTCCCATGGGTCCCAAATCTCCAGGCTCAAGGGCATCTTCCTACATCGAAAACATGCATGAGAAGCCCAGAAGATGGTACACCGTGTGATCGGGAAAGGTTTCTAAAACGCACCTCATTTCTCATCTCCTTGTGCTCGGGTTCCCCATTCCAGCCGCTTTACTAGCAATCTCCCTCCTTGGAGAATCAGCACGTTTAACCTCCTGTTCCGTACAGGTTGCAATTTGTCCTGAGGATGAACGGGAAGAGGGGGAACCAATGAGCGACTAGCTCTAGGTGTTGGGACAGGCACAGGTCACTCTATTTTCCCATCAGGAAGAAGAATTAACCGCAGGCTCAGCCTGCCGCCCGGAACCAGAATAGGGCCTGAAGCAATCCTACGCTTTTGCGGCCAGCTCCCAAAAAAGCGAGTTGAAAAATGGAGCTTAGGGGCACTGCAAATCACAAACCTGCAGAGTGATAAATGATAACTCTCGCCCACAAAAATATTGAGGGAAGGCAAAGAAGAGGATTTGAAAGCAAGGCAGAATTGCAGGAAACAGATTTCAGGAGGTAGATTCCAATCGCCTTTAAAGCACAGGAAAAGCGGCAAAACCTCGACAATGATGCCCTTGGCCAAAAAGGGCGTATGCGTTTTTTCCTGAATGTATTCAGGAAAAAACGCATACGCCCTTTTTGGCCAACCAAGCAACCTGGAAAGGCAAATCAGCGCTACAAAGAAGTCTCGCTTCCCATCGGTCAAAAGGGCCATGCTGAATAAAGTGTCAAAACCAGAAATGCAGGAGAGGCCATGGAGAAATGGGAGCCTTGCTACGCTGATGGACGGGATGTAAATTGCCAACAGCCACTCTGGAGAAGTGTACGGTGTGTCCTGAAACATCTAAAAAAACTCGGCTTAGAGAGCATAGGGCACTTCCACTCATGGGCGTCTAATTTGGGAAAACTAAAAATCAGCAAGGCACAGGCACTCCAAAGTTTAGGGTTGCTCTGTTGACAAGAACCTCCACTTCATTCCACCTTAAATATCCCAGGAAGGAGAAAAATGGATAAAGAAGTTGTGGTCCTTAGGTACAATGGAATATCACTCAGCCATGAAATCAACGTCATAAGGCTAGTAGCAGCATGATGAGTGGATTCAGGTACGACGGTTCTAAGTGAAATAAGTCACACAGAAAAAGACACTAGTCATAAGATATCACTTACAGAGGGAATGTACAAACCGCTACACTTGAACTGAATTACAAAACAGAACAGAGTCACACATTTAGAAAACACACTATGGCTGCCTAACGGGAAAGGTGAGGTGGGGTGATGCATAAAACAAGGGTTTCAAATTAGCTCAGATACCGTTCCATAAACCCAATATGTAATAGACAAGACCTACTCCTTGCTCAGTGAAGTGGACTCAACACCCCCTATTCACCGCCCAAGAATAGATCTGACTAGTAAGAATCTTCCAACCTATGTATTGATATCTCTCTGGAAGTGAGTCAAGTGGGTGTAAAGCGGCATAAACACAGCAGTGAAAAGCAGCTAAACCCCATTAGGAAAATCAATTACTTTTAAAAACCCGCGAAACAAAGACAGTGAAAGAGAGAGAAATTCTTACAAAATTCGTTCAGGGGCTGTGATGCCACCTGGATTGACCATATCTAGACCCACAGCTGACTGAGACATAAGGGTGGACACTCTTGGGGCTGAGAGTTTTGGTGAGGTTGGGTGAGCAAACGCAGACCCTTTAAAGTAATACTGCGTGGTACCCGTCCCATGGGTCCCAAATCTCCAGGTTCAAGGGCATCTTCCTACATCGAAAACATGCATGAGAAGCCCAGAAGATGGTACACCGTGTGATCGGGAAAGGTTTCTAAAACGCACCTCATTTCTCATCTCCTTGTGCTCGGGTTCGCCATTCCAGCCGCTTTACTAGCAATCTCCCTCCTTGGAGAATCAGCACGTTTAACCTCCTGTTCCGTACAGGTTGCAATTTGTCCTGAGGATGAACGGGAAGAGGGGGAACCAATGAGCGACTAGCTCTAGGTGTTGGGAAAGGCACAGGTCACTCTATTTTCCCATCAGGAAGAAGAATTAACCGCAGGCTCAGCCTGCCGCCCGGAACCAGAATAGGGCCTGAAGCAATCCTACGCTTTTGCGGCCAGCTCCCAAAAAAGCGAGTTGAAAAATGGAGCTCAGGGGCACTGCAAATCACAAACCTGCAGAGTGATAAATGATAAGTCTCGCCCACAAATATATTGAGGGTAGGCAACGAAGAGGATTTGAAAGCAAGGCAGAATTGCAGGAAACAGATTTCAGGAGGTAGATTCCAATCGCCTTTAAAGCACAGAAAAAGCGGCAAAACCTCGACAATGATGCCCTTGGCCAAAAAGGGCGTATGCGTTTTTGCCGGAATATATTCAGGAAAAAACGCATACGCCCTTTTTGGCCAACCAAGCAACCTGGAAAGGCAAATCAGCGCTACAAAGAAGTCTCGCTTCCCGTCGGTCAAAACGGCCATGCTGAAAAAAGTGTCAAAACCAGAAATGCAGGACAGGCCATGGAGAAATGGGAGCCTTGCTACGCTGATGGGTGGGATGTAAATTGCCAACAGCCACTCTGGAGAAGTGTACGGTGTGTCCTGAAACATCTAAAAAAACTCGGCTTAGAGAGCATAGGGCACTTCCACTCATGGGCGTCTAATTTGGGAAAACTAAAAATCAGCAAGGCACAGGCACTCCAAAGTTTAGGGTTGCTCTGTTGACAAGAACCTCCACTTCATTCCACCTTAAATATCCCAGGAAGGAGACAAATGGATAAAGAAGTTGTGGTCCTTAGGTACAATGGAATATCACTCAGCCATGAAATCAACGTCATAAGGCTAGTAGCAGCACAATGAGTGGATTCAGGTACGACGGTTGTAAGTGAAGTAAGTCACACAGAAAAAGACACTAATCATAAGATATCACTTATAGAGGGAAAGTAAAAACCGCTACACTTGAACTGAATTACAAAACAGAACAGAATCACACATTTAGAAAACACACTATGGCTGCCTAACGGGAAAGGCGAGGTGGGGTGATGCATAAAATAAGGGTTTCAAATTAGCTCATATACCGTTCCATAAACCCAATATGTAATAGACAAGACCTACTCCTTGCTCAGTGAACTGGACTCAACACCCCCTATTCACCGCCCAAGAATAGATCTGACTAGTAAAAATCTTCAAACCTATGTATTGATATCTCTCTGGAAGTGAGTCAAGTGGGTGTAAAGCGGCATAAACACAGCAGTAAAAAGCAGCTAAACCCCATTAGGAAAATCAATTACTTTTAAAAACCCGTGAAACAAAGACAGTGAAAGAGAGAGAAATTCTTACAAAATTCGTTCAGGGGCTGTGATGCCACCTGGATTGACCATATCTAGACCCACAGCTGATTGAGACATAAGGGTGGACACTCTTGGGGCTGAGAGGTTTGGTGAGGTTGGGTGAGCAAACGCAGACCCTTTAAAGTAATATTGCGTGGTACCCGTCTGATGGGTCCCAAATCTCCAGGTTCAAGGGCATCTTCCTACATCGAAAACATGCATGAGAAACCCAGAAGATGGTACACCGTGTGATCGAGAAAGGTTTCTAAAACGCACCTTATTTCTCATCTCCTTGTGCTCGGGGTCGCCATTCCAGCCGCTTTACTAGCAATGTCCCTCCTTGGAGAATCAGCACTTTAACCTCCTGTTCCGTACAGGTTGCAATTTGCCCTGGGGATGAACGGGAAGAGGGGGAACCAATGAGCGACTAGCTCTAGGTGTTGGGAAAGGCACAGGTCACTCTATTTTCCCATCAGGAAGAAGAATTAACCACAGGCTCTGCCTGCCGCCCGGAACCAGAAAAGGGCCTGAAGCAATCCTACGCTTTTGAGGCCAGCTCCCAAAAATGCGAGTTGAAAAATGGAGCTCAGGGGCACTGCAAATCACAAACCTGCTGAGTTATAAATGATAACTCTCGCCCACAAAAATATTGAGGGAAAGCAACGAAGAGGATTTGAAAGCAAGGCAGAATTGCAGGAAACAGATTTCAGGAGGTAGATTCGAATCGCCTGTAAAGCACAGGAAAAGCGGCAAAACATCGACAGTGATGCCCTTGGCCAAAAAGGGCGTATGCGTTTTTTCCTGAATATATTCAGGAAAAAACGCATACGCCCTTTTTGGCCAACCAAGCAACCTGGAAAGGCAAATCAGCGCTACAAAGAAGTCTCGCTTCCCATCGGTCAAAAGGGCCATGCTGAATAAAGTGTCAAAACCAGAAATGCAGGAGAGGACATGGAGAAATGGGAGCCTTGCTACGCTGATGGGCGGGATGTAAATTGCCAACAGCCACTCTGGAGAAGTGTACGGTGTGTCCTGAAATATCTAAAAAACTCGGCTTAGAGAGCATAGGGCACTTCCACTCATGGGCGTCTAATTTGGGAAAACTAAAAATCAGCAAGGCACAGGCACTCCAAAGTTTAGGGTTGCTCTGTTGACAAGAACCTCCACTTCATTCCAACTTAAATATCCCAGGAAAGAGAAAAATGGATAAAGAAGTTGTGGTCCTTAGGTACAATGGAATATCACTCAGCCATGAAATCAACGTCATAAGGCTAGTAGCAGCATGATGAGTGGATTCAGGTACGACGGTTCTAAGTGAAATAAGTCACACAGAAAAAGACACTAATCAGAAGATATCACTTATAGAGGGAAAGTAAAAACCGCTACACTTGAACTGAATTACAAAACTGAACAGAGTCACACATTTAGAAAACACACTATGGCTGCCTAACGGGAAAGGTGAGGTGGGGTGATGCCTAAAACAAGGGTTTCAAATTAGCTCAGATACCGTTCCATAAACCCAATATGTAATAGACAAGACCTACTACTTGCTCAGTGAACTGGACTCAACACCCCCTATTCACCGCCCAAGAATAGATCTGACTAGTAAGAATCTTCAAACCTATGTATTGATATCTCTCCGTAAGTGAGTCAAGTGGGAGTAAAGCGGCATAAACACAGCAGTGAAAAGCAGCTAAACCCCATTAGGAAAATCAATTACTTTTAAAAACCCGTGAAACAAAGACAGTGAAAGAGAGAGAAATTCTTACAAAATTCGTTCAGGGGCTGTGATGCCACCTGGATTGACCATATCTAGACCCACAGCTGATTGAGACATAAGGGTGGACACTCTTGGGGCTGAGAGGTTTGGTGAGGTTGGGTGAGCAAACGCAGACCCTTTAAAGTAATACTGCGTGGTACCCGTCTGATGGGTCCCAAATCTCCAGGTTCAAGGGCATCTTCCTACATCGAAAACATGCATGAGAAACCCAGAAGATGGTACACCGTGTGATCGGGAAAGGTTTCTAAAACGCACCTTATTTCTCATCTCCTTGTGCTCGGGGTCGCCATTCCAGCCGCTTTACTAGCAATGTCCCTCCTTGGAGAATCAGCACTTTAACCTCCTGTTCCGTACAGGTTGCAATTTGTCCTGAGGATGAACGGCAAGAGGGGGAACCAATGAGCGACTAGCTCTAGGTGTTGGGAAAGGCACAGGTCACTCTATTTTCCCATCAGGAAGAAGAATTAACCACAGGCTCTGCCTGCCGCCCGGAACCAGAAAAGGGCCTGAAGCAATCCTACGCTTTTGAGGCCAGCTCCCAAAAAAGCGAGTTGAAAAATGGAGCTCAGGGGCACTGCAAATCACAAACCTGCTGAGTTATAAATGATAACTCTCTCCCACAAAAATATTGAGGGAAAGAAACGAAGAGGATTTGAAAGCAAGGCAGAATTGCAGGAAACAGATTTCAGGAGGTAGATTCGAATCGCCTGTAAAGCACAGGAAAAGCGGCAAAACCTCGACAGTGATGCCCTTGGCCAAAAAGGGCGTATGCGTTTTTTCCTGAATATATTCAGGAAAAAACGCATACGCCCTTTTTGGCCAACCAAGCAACCTGGAAAGGCAAATCAGCGCTACAAAGAAGTCTCGCTTCCCATCGGTCAAAAGGGCCATGCTGAATAAAGTGTCAAAACCAGAATTGCAGGAGAGGACATGGAGAAATGGGAGCCTTGCTACGCTGATGGGCGGGATGTAAATTGCCAACAGCCACTCTGGAGAAGTGTACGGTGTGTCCTGAAATATCTAAAAAACTCGGCTTAGAGAGCATAGGGCACTTCCACTCATGGGCGTCTAATTTGGGAAAACTAAAAATCAGCAAGGCACAGGCACTCCAAAGTTTAGGGTTGCTCTGTTGACAAGAACCTCCACTTCATTCCACCTTAAATATCCCAGGAAAGAGAAAAATGGATAAAGAAGTTGTGGTCCTTAGGTACAATGGAATATCACTCAGCCATGAAATCAACGTCATAAGGCTAGTAGCAGCATGAGGAGTGGATTCAGGTACGACGGTTCTAAGTGAAATAAGTCACACAGAAAAAGACACTAATCATAAGATATCACTCATAGAGGGAAAGTAAAAACCGCTACACTTGAACTGAATTACAAAACAGAACAGAGTCACACATTTAGAAAACACACTATGGCTGCCTAACGGGAAAGGTGAGGTGGGGTGATGCCTGAAACAAGGGTTTCAAATTAGCTCAGATACCGTTCCATAAACCCAATATGTAATAGACAAGACCTACTCCTTGCTGAGAGAACTGGACTCAACACCCCCTATTCACGCCCAAGAATAGATCTGACTAGTAAGAATCTTCAAACCTATGTATTGATATCTCTCCGTAAGTGAGTCAAGTGGGAGTAAAGCGGCATAAACACAGCAGTGAAAAGCAGCTAAACCCCATTAGGAAAATCAATTACTTTTAAAAACCCGTGAAACAAAGACAGTGAAAGAGAGAGAAATTCTTACAAAATTCGTTCAGGGGCTGTGAGGCCACCTGGATTGACCATATGTAGACCCACAGCTGATTGAGACATAAGGGTGGACACTCTTGGGGCTGAGAGGTTTGGTGAGGTTGGGTGAGCAAACGCAGACCCTTTAAAGTAATACTGCGTGGTACCCGTCCCATGGGTCCCAAATCTCCAGGTTCAAGGGCATCTTCCTACATCGAAAACATGCATGAGAAACCCAGAAGATGGTACACCGTGTGATCGGGAAAGGTTTCTAAAACGCACCTCATTTCTCATCTCCTTGTGCTCGGGGTCGCCATTCCAGCCGCTTTACTAGCAATCTCCCTCCTTGGAGAATCAGCACGTTTAACCTCCTGTTCCGTACAGGTTGCAATTTGTCCTGAGGATGAACGGGAAGAGGGGGAACCAATGAGCGACTAGCTCTAAGTGTTGGGAAAGGCACAGGTCACTCTATTTTCCCATCAGGAAGAAGAATTAACCACAGGCTCAGCCTGCCGCCCGGAACCAGAATAGGGCCTGAAGCAATCCTACGCTTTTGCGGCCAGCTCCCAAAAAAGCGAGTTGAAAAATGGAGCTCAGGGGCACTGCAAATCACAAACCTGCTGAGTTATAAATGATAACTCTCGCCCACAAAAATATTGAGGGAAGGCAACGAAGAGGATTTGAAAGCAAGGCAGAATTGCAGGAAACAGATTTCAGGAGGTAGATTTGAATCGCCTGTAAAGCACAGGAAAAGCGGCAAAACCTCGACAATGATGCCCTTGGCCAAAAAGGGCGTATGCGTTTTTTCCTGAATATATTCAGGAAAAAACGCATACGCCCTTTTTGGCCAACCAAGCAACCTGGAAAGGCAAATCAGCGCTACAAAGAAGTCTCGCTTCCCATCGGTCAAAAGGGCCATGCTGAATAAAGTGTCAAAACCAGAAATGCAGGAGAGGACATGGAGAAATGGGAGCCTTGCTACGCTGATGGGCGGGATGTAAATTGCCAACAGCCACTCTGGAGAAGTGTACGGTGTGTCCTGAAACATCTAAAAAACTCGGCTTAGAGAGCATAGGGCACTTCCACTCATGGGCGTCTAATTTGGGAAAACTAAAAATCAGCAAGGCACAGGCACTCCAAAGTTTAGGGTTGCTCTGTTGACAAGAACCTCCACTTCATTCCACCTTAAATATCCCAGGAAAGAGAAAAATGGATAAAGAAGTTGTGGTCCTTAGGTACAATGGAATATCACTCAGCCATGAAATCAACGTCATAAGGCTAGTAGCAGCATGATGAGTGGATTCAGGTACGACGGTTCTAAGTGAAATAAGTCACACAGAAAAAGACACTAATCATAAGATATCACTTATAGAGGGAAAGTAAAAACCGCTACACTTGAACTGAATTACAAAACAGAACAGAGTCACACATTTAGAAAACACACTATGGCTGCCTAACGGGAAAGGTGAGGTGGGGTGATGCCTAAAACAAGGGTTTCAAATTAGCTCAGATACCGTTCCATAAACCCAATATGTAATAGACAAGACCTACTCCTTGCTCAGTGAACTGGACTCAACACCCCCTATTCACCGCCCAAGAATAGATCTGACTAGTAAAAATCTTCAAACCTATGTATTGATATCTCTCTGGAAGTGAGTCAAGTGGGTGTAAAGCGGCATAAACACAGCAGTAAAAAGCAGCTAAACCCCATTAGGAAAATCAATTACTTTTAAAAACCCGTGAAACAAAGACAGTGAAAGAGAGAGAAATTCTTACAAAATTCGTTCAGGGGCTGTGATGCCACCTGGATTGACCATATCTAGACCCACAGCTGATTGAGACATAAGGGTGGACACTCTTGGGGCTGAGAGGTTTGGTGAGGTTGGGTGAGCAAACGCAGACCCTTTAAAGTAATATTGCGTGGTACCCGTCTGATGGGTCCCAAATCTCCAGGTTCAAGGGCATCTTCCTACATCGAAAACATGCATGAGAAACCCAGAAGATGGTACACCGTGTGATCGGGAAAGGTTTCTAAAACGCACCTTATTTCTCATCTCCTTGTGCTCGGGGTCGCCATTCCAGCCGCTTTACTAGCAATGTCCCTCCTTGGAGAATCAGCACTTTAACCTCCTGTTCCGTACAGGTTGCAATTTGTCCTGAGGATGAACGGGAAGAGGGGGAACCAATGAGCGACTAGCTCTAGGTGTTGGGAAAGGCACAGGTCACTCTATTTTCCCATCAGGAAGAAGAATTAACCGCAGGCTCAGCCTGCCGCCCGGAACCAGAATAGGGCCTGAAGCAATCCTACGCTTTTGCGGCCAGCTCCCAAAAAAGCGAGTTGAAAAATGGAGCTCAGGGGCACTGCAAATCACAAACCTGCAGAGTGATAAATGATAAGTCTCGCCCACAAATATATTGAGGGTAGGCAACGAAGAGGATTTGAAAGCAAGGCAGAATTGCAGGAAACAGATTTCAGGAGGTAGATTCCAATCGCCTTTAAAGCACAGAAAAAGCGGCAAAACCTCGACAATGATGCCCTTGGCCAAAAAGGGCGTATGCGTTTTTGCCGGAATATATTCAGGAAAAAACGCATACGCCCTTTTTGGCCAACCAAGCAACCTGGAAAGGCAAATCAGCGCTACAAAGAAGTCTCGCTTCCCGTCGGTCAAAACGGCCATGCTGAAAAAAGTGTCAAAACCAGAAATGCAGGACAGGCCATGGAGAAATGGGAGCCTTGCTACGCTGATGGGTGGGATGTAAATTGCCAACAGCCACTCTGGAGAAGTGTACGGTGTGTCCTGAAACATCTAAAAAAACTCGGCTTAGAGAGCATAGGGCACTTCCACTCATGGGCGTCTAATTTGGGAAAACTAAAAATCAGCAAGGCACAGGCACTCCAAAGTTTAGGGTTGCTCTGTTGACAAGAACCTCCACTTCATTCCACCTTAAATATCCCAGGAAGGAGACAAATGGATAAAGAAGTTGTGGTCCTTAGGTACAATGGAATATCACTCAGCCATGAAATCAACGTCATAAGGCTAGTAGCAGCATGATGAGTGGATTCGGGTACGACGGTTCTAAGAGAAATAAGTCACACTGAAAAAGACACTAGTCATAAGATATCACTTATAGAGGGAATGTACAAACCGCTACACTTGAACTGAATTACAAAACAGAACAGGGTCACACATTTAGAAAACACACTATGGCTGCCTAACGGGAAAGGTGAGGTGGGGTGATGCATAAAACAAGGGTTTCAAATTAGCTCAGATACCGTTCCATAAACCCAATATGTAATAGACAAGACCTACTCCTTGCTCAGTGAACTGGACTCAACACCCCCTATTCACCGCCCAAGAATAGATCTGACTAGTAAGAATCTTCCAACCTATGTATTGATATCTCTCTGGAAGTGAGTCAAGTGGGTGTAAAGCGGCATAAACACAGCAGTGAAAAGCAGCTAAACCCCATTAGGAAAATCAATTACTTTTAAAAACCCGCGAAACAAAGACAGTGAAAGAGAGAGAAATTCTTACAAAATTCGTTCAGGGGCTGTGATGCCACCTGGATTGACCATATCTAGACCCACAGCTGACTGAGACATAAGGGTGGACACTCTTGGGGCTGAGAGTTTTGGTGAGGTTGGGTGAGCAAACGCAGACCCTTTAAAGTAATACTGCGTGGTACCCGTCCCATGGGTCCCAAATCTCCAGGCTCAAGGGCATCTTCCTACATCGAAAACATGCATGAGAAGCCCAGAAGATGGTACACCGTGTGATCGGGAAAGGTTTCTAAAACGCACCTCATTTCTCATCTCCTTGTGCTCGGGTTCGCCATTCCAGCCGCTTTACTAGCAATCTCCCTCCTTGGAGAATCAGCACGTTTAACCTCCTGTTCCGTACAGGTTGCAATTTGTCCTGAGGATGAACGGGAAGAGGGGGAACCAATGAGCGACTAGCTCTAGGTGTTGGGACAGGCACAGGTCACTCTATTTTCCCATCAGGAAGAAGAATTAACCGCAGGCTCAGCCTGCCGCCCGGAACCAGAATAGGGCCTGAAGCAATCCTACGCTTTTGCGGCCAGCTCCCAAAAAAGCGAGTTGAAAAATGGAGCTTAGGGGCACTGCAAATCACAAACCTGCAGAGTGATAAATGATAACTCTCGCCCACAAAAATATTGAGGGAAGGCAAAGAAGAGGATTTGAAAGCAAGGCAGAATTGCAGGAAACAGATTTCAGGAGGTAGATTCCAATCGCCTTTAAAGCACAGGAAAAGCGGCAAAACCTCGACAATGATGCCCTTGGCCAAAAAGGGCGTATGCGTTTTTTCCTGAATGTATTCAGGAAAAAACGCATACGCCCTTTTTGGCCAACCAAGCAACCTGGAAAGGCAAATCAGCGCTACAAAGAAGTCTCGCTACCCATCGGTCAAAAGGGCCATGCTGAATAAAGTGTCAAAACCAGAAATGCAGGACAGGCCATGGAGAAATGGGAGCCTTGCTACGCTGATGGGCGGGATGTAAATTGCCAACAGCCACTCTGGAGAAGTGTACGGTGTGTCCTGAAACATCTAAAAAAACTCGGCTTAGAGAGCATAGGGCACTTCCACTCATGGGCGTCTAATTTGGGAAAACTAAAAATCAGCAAGGCACAGGCACTCCAAAGTTTAGGGTTGCTCTGTTGACAAGAACCTCCACTTCATTCCACCTTAAATATCCCAGGAAGGAGAAAAATGGATAAAGAAGTTGTGGTCCTTAGGTACAATGGAATATCACTCAGCCATGAAATCAACGTCATAAGGCTAGTAGCAGCATGATGAGTGGATTCAGGTACGACGGTTCTAAGTGAAATAAGTCACACAGAAAAAGACACTAGTCATAAGATATCACTTACAGAGGGAATGTACAAACCGCTACACTTGAACTGAATTACAAAACAGAACAGGGTCACACAGTTAGAAAACACACTATGGCTGCCTAACGGGAAAGGTGAGGTGGGGTGATGCATAAAACAAGGGTTTCAAATTAGCTCAGATACCGTTCCATAAACCCAATATGTAATAGACAAGACCTACTCCTTGCTCAGTGAAGTGGACTCAACACCCCCTATTCACCGCCCAAGAATAGATCTGACTAGTAAGAATCTTCCAACCTATGTATTGATATCTCTCTGGAAGTGAGTTAAGTGGGTGTAAAGCGGCATAAACACAGCAGTGAAAAGCAGCTAAACCCCATTAGGAAAATCAATTACTTTTAAAAACCCGCGAAACAAAGACAGTGAAAGAGAGAGAAATTCTTACAAAATTCGTTCAGGGGCTGTGATGCCACCTGGATTGACCATATCTAGACCCACAGCTGACTGAGACATAAGGGTGGACACTCTTGGGGCTGAGAGTTTTGGTGAGGTTGGGTGAGCAAACGCAGACCCTTTAAAGTAATACTGCGTGGTACCCGTCCCATGGGTCCCAAATCTCCAGGCTCAAGGGCATCTTCCTACATCGAAAACATGCATGAGAAGCCCAGAAGATGGTACACCGTGTGATCGGGAAAGGTTTCTAAAACGCACCTCATTTCTCATCTCCTTGTGCTCGGGTTCCCCATTCCAGCCGCTTTACTAGCAATCTCCCTCCTTGGAGAATCAGCACGTTTAACCTCCTGTTCCGTACAGGTTGCAATTTGTCCTGAGGATGAACGGGAAGAGGGGGAACCAATGAGCGACTAGCTCTAGGTGTTGGGACAGGCACAGGTCACTCTATTTTCCCATCAGGAAGAAGAATTAACCGCAGGCTCAGCCTGCCGCCCGGAACCAGAATAGGGCCTGAAGCAATCCTACGCTTTTGCGGCCAGCTCCCAAAAAAGCGAGTTGAAAAATGGAGCTTAGGGGCACTGCAAATCACAAACCTGCAGAGTGATAAATGATAACTCTCGCCCACAAAAATATTGAGGGAAGGCAAAGAAGAGGATTTGAAAGCAAGGCAGAATTGCAGGAAACAGATTTCAGGAGGTAGATTCCAATCGCCTTTAAAGCACAGGAAAAGCGGCAAAACCTCGACAATGATGCCCTTGGCCAAAAAGGGCGTATGCGTTTTTTCCTGAATGTATTCAGGAAAAAACGCATACGCCCTTTTTGGCCAACCAAGCAACCTGGAAAGGCAAATCAGCGCTACAAAGAAGTCTCGCTTCCCATCGGTCAAAAGGGCCATGCTGAATAAAGTGTCAAAACCAGAAATGCAGGAGAGGCCATGGAGAAATGGGAGCCTTGCTACGCTGATGGACGGGATGTAAATTGCCAACAGCCACTCTGGAGAAGTGTACGGTGTGTCCTGAAACATCTAAAAAAACTCGGCTTAGAGAGCATAGGGCACTTCCACTCATGGGCGTCTAATTTGGGAAAACTAAAAATCAGCAAGGCACAGGCACTCCAAAGTTTAGGGTTGCTCTGTTGACAAGAACCTCCACTTCATTCCACCTTAAATATCCCAGGAAGGAGAAAAATGGATAAAGAAGTTGTGGTCCTTAGGTACAATGGAATATCACTCAGCCATGAAATCAACGTCATAAGGCTAGTAGCAGCATGATGAGTGGATTCAGGTACGACGGTTCTAAGTGAAATAAGTCACACAGAAAAAGACACTAGTCATAAGATATCACTTACAGAGGGAATGTACAAACCGCTACACTTGAACTGAATTACAAAACAGAACAGAGTCACACATTTAGAAAACACACTATGGCTGCCTAACGGGAAAGGTGAGGTGGGGTGATGCATAAAACAAGGGTTTCAAATTAGCTCAGATACCGTTCCATAAACCCAATATGTAATAGACAAGACCTACTCCTTGCTCAGTGAAGTGGACTCAACACCCCCTATTCACCGCCCAAGAATAGATCTGACTAGTAAGAATCTTCCAACCTATGTATTGATATCTCTCTGGAAGTGAGTCAAGTGGGTGTAAAGCGGCATAAACACAGCAGTGAAAAGCAGCTAAACCCCATTAGGAAAATCAATTACTTTTAAAAACCCGCGAAACAAAGACAGTGAAAGAGAGAGAAATTCTTACAAAATTCGTTCAGGGGCTGTGATGCCACCTGGATTGACCATATCTAGACCCACAGCTGACTGAGACATAAGGGTGGACACTCTTGGGGCTGAGAGTTTTGGTGAGGTTGGGTGAGCAAACGCAGACCCTTTAAAGTAATACTGCGTGGTACCCGTCCCATGGGTCCCAAATCTCCAGGTTCAAGGGCATCTTCCTACATCGAAAACATGCATGAGAAGCCCAGAAGATGGTACACCGTGTGATCGGGAAAGGTTTCTAAAACGCACCTCATTTCTCATCTCCTTGTGCTCGGGTTCGCCATTCCAGCCGCTTTACTAGCAATCTCCCTCCTTGGAGAATCAGCACGTTTAACCTCCTGTTCCGTACAGGTTGCAATTTGTCCTGAGGATGAACGGGAAGAGGGGGAACCAATGAGCGACTAGCTCTAGGTGTTGGGAAAGGCACAGGTCACTCTATTTTCCCATCAGGAAGAAGAATTAACCGCAGGCTCAGCCTGCCGCCCGGAACCAGAATAGGGCCTGAAGCAATCCTACGCTTTTGCGGCCAGCTCCCAAAAAAGCGAGTTGAAAAATGGAGCTCAGGGGCACTGCAAATCACAAACCTGCAGAGTGATAAATGATAAGTCTCGCCCACAAATATATTGAGGGTAGGCAACGAAGAGGATTTGAAAGCAAGGCAGAATTGCAGGAAACAGATTTCAGGAGGTAGATTCCAATCGCCTTTAAAGCACAGGAAAAGCGGCAAAACCTCGACAATGATGCCCTTGGCCAAAAAGGGCGTATGCGTTTTTTCCTGAATGTATTCAGGAAAAAACGCATACGCCCTTTTTGGCCAACCAAGCAACCTGGAAAGGCAAATCAGCGCTACAAAGAAGTCTGGCTTCCCATCGGTCAAAAGGGCCATGCTGAATAAAGTGTCAAAACCAGAAATGCAGGAGAGGCCATGGAGAAATGGGAGCCTTGCTACGCTGATGGACGGGATGTAAATTGCCAACAGCCACTCTGGAGAAGTGTACGGTGTGTCCTGAAACATCTAAAAAAACTCGGCTTAGAGAGCATAGGGCACTTCCACTCATGGGCGTCTAATTTGGGAAAACTAAAAATCAGCAAGGCACAGGCACTCCAAAGTTTAGGGTTGCTCTGTTGACAAGAACCTCCACTTCATTCCACCTTAAATATCCCAGGAAGGAGAAAAATGGATAAAGAAGTTGTGGTCCTTAGGTACAATGGAATATCACTCAGCCATGAAATCAACGTCATAAGGCTAGTAGCAGCATGATGAGTGGATTCAGGTACGACGGTTCTAAGTGAAATAAGTCACACAGAAAAAGACACTAGTCATAAGATATCACTTACAGAGGGAATGTACAAACCGCTACACTTGAACTGAATTACAAAACAGAACAGAGTCACACATTTAGAAAACACACTATGGCTGCCTAACGGGAAAGGTGAGGTGGGGTGATGCATAAAACAAGGGTTTCAAATTAGCTCAGATACCGTTCCATAAACCCAATATGTAATAGACAAGACCTACTCCTTGCTCAGTGAAGTGGACTCAACACCCCCTATTCACCGCCCAAGAATAGATCTGACTAGTAAGAATCTTCCAACCTATGTATTGATATCTCTCTGGAAGTGAGTCAAGTGGGTGTAAAGCGGCATAAACACAGCAGTGAAAAGCAGCTAAACCCCATTAGGAAAATCAATTACTTTTAAAAACCCGCGAAACAAAGACAGTGAAAGAGAGAGAAATTCTTACAAAATTCGTTCAGGGGCTGTGATGCCACCTGGATTGACCATATCTAGACCCACAGCTGACTGAGACATAAGGGTGGACACTCTTGGGGCTGAGAGTTTTGGTGAGGTTGGGTGAGCAAACGCAGACCCTTTAAAGTAATACTGCGTGGTACCCGTCCCATGGGTCCCAAATCTCCAGGTTCAAGGGCATCTTCCTACATCGAAAACATGCATGAGAAGCCCAGAAGATGGTACACCGTGTGATCGGGAAAGGTTTCTAAAACGCACCTCATTTCTCATCTCCTTGTGCTCGGGTTCGCCATTCCAGCCGCTTTACTAGCAATCTCCCTCCTTGGAGAATCAGCACGTTTAACCTCCTGTTCCGTACAGGTTGCAATTTGTCCTGAGGATGAACGGGAAGAGGGGGAACCAATGAGCGACTAGCTCTAGGTGTTGGGAAAGGCACAGGTCACTCTATTTTCCCATCAGGAAGAAGAATTAACCGCAGGCTCAGCCTGCCGCCCGGAACCAGAATAGGGCCTGAAGCAATCCTACGCTTTTGCGGCCAGCTCCCAAAAAAGCGAGTTGAAAAATGGAGCTCAGGGGCACTGCAAATCACAAACCTGCAGAGTGATAAATGATAAGTCTCGCCCACAAATATATTGAGGGTAGGCAACGAAGAGGATTTGAAAGCAAGGCAGAATTGCAGGAAACAGATTTCAGGAGGTAGATTCCAATCGCCTTTAAAGCACAGAAAAAGCGGCAAAACCTCGACAATGATGCCCTTGGCCAAAAAGGGCGTATGCGTTTTTGCCGGAATATATTCAGGAAAAAACGCATACGCCCTTTTTGGCCAACCAAGCAACCTGGAAAGGCAAATCAGCGCTACAAAGAAGTCTCGCTTCCCGTCGGTCAAAACGGCCATGCTGAAAAAAGTGTCAAAACCAGAAATGCAGGACAGGCCATGGAGAAATGGGAGCCTTGCTACGCTGATGGGTGGGATGTAAATTGCCAACAGCCACTCTGGAGAAGTGTACGGTGTGTCCTGAAACATCTAAAAAAACTCGGCTTAGAGAGCATAGGGCACTTCCACTCATGGGCGTCTAATTTGGGAAAACTAAAAATCAGCAAGGCACAGGCACTCCAAAGTTTAGGGTTGCTCTGTTGACAAGAACCTCCACTTCATTCCACCTTAAATATCCCAGGAAGGAGACAAATGGATAAAGAAGTTGTGGTCCTTAGGTACAATGGAATATCACTCAGCCATGAAATCAACGTCATAAGGCTAGTAGCAGCATGATGAGTGGATTCGGGTACGACGGTTCTAAGAGAAATAAGTCACACTGAAAAAGACACTAGTCATAAGATATCACTTATAGAGGGAATGTACAAACCGCTACACTTGAACTGAATTACAAAACAGAACAGAGTCACACGTTTTGAAAACACACTATGGCTGCCTAACGGGAAAGGTGAGGTGGGGTGATGCATAAAACAAGGGTTTCAAATTAGCTCAGATACCGTTCCATAAACCCAATATGTAATAGACAAGACCTACTCCTTGCTCAGTGAAGTGGACTCAACACCCCCTATTCACCGCCCAAGAATAGATCTGACTAGTAAGAATCTTCCAACCTATGTATTGATATCTCTCTGGAAGTGAGTCAAGTGGGTATAAAGCGGCATAAACACAGCAGTGAAAAGCAGCTAAACCCCATTAGGAAAATCAATTACTTTTAAAAACCCGTGAAACAAAGAGAGTGAAAGAGAGAGAAATTCTTACAAAATTCGTTCAGGGGCTGTGATGCCACCTGGATTGACCATATCTAGACCCACAGCTGACTGAGACATAAGGGTGGACACTCTTGGGGCTGAGAGTTTTGGTGAGGTTGGGTGAGCAAACGCAGACCCTTTAAAGTAATACTGCGTGGTACCCGTCCCATGGGTCCCAAATCTCCAGGCTCAAGGGCATCTTCCTACATCGAAAACATGCATGAGAAGCCCAGAAGAGGGTACACCGTGTGATCGGGAAAGGTTTCTAAAACGCACCTCATTTCTCATCTCCTTGTGCTCGGGTTCGCCATTCCAGCCGCTTTACTAGCAATCTCCCTCCTTGGAGAATCAGCACGTTTAACCTCCTGTTCCGTACAGGTTGCAATTTGTCCTGAGGATGAACGGGAAGAGGGGGAACCAATGAGCGACTAGCTCTAGGTGTTGGGACAGGCACAGGTCACTCTATTTTCCCATCAGGAAGAAGAATTAACCGCAGGCTCAGCCTGCCGCCCGGAACCAGAATAGGGCCTGAAGCAATCCTACGCTTTTGCGGCCAGCTCCCAAAAAAGCGAGTTGAAAAATGGAGCTTAGGGGCACTGCAAATCACAAACCTGCAGAGTGATAAATGATAACTCTCGCCCACAAAAATATTGAGGGAAGGCAAAGAAGAGGATTTGAAAGCAAGGCAGAATTGCAGGAAACAGATTTCAGGAGGTAGATTCCAATCGCCTTTAAAGCACAGGAAAAGCGGCAAAACCTCGACAATGATGCCCTTGGCCAAAAAGGGCGTATGCGTTTTTTCCTGAATGTATTCAGGAAAAAACGCATACGCCCTTTTTGGCCAACCAAGCAACCTGGAAAGGCAAATCAGCGCTACAAAGAAGTCTCGCTTCCCATCGGTCAAAAGGGCCATGCTGAATAAAGTGTCAAAACCAGAAATGCAGGACAGGCCATGGAGAAATGGGAGCCTTGCTACGCTGATGGGCGGGATGTAAATTGCCAACAGCCACTCTGGAGAAGTGTACGGTGTGTCCTGAAACATCTAAAAAAACTCGGCTTAGAGAGCATAGGGCACTTCCACTCATGGGCGTCTAATTTGGGAAAACTAAAAATCAGCAAGGCACAGGCACTCCAAAGTTTAGGGTTGCTCTGTTGACAAGAACCTCCACTTCATTCCACCTTAAATATCCCAGGAAAGAGAAAAATGGATAAAGAAGTTGTGGTCCTTAGGTACAATGGAATATCACTCAGCCATGAAATCAACGTCATAAGGCTAGTAGCAGCACAATGAGTGGATTCAGGTACGACGGTTGTAAGTGAAGTAAGTCACACAGAAAAAGACACTAATCATAAGATATCACTTATAGAGGGAAAGTAAAAACCGCTACACTTGAACTGAATTACAAAACAGAACAGAATCACACATTTAGAAAACACACTATGGCTGCCTAACGGGAAAGGCGAGGTGGGGTGATGCATAAAACAAGGGTTTCAAATTAGCTCAGATACCGTTCCATAAACCCAATATGTAATAGACAAGACCTACTGCTTGCTCAGTGAACTGGACTCAACACCCCCTATTCACCGCCCAAGAATAGATCTGACTAGTAAAAATCTTCAAACCTATGTATTGATATCTCTCTGGAAGTGAGTCAAGTGGGTGTAAAGCGGCATAAACACAGCAGTAAAAAGCAGCTAAACCCCATTAGGAAAATCAATTACTTTTAAAAACCCGTGAAACAAAGACAGTGAAAGAGAGAGAAATTCTTACAAAATTCGTTCAGGGGCTGTGATGCCACCTGGATTGACCATATCTACACCCACAGCTGATTGAGACATAAGGGTGGACACTCTTGGGGCTGAGAGGTTTGGTGAGGTTGGGTGAGCAAACGCAGACCCTTTAAAGTAATATTGCGTGGTACCCGTCTGATGGGTCCCAAATCTCCAGGTTCAAGGGCATCTTCCTACATCGAAAACATGCATGAGAAACCCAGAAGATGGTATACCGTGTGATCGGGAAAGGTTTCTAAAACGCACCTTATTTCTCATCTCCTTGTGCTCGGGGTCGCCATTCCAGCCGCTTTACTAGCAATGTCCCTCCTTGGAGAATCAGCACTTTAACCTCCTGTTCCGTACAGGTTGCAATTTGTCCTGAGGATGAACGGCAAGAGGGGGAACCAATGAGCGACTAGCTCTAGGTGTTGGGAAAGGCACAGGTCACTCTATTTTCCCATCAGGAAGAAGAATTAACCACAGGCTCTGCCTGCCGCCCGGAACCAGAAAAGGGCCTGAAGCAATCCTACGCTTTTGAGGCCAGCTCCCAAAAAAGCGAGTTGAAAAATGGAGCTCAGGGGCACTGCAAATCACAAACCTGCTGAGTTATAAATGATAACTCTCGCCCACAAAAATATTGAGGGAAAGCAACGAAGAGGATTTTAAAGCAAGGCAGAATTGCAGGAAACAGATTTCAGGAGGTAGATTCGAATCGCCTGTAAAGCACAGGAAAAGCGGCAAAACCTCGACAGTGATGCCCTTGGCCAAAAAGGGCGTATGCGTTTTTTCCTGAATATATTCAGGAAAAAACGCATACGCCCTTTTTGGCCAACCAAGCAACCTGGAAAGGCAAATCAGCGCTACAAAGAAGTCTCGCTTCCCATCGGTCAAAAGGGCCATGCTGAATAAAGTGTCAAAACCAGAAATGCAGGAGAGGCCATGGAGAAATGGGAGCCTTGCTACGCTGATGGGCGGGATGTAAATTGCCAACAGCCACTCTGGAGAAGTGTACGGTGTGTCCTGAAATATCTAAAAAACTCGGCTTAGAGAGCATAGGGCACTTCCACTCATGGGCGTCTAATTTGGGAAAACTAAAAATCAGCAAGGCACAGGCACTCCAAAGTTTAGGGTTGCTCTGTTGACAAGAACCTCCACTTCATTCCACCTTAAATATCCCAGGAAAGAGACAAATGGATAAAGAAGTTGTGGTCCTTAGGTACAATGGAATATCACTCAGCCATGAAATCAACGTCATAAGGCTAGTAGCAGCATGAGGAGTGGATTCAGGTACGACGGTTCTAAGTGAAATAAGTCACACAGAAAAAGACACTAATCATAAGATATCACTCATAGAGGGAAAGTAAAAACCGCTACACTTGAACTGAATTACAAAACAGAACAGAGTCACACATTTAGAAAACACACTATGGCTGCCTAACGGGAAAGGTGAGGTGGGGTGATGCCTGAAACAAGGGTTTCAAATTAGCTCAGATACCGTTCCATAAACCCAATATGTAATAGACAAGACCTACTCCTTGCTGAGAGAACTGGACTCAACACCCCCTATTCACCGCCCAAGAATAGATCTGACTAGTAAGAATCTTCAAACCTATGTATTGATATCTCTCTGTAAGTGAGTCAAGTGGGAGTAAAGCGGCATAAACACAGCAGTGAAAAGCAGCTAAACCCCATTAGGAAAATCAATTACTTTTAAAAACCCGTGAAACAAAGACAGTGAAAGAGAGAGAAATTCTTACAAAATTCGTTCAGGGGCTGTGATGCCACCTGGATTGACCATATCTAGACCCACAGCTGATTGAGACATAAGGGTGGACACTCTTGGGGCTGAGAGGTTTGGTGAGGTTGGGTGAGCAAACGCAGACCCTTTAAAGTAATACTGCGTGGTACCCGTCCCATGGGTCCCAAATCTCCAGGTTCAAGGGCATCTTCCTACATCGAAAACATGCATGAGAAACCCAGAAGATGGTACACCGTGTGATCGGGAAAGGTTTCTAAAACGCACCTCATTTCTCATCTCCTTGTGCTCGGGGTCGCCATTCCAGCCGCTTTACTAGCAATCTCCCTCCTTGGAGAATCAGCACGTTTAACCTCCTGTTCCGTACAGGTTGCAATTTGTCCTGAGGATGAACGGGAAGAGGGGGAACCAATGAGCGACTAGCTCTAGGTGTTGGGAAAGGCACAGGTCACTCTATTTTCCCATCAGGAAGAAGAATTAACCACAGGCTCAGCCTGCCGCCCGGAACCAGAATAGGGCCTGAAGCAATCCTACGCTTTTGCGGCCAGCTCCCAAAAAAGCGAGTTGAAAAATGGAGCTCAGGGGCACTGCAAATCACAAACCTGCAGAGTTAGAAATGATAACTCTCGCCCACAAAAATATTGAGGGAAGGCAACGAAGAGGATTTGAAAGCAAGGCAGAATTGCAGGAAACAGATTTCAGGAGGTAGATTCGAATCGCCTTTAAAGCACAGGAAAAGCGGCAAAACCTCGACAGTGATGCCCTTGGCCAAAAAGGGCGTATGCGTTTTTTCCTGAATGTATTCAGGAAAAAACGCATACGCCCTATTTGGCCAACCAAGCAACCTGGAAAGGCAAATCAGCGCTACAAAGAAGTCTCCCTTCCCATCGGTCAAAAGGGCCATGCTGAATAAAGTGTCAAAACCAGAAATGCAGGAGAGGCCATGGAGAAATGGGAGCCTTGCTACGCTGATGGGCGGGATGTAAATTGCCAACAGCCACTCTGGAGAAGTGTACGGTGTGTCCTGAAATATCTAAAAAACTCGGCTTAGAGAGCATAGGGCACTTCCACTCATGGGCGTCTAATTTGGGAAAACTAAAAATCAGCAAGGCACAGGCACTCCAAAGTTTAGGGTTGCTCTGTTGACAAGAACCTCCACTTCATTCCACCTTAAATATCCCAGGAAAGAGAAAAATGGATAAAGAAGTTGTGGTCCTTAGGTACAATGGAATATCACTCAGCCATGAAATCAACGTCATAAGGCTAGTAGCAGCATGAGGAGTGGATTCAGGTACGACGGTTCTAAGTGAAATAAGTCACACAGAAAAAGACACTAATCATAAGATATCACTCATAGAGGGAAAGTAAAAACCGCTACACTTGAACTGAATTACAAAACAGAACAGAGTCACACATTTAGAAAACACACTATGGCTGCCTAACGGGAAAGGTGAGGTGGGGTGATGCCTAAAACAAGGGTTTCAAATTAGCTCAGATACCGTTCCATAAACCCAATATGTAATAGACAAGACCTACTCCTTGCTGAGTGAACTGGACTCAACACCCCCTATTCACCGCCCAAGAATAGATCTGACTAGTAAGAATCTTCAAACCTATGTATTGATATCTCTCCGTAAGTGAGTCAAGTGGGAGTAAAGCGGCATAAACACAGCTGTGAAAAGCAGCTAAACCCCATTAGGAAAATCAATTACTTTTAAAAACCCGTGAAACAAAGACAGTGAAAGAGAGAGAAATTCTTACAAAATTCGTTCAGGGGCTGTGAGGCCACCTGGATTGACCATATCTAGACCCACAGCTGATTGAGACATAAGGGTGGACACTCTTGGGGCTGAGAGGTTTGGTGAGGTTGGGTGAGCAAACGCAGACCCTTTAAAGTAATACTGCGTGGTACCCGTCCCATGGGTCCCAAATCTCCAGGTTCAAGGGCATCTTCCTACATCGAAAACATGCATGAGAAGCCCAGAAGATGGTACACCGTGTGATCGGGAAAGGTTTCTAAAACGCACCTCATTTCTCATCTCCTTGTGCTCGGGTTCGCCATTCCAGCCGCTTTACTAGCAATCTCCCTCCTTGGAGAATCAGCACGTTTAACCTCCTGTTCCGTACAGGTTGCAATTTGTCCTGAGGATGAACGGGAAGAGGGGGAACCAATGAGCGACTAGCTCTAGGTGTTGGGAAAGGCACAGGTCACTCTATTTTCCCATCAGGAAGAAGAATTAACCACAGGCTCAGCCTGCCGCCCGGAACCAGAATAGGGCCTGAAGCAATCCTACGCTTTTGCGGCCAGCTCCCAAAAAAGCGAGTTGAAAAATGGAGCTCAGGGGCACTGCAAATCACAAACCTGCTGAGTTATAAATGATAACTCTCGCCCACAAAAATATTGAGGGAAGGCAACGAAGAGGATTTGAAAGCAAGGCAGAATTGCAGGAAACAGATTTCAGGAGGTAGATTCGAATCGCCTGTAAAGCACAGGAAAAGCGGCAAAACCTCGACAATGATGCCCTTGGCCAAAAAGGGCGTATGCGTTTTTTCCTGAATATATTCAGGAAAAAACGCATACGCCCTTTTTGGCCAACCAAGCAACCTGGAAAGGCAAATCAGCGCTACAAAGAAGTCTCGCTTCCCATCGGTCAAAAGGGCCATGCTGAATAAAGTGTCAAAACCAGAAATGCAGGAGAGGACATGGAGAAATGGGAGCCTTGCTACGCTGATGGGCGGGATGTAAATTGCCAACAGCCACTCTGGAGAAGTGTACGGTGTGTCCTGAAATATCTAAAAAACTCGGCTTAGAGAGCATAGGGCACTTCCACTCATGGGCGTCTAATTTGGGAAAACTAAAAATCAGCAAGGCACAGGCACTCCAAAGTTTAGGGTTGCTCTGTTGACAAGAACCTCCACTTCATTCCACCTTAAATATCCCAGGAAAGAGAAAAATGGATAAAGAAGTTGTGGTCCTTAGGTACAATGGAATATCACTCAGCCATGAAATCAACGTCATAAGGCTAGTAGCAGCATGATGAGTGGATTCAGGTACGACGGTTCTAAGTGAAATAAGTCACACAGAAAAAGACACTAATCATAACATATCACTTATAGAGGGAAAGTAAAAACCGCTACACTTGAACTGAATTACAAAACTGAACAGAGTCACACATTTAGAAAACACACTATGGCTGCCTAACGGGAAAGGTGAGGTGGGGTGATGCCTAAAACAAGGGTTTCAAATTAGCTCAGATACCGTTCCATAAACCCAATATGTAATAGACAAGACCTACTACTTGCTCAGTGAACTGGACTCAACACCCCCTATTCACCGCCCAAGAATAGATCTGACTAGTAAGAATCTTCCAACCTATGTATTGATATCTCTCTGGAAGTGAGTCAAGTGGGTGTAAAGCGGCATAAACACAGCAGTGAAAAGCAGCTAAACCCCATTAGGAAAATCAATTACTTTTAAAAACCCGCGAAACAAAGACAGTGAAAGAGAGAGAAATTCTTACAAAATTCGTTCAGGGGCTGTGATGCCACCTGGATTGACCATATCTAGACCCACAGCTGACTGAGACATAAGGGTGGACACTCTTGGGGCTGAGAGTTTTGGTGAGGTTGGGTGAGCAAACGCAGACCCTTTAAAGTAATACTGCGTGGTACCCGTCCCATGGGTCCCAAATCTCCAGGTTCAAGGGCATCTTCCTACATCGAAAACATGCATGAGAAGCCCAGAAGATGGTACACCGTGTGATCGGGAAAGGTTTCTAAAACGCACCTCATTTCTCATCTCCTTGTGCTCGGGTTCGCCATTCCAGCCGCTTTACTAGCAATCTCCCTCCTTGGAGAATCAGCACGTTTAACCTCCTGTTCCGTACAGGTTGCAATTTGTCCTGAGGATGAACGGGAAGAGGGGGAACCAATGAGCGACTAGCTCTAGGTGTTGGGAAAGGCACAGGTCACTCTATTTTCCCATCAGGAAGAAGAATTAACCGCAGGCTCAGCCTGCCGCCCGGAACCAGAATAGGGCCTGAAGCAATCCTACGCTTTTGCGGCCAGCTCCCAAAAAAGCGAGTTGAAAAATGGAGCTCAGGGGCACTGCAAATCACAAACCTGCAGAGTGATAAATGATAAGTCTCGCCCACAAATATATTGAGGGTAGGCAACGAAGAGGATTTGAAAGCAAGGCAGAATTGCAGGAAACAGATTTCAGGAGGTAGATTCCAATCGCCTTTAAAGCACAGAAAAAGCGGCAAAACCTCGACAATGATGCCCTTGGCCAAAAAGGGCGTATGCGTTTTTGCCGGAATATATTCAGGAAAAAACGCATACGCCCTTTTTGGCCAACCAAGCAACCTGGAAAGGCAAATCAGCGCTACAAAGAAGTCTCGCTTCCCGTCGGTCAAAACGGCCATGCTGAAAAAAGTGTCAAAACCAGAAATGCAGGACAGGCCATGGAGAAATGGGAGCCTTGCTACGCTGATGGGTGGGATGTAAATTGCCAACAGCCACTCTGGAGAAGTGTACGGTGTGTCCTGAAACATCTAAAAAAACTCGGCTTAGAGAGCATAGGGCACTTCCACTCATGGGCGTCTAATTTGGGAAAACTAAAAATCAGCAAGGCACAGGCACTCCAAAGTTTAGGGTTGCTCTGTTGACAAGAACCTCCACTTCATTCCACCTTAAATATCCCAGGAAGGAGACAAATGGATAAAGAAGTTGTGGTCCTTAGGTACAATGGAATATCACTCAGCCATGAAATCAACGTCATAAGGCTAGTAGCAGCATGATGAGTGGATTCGGGTACGACGGTTCTAAGAGAAATAAGTCACACTGAAAAAGACACTAGTCATAAGATATCACTTATAGAGGGAATGTACAAACCGCTACACTTGAACTGAATTACAAAACAGAACAGGGTCACACATTTAGAAAACACACTATGGCTGCCTAACGGGAAAGGTGAGGTGGGGTGATGCATAAAACAAGGGTTTCAAATTAGCTCAGATACCGTTCCATAAACCCAATATGTAATAGACAAGACCTACTCCTTGCTCAGTGAACTGGACTCAACACCCCCTATTCACCGCCCAAGAATAGATCTGACTAGTAAGAATCTTCCAACCTATGTATTGATATCTCTCTGGAAGTGAGTCAAGTGGGTGTAAAGCGGCATAAACACAGCAGTGAAAAGCAGCTAAACCCCATTAGGAAAATCAATTACTTTTAAAAACCCGCGAAACAAAGACAGTGAAAGAGAGAGAAATTCTTACAAAATTCGTTCAGGGGCTGTGATGCCACCTGGATTGACCATATCTAGACCCACAGCTGACTGAGACATAAGGGTGGACACTCTTGGGGCTGAGAGTTTTGGTGAGGTTGGGTGAGCAAACGCAGACCCTTTAAAGTAATACTGCGTGGTACCCGTCCCATGGGTCCCAAATCTCCAGGCTCAAGGGCATCTTCCTACATCGAAAACATGCATGAGAAGCCCAGAAGATGGTACACCGTGTGATCGGGAAAGGTTTCTAAAACGCACCTCATTTCTCATCTCCTTGTGCTCGGGTTCGCCATTCCAGCCGCTTTACTAGCAATCTCCCTCCTTGGAGAATCAGCACGTTTAACCTCCTGTTCCGTACAGGTTGCAATTTGTCCTGAGGATGAACGGGAAGAGGGGGAACCAATGAGCGACTAGCTCTAGGTGTTGGGACAGGCACAGGTCACTCTATTTTCCCATCAGGAAGAAGAATTAACCGCAGGCTCAGCCTGCCGCCCGGAACCAGAATAGGGCCTGAAGCAATCCTACGCTTTTGCGGCCAGCTCCCAAAAAAGCGAGTTGAAAAATGGAGCTTAGGGGCACTGCAAATCACAAACCTGCAGAGTGATAAATGATAACTCTCGCCCACAAAAATATTGAGGGAAGGCAAAGAAGAGGATTTGAAAGCAAGGCAGAATTGCAGGAAACAGATTTCAGGAGGTAGATTCCAATCGCCTTTAAAGCACAGGAAAAGCGGCAAAACCTCGACAATGATGCCCTTGGCCAAAAAGGGCGTATGCGTTTTTTCCTGAATGTATTCAGGAAAAAACGCATACGCCCTTTTTGGCCAACCAAGCAACCTGGAAAGGCAAATCAGCGCTACAAAGAAGTCTCGCTTCCCATCGGTCAAAAGGGCCATGCTGAATAAAGTGTCAAAACCAGAAATGCAGGACAGGCCATGGAGAAATGGGAGCCTTGCTACGCTGATGGGCGGGATGTAAATTGCCAACAGCCACTCTGGAGAAGTGTACGGTGTGTCCTGAAATATCTAAAAAACTCGGCTTAGAGAGCATAGGGCACTTCCACTCATGGGCGTCTAATTTGGGAAAACTAAAAATCAGCAAGGCACAGGCACTCCAAAGTTTAGGGTTGCTCTGTTGACAAGAACCTCCACTTCATTCCACCTTAAATATCCCAGGAAAGAGACAAATGGATAAAGAAGTTGTGGTCCTTAGGTACAATGGAATATCACTCAGCCATGAAATCAACGTCATAAGGCTAGTAGCAGCATGAGGAGTGGATTCAGGTACGACGGTTCTAAGTGAAATAAGTCACACAGAAAAAGACACTAATCATAAGATATCACTCATAGAGGGAAAGTAAAAACCGCTACACTTGAACTGAATTACAAAACAGAACAGAGTCACACATTTAGAAAACACACTATGGCTGCCTAACGGGAAAGGTGAGGTGGGGTGATGCCTGAAACAAGGGTTTCAAATTAGCTCAGATACCGTTCCATAAACCCAATATGTAATAGACAAGACCTACTCCTTGCTGAGAGAACTGGACTCAACACCCCCTATTCACCGCCCAAGAATAGATCTGACTAGTAAGAATCTTCAAACCTATGTATTGATATCTCTCTGTAAGTGAGTCAAGTGGGAGTAAAGCGGCATAAACACAGCAGTGAAAAGCAGCTAAACCCCATTAGGAAAATCAATTACTTTTAAAAACCCGTGAAACAAAGACAGTGAAAGAGAGAGAAATTCTTACAAAATTCGTTCAGGGGCTGTGATGCCACCTGGATTGACCATATCTAGACCCACAGCTGATTGAGACATAAGGGTGGACACTCTTGGGGCTGAGAGGTTTGGTGAGGTTGGGTGAGCAAACGCAGACCCTTTAAAGTAATACTGCGTGGTACCCGTCCCATGGGTCCCAAATCTCCAGGTTCAAGGGCATCTTCCTACATCGAAAACATGCATGAGAAACCCAGAAGATGGTACACCGTGTGATCGGGAAAGGTTTCTAAAACGCACCTCATTTCTCATCTCCTTGTGCTCGGGGTCGCCATTCCAGCCGCTTTACTAGCAATCTCCCTCCTTGGAGAATCAGCACGTTTAACCTCCTGTTCCGTACAGGTTGCAATTTGTCCTGAGGATGAACGGGAAGAGGGGGAACCAATGAGCGACTAGCTCTAGGTGTTGGGAAAGGCACAGGTCACTCTATTTTCCCATCAGGAAGAAGAATTAACCACAGGCTCAGCCTGCCGCCCGGAACCAGAATAGGGCCTGAAGCAATCCTACGCTTTTGCGGCCAGCTCCCAAAAAAGCGAGTTGAAAAATGGAGCTCAGGGGCACTGCAAATCACAAACCTGCAGAGTTAGAAATGATAACTCTCGCCCACAAAAATATTGAGGGAAGGCAACGAAGAGGATTTGAAAGCAAGGCAGAATTGCAGGAAACAGATTTCAGGAGGTAGATTCGAATCGCCTTTAAAGCACAGGAAAAGCGGCAAAACCTCGACAGTGATGCCCTTGGCCAAAAAGGGCGTATGCGTTTTTTCCTGAATGTATTCAGGAAAAAACGCATACGCCCTATTTGGCCAACCAAGCAACCTGGAAAGGCAAATCAGCGCTACAAAGAAGTCTCCCTTCCCATCGGTCAAAAGGGCCATGCTGAATAAAGTGTCAAAACCAGAAATGCAGGAGAGGCCATGGAGAAATGGGAGCCTTGCTACGCTGATGGGCGGGATGTAAATTGCCAACAGCCACTCTGGAGAAGTGTACGGTGTGTCCTGAAATATCTAAAAAACTCGGCTTAGAGAGCATAGGGCACTTCCACTCATGGGCGTCTAATTTGGGAAAACTAAAAATCAGCAAGGCACAGGCACTCCAAAGTTTAGGGTTGCTCTGTTGACAAGAACCTCCACTTCATTCCACCTTAAATATCCCAGGAAAGAGAAAAATGGATAAAGAAGTTGTGGTCCTTAGGTACAATGGAATATCACTCAGCCATGAAATCAACGTCATAAGGCTAGTAGCAGCATGAGGAGTGGATTCAGGTACGACGGTTCTAAGTGAAATAAGTCACACAGAAAAAGACACTAATCATAAGATATCACTCATAGAGGGAAAGTAAAAACCGCTACACTTGAACTGAATTACAAAACAGAACAGAGTCACACATTTAGAAAACACACTATGGCTGCCTAACGGGAAAGGTGAGGTGGGGTGATGCCTAAAACAAGGGTTTCAAATTAGCTCAGATACCGTTCCATAAACCCAATATGTAATAGACAAGACCTACTCCTTGCTGAGTGAACTGGACTCAACACCCCCTATTCACCGCCCAAGAATAGATCTGACTAGTAAGAATCTTCAAACCTATGTATTGATATCTCTCCGTAAGTGAGTCAAGTGGGAGTAAAGCGGCATAAACACAGCTGTGAAAAGCAGCTAAACCCCATTAGGAAAATCAATTACTTTTAAAAACCCGTGAAACAAAGACAGTGAAAGAGAGAGAAATTCTTACAAAATTCGTTCAGGGGCTGTGAGGCCACCTGGATTGACCATATCTAGACCCACAGCTGATTGAGACATAAGGGTGGACACTCTTGGGGCTGAGAGGTTTGGTGAGGTTGGGTGAGCAAACGCAGACCCTTTAAAGTAATACTGCGTGGTACCCGTCCCATGGGTCCCAAATCTCCAGGTTCAAGGGCATCTTCCTACATCGAAAACATGCATGAGAAGCCCAGAAGATGGTACACCGTGTGATCGGGAAAGGTTTCTAAAACGCACCTCATTTCTCATCTCCTTGTGCTCGGGTTCGCCATTCCAGCCGCTTTACTAGCAATCTCCCTCCTTGGAGAATCAGCACGTTTAACCTCCTGTTCCGTACAGGTTGCAATTTGTCCTGAGGATGAACGGGAAGAGGGGGAACCAATGAGCGACTAGCTCTAGGTGTTGGGAAAGGCACAGGTCACTCTATTTTCCCATCAGGAAGAAGAATTAACCACAGGCTCAGCCTGCCGCCCGGAACCAGAATAGGGCCTGAAGCAATCCTACGCTTTTGCGGCCAGCTCCCAAAAAAGCGAGTTGAAAAATGGAGCTCAGGGGCACTGCAAATCACAAACCTGCTGAGTTATAAATGATAACTCTCGCCCACAAAAATATTGAGGGAAGGCAACGAAGAGGATTTGAAAGCAAGGCAGAATTGCAGGAAACAGATTTCAGGAGGTAGATTCGAATCGCCTGTAAAGCACAGGAAAAGCGGCAAAACCTCGACAATGATGCCCTTGGCCAAAAAGGGCGTATGCGTTTTTTCCTGAATATATTCAGGAAAAAACGCATACGCCCTTTTTGGCCAACCAAGCAACCTGGAAAGGCAAATCAGCGCTACAAAGAAGTCTCGCTTCCCATCGGTCAAAAGGGCCATGCTGAATAAAGTGTCAAAACCAGAAATGCAGGAGAGGACATGGAGAAATGGGAGCCTTGCTACGCTGATGGGCGGGATGTAAATTGCCAACAGCCACTCTGGAGAAGTGTACGGTGTGTCCTGAAATATCTAAAAAACTCGGCTTAGAGAGCATAGGGCACTTCCACTCATGGGCGTCTAATTTGGGAAAACTAAAAATCAGCAAGGCACAGGCACTCCAAAGTTTAGGGTTGCTCTGTTGACAAGAACCTCCACTTCATTCCACCTTAAATATCCCAGGAAAGAGAAAAATGGATAAAGAAGTTGTGGTCCTTAGGTACAATGGAATATCACTCAGCCATGAAATCAACGTCATAAGGCTAGTAGCAGCATGATGAGTGGATTCAGGTACGACGGTTCTAAGTGAAATAAGTCACACAGAAAAAGACACTAATCATAACATATCACTTATAGAGGGAAAGTAAAAACCGCTACACTTGAACTGAATTACAAAACTGAACAGAGTCACACATTTAGAAAACACACTATGGCTGCCTAACGGGAAAGGTGAGGTGGGGTGATGCCTAAAACAAGGGTTTCAAATTAGCTCAGATACCGTTCCATAAACCCAATATGTAATAGACAAGACCTACTACTTGCTCAGTGAACTGGACTCAACACCCCCTATTCACCGCCCAAGAATAGATCTGACTAGTAAGAATCTTCCAACCTATGTATTGATATCTCTCTGGAAGTGAGTCAAGTGGGTGTAAAGCGGCATAAACACAGCAGTGAAAAGCAGCTAAACCCCATTAGGAAAATCAATTACTTTTAAAAACCCGCGAAACAAAGACAGTGAAAGAGAGAGAAATTCTTACAAAATTCGTTCAGGGGCTGTGATGCCACCTGGATTGACCATATCTAGACCCACAGCTGACTGAGACATAAGGGTGGACACTCTTGGGGCTGAGAGTTTTGGTGAGGTTGGGTGAGCAAACGCAGACCCTTTAAAGTAATACTGCGTGGTACCCGTCCCATGGGTCCCAAATCTCCAGGTTCAAGGGCATCTTCCTACATCGAAAACATGCATGAGAAGCCCAGAAGATGGTACACCGTGTGATCGGGAAAGGTTTCTAAAACGCACCTCATTTCTCATCTCCTTGTGCTCGGGTTCGCCATTCCAGCCGCTTTACTAGCAATCTCCCTCCTTGGAGAATCAGCACGTTTAACCTCCTGTTCCGTACAGGTTGCAATTTGTCCTGAGGATGAACGGGAAGAGGGGGAACCAATGAGCGACTAGCTCTAGGTGTTGGGAAAGGCACAGGTCACTCTATTTTCCCATCAGGAAGAAGAATTAACCGCAGGCTCAGCCTGCCGCCCGGAACCAGAATAGGGCCTGAAGCAATCCTACGCTTTTGCGGCCAGCTCCCAAAAAAGCGAGTTGAAAAATGGAGCTCAGGGGCACTGCAAATCACAAACCTGCAGAGTGATAAATGATAAGTCTCGCCCACAAATATATTGAGGGTAGGCAACGAAGAGGATTTGAAAGCAAGGCAGAATTGCAGGAAACAGATTTCAGGAGGTAGATTCCAATCGCCTTTAAAGCACAGAAAAAGCGGCAAAACCTCGACAATGATGCCCTTGGCCAAAAAGGGCGTATGCGTTTTTGCCGGAATATATTCAGGAAAAAACGCATACGCCCTTTTTGGCCAACCAAGCAACCTGGAAAGGCAAATCAGCGCTACAAAGAAGTCTCGCTTCCCGTCGGTCAAAACGGCCATGCTGAAAAAAGTGTCAAAACCAGAAATGCAGGACAGGCCATGGAGAAATGGGAGCCTTGCTACGCTGATGGGTGGGATGTAAATTGCCAACAGCCACTCTGGAGAAGTGTACGGTGTGTCCTGAAACATCTAAAAAAACTCGGCTTAGAGAGCATAGGGCACTTCCACTCATGGGCGTCTAATTTGGGAAAACTAAAAATCAGCAAGGCACAGGCACTCCAAAGTTTAGGGTTGCTCTGTTGACAAGAACCTCCACTTCATTCCACCTTAAATATCCCAGGAAGGAGACAAATGGATAAAGAAGTTGTGGTCCTTAGGTACAATGGAATATCACTCAGCCATGAAATCAACGTCATAAGGCTAGTAGCAGCATGATGAGTGGATTCGGGTACGACGGTTCTAAGAGAAATAAGTCACACTGAAAAAGACACTAGTCATAAGATATCACTTATAGAGGGAATGTACAAACCGCTACACTTGAACTGAATTACAAAACAGAACAGGGTCACACATTTAGAAAACACACTATGGCTGCCTAACGGGAAAGGTGAGGTGGGGTGATGCATAAAACAAGGGTTTCAAATTAGCTCAGATACCGTTCCATAAACCCAATATGTAATAGACAAGACCTACTCCTTGCTCAGTGAACTGGACTCAACACCCCCTATTCACCGCCCAAGAATAGATCTGACTAGTAAGAATCTTCCAACCTATGTATTGATATCTCTCTGGAAGTGAGTCAAGTGGGTGTAAAGCGGCATAAACACAGCAGTGAAAAGCAGCTAAACCCCATTAGGAAAATCAATTACTTTTAAAAACCCGCGAAACAAAGACAGTGAAAGAGAGAGAAATTCTTACAAAATTCGTTCAGGGGCTGTGATGCCACCTGGATTGACCATATCTAGACCCACAGCTGACTGAGACATAAGGGTGGACACTCTTGGGGCTGAGAGTTTTGGTGAGGTTGGGTGAGCAAACGCAGACCCTTTAAAGTAATACTGCGTGGTACCCGTCCCATGGGTCCCAAATCTCCAGGCTCAAGGGCATCTTCCTACATCGAAAACATGCATGAGAAGCCCAGAAGATGGTACACCGTGTGATCGGGAAAGGTTTCTAAAACGCACCTCATTTCTCATCTCCTTGTGCTCGGGTTCGCCATTCCAGCCGCTTTACTAGCAATCTCCCTCCTTGGAGAATCAGCACGTTTAACCTCCTGTTCCGTACAGGTTGCAATTTGTCCTGAGGATGAACGGGAAGAGGGGGAACCAATGAGCGACTAGCTCTAGGTGTTGGGACAGGCACAGGTCACTCTATTTTCCCATCAGGAAGAAGAATTAACCGCAGGCTCAGCCTGCCGCCCGGAACCAGAATAGGGCCTGAAGCAATCCTACGCTTTTGCGGCCAGCTCCCAAAAAAGCGAGTTGAAAAATGGAGCTTAGGGGCACTGCAAATCACAAACCTGCAGAGTGATAAATGATAACTCTCGCCCACAAAAATATTGAGGGAAGGCAAAGAAGAGGATTTGAAAGCAAGGCAGAATTGCAGGAAACAGATTTCAGGAGGTAGATTCCAATCGCCTTTAAAGCACAGGAAAAGCGGCAAAACCTCGACAATGATGCCCTTGGCCAAAAAGGGCGTATGCGTTTTTTCCTGAATGTATTCAGGAAAAAACGCATACGCCCTTTTTGGCCAACCAAGCAACCTGGAAAGGCAAATCAGCGCTACAAAGAAGTCTCGCTTCCCATCGGTCAAAAGGGCCATGCTGAATAAAGTGTCAAAACCAGAAATGCAGGACAGGCCATGGAGAAATGGGAGCCTTGCTACGCTGATGGGCGGGATGTAAATTGCCAACAGCCACTCTGGAGAAGTGTACGGTGTGTCCTGAAACATCTAAAAAAACTCGGCTTAGAGAGCATAGGGCACTTCCACTCATGGGCGTCTAATTTGGGAAAACTAAAAATCAGCAAGGCACAGGCACTCCAAAGTTTAGGGTTGCTCTGTTGACAAGAACCTCCACTTCATTCCACCTTAAATATCCCAGGAAGGAGAAAAATGGATAAAGAAGTTGTGGTCCTTAGGTACAATGGAATATCACTCAGCCATGAAATCAACGTCATAAGGCTAGTAGCAGCATGATGAGTGGATTCAGGTACGACGGTTCTAAGTGAAATAAGTCACACAGAAAAAGACACTAGTCATAAGATATCACTTACAGAGGGAATGTACAAACCGCTACACTTGAACTGAATTACAAAACAGAACAGGGTCACACAGTTAGAAAACACACTATGGCTGCCTAACGGGAAAGGTGAGGTGGGGTGATGCATAAAACAAGGGTTTCAAATTAGCTCAGATACCGTTCCATAAACCCAATATGTAATAGACAAGACCTACTCCTTGCTCAGTGAAGTGGACTCAACACCCCCTATTCACCGCCCAAGAATAGATCTGACTAGTAAGAATCTTCCAACCTATGTATTGATATCTCTCTGGAAGTGAGTTAAGTGGGTGTAAAGCGGCATAAACACAGCAGTGAAAAGCAGCTAAACCCCATTAGGAAAATCAATTACTTTTAAAAACCCGCGAAACAAAGACAGTGAAAGAGAGAGAAATTCTTACAAAATTCGTTCAGGGGCTGTGATGCCACCTGGATTGACCATATCTAGACCCACAGCTGACTGAGACATAAGGGTGGACACTCTTGGGGCTGAGAGTTTTGGTGAGGTTGGGTGAGCAAACGCAGACCCTTTAAAGTAATACTGCGTGGTACCCGTCCCATGGGTCCCAAATCTCCAGGCTCAAGGGCATCTTCCTACATCGAAAACATGCATGAGAAGCCCAGAAGATGGTACACCGTGTGATCGGGAAAGGTTTCTAAAACGCACCTCATTTCTCATCTCCTTGTGCTCGGGTTCGCCATTCCAGCCGCTTTACTAGCAATCTCCCTCCTTGGAGAATCAGCACGTTTAACCTCCTGTTCCGTACAGGTTGCAATTTGTCCTGAGGATGAACGGGAAGAGGGGGAACCAATGAGCGACTAGCTCTAGGTGTTGGGACAGGCACAGGTCACTCTATTTTCCCATCAGGAAGAAGAATTAACCGCAGGCTCAGCCTGCCGCCCGGAACCAGAATAGGGCCTGAAGCAATCCTACGCTTTTGCGGCCAGCTCCCAAAAAAGCGAGTTGAAAAATGGAGCTTAGGGGCACTGCAAATCACAAACCTGCAGAGTGATAAATGATAACTCTCGCCCACAAAAATATTGAGGGAAGGCAAAGAAGAGGATTTGAAAGCAAGGCAGAATTGCAGGAAACAGATTTCAGGAGGTAGATTCCAATCGCCTTTAAAGCACAGGAAAAGCGGCAAAACCTCGACAATGATGCCCTTGGCCAAAAAGGGCGTATGCGTTTTTTCCTGAATGTATTCAGGAAAAAACGCATACGCCCTTTTTGGCCAACCAAGCAACCTGGAAAGGCAAATCAGCGCTACAAAGAAGTCTCGCTTCCCATCGGTCAAAAGGGCCATGCTGAATAAAGTGTCAAAACCAGAAATGCAGGACAGGCCATGGAGAAATGGGAGCCTTGCTACGCTGATGGGCGGGATGTAAATTGCCAACAGCCACTCTGGAGAAGTGTACGGTGTGTCCTGAAACATCTAAAAAAACTCGGCTTAGAGAGCATAGGGCACTTCCACTCATGGGCGTCTAATTTGGGAAAACTAAAAATCAGCAAGGCACAGGCACTCCAAAGATTAGGGTTGCTCTGTTGACAAGAACCTCCACTTCATTCCACCTTAAATATCCCAGGCAGGAGAAAAATGGATAAAGAAGTTGTGGTCCTTAGGTACAATGGAATATCACTCAGCCATGAAATCAACGTCATAAGGCTAGTAGCAGCATGATGAGTGGATTCGGGTACGACGGTTCTAAGAGAAATAAGTCACACTGAAAAAGACACTAGTCATAAGATATCACTTATAGAGGGAATGTACAAACCGCTACACTTGAACTGAATTACAAAACAGAACAGAGTCACACGTTTTGAAAACACACTATGGCTGCCTAACGGGAAAGGTGAGGTGGGGTGATGCATAAAACAAGGGTTTCAAATTAGCTCAGATACCGTTCCATAAACCCAATATGTAATAGACAAGACCTACTCCTTGCTCAGTGAAGTGGACTCAACACCCCCTATTCACCGCCCAAGAATAGATCTGACTAGTAAGAATCTTCCAACCTATGTATTGATATCTCTCTGGAAGTGAGTCAAGTGGGTGTAAAGCGGCATAAACACAGCAGTGAAAAGCAGCTAAACCCCATTAGGAAAATCAATTACTTTTAAAAACCCGTGAAACAAAGAGAGTGAAAGAGAGAGAAATTCTTACAAAATTCGTTCAGGGGATGTGATGCCACCTGGATTGACCATATCTAGACCCACAGCTGACTGAGACATAAGGGTGGACACTCTTGGGGCTGAGAGTTTTGGTGAGGTTGGGTGAGCAAACGCAGACCCTTTAAAGTAATACTGCGTGGTACCCGTCCCATGGGTCCCAAATCTCCAGGCTCAAGGGCATCTTCCTACATCGAAAACATGCATGAGAAGCCCAGAAGATGGTACACCGTGTGATCGGGAAAGGTTTCTAAAACGCACCTCATTTCTCATCTCCTTGTGCTCGGGTTCGCCATTCCAGCCGCTTTACTAGCAATCTCCCTCCTTGGAGAATCAGCACGTTTAACCTCCTGTTCCGTACAGGTTGCAATTTGTCCTGAGGATGAACGGGAAGAGGGGGAACCAATGAGCGACTAGCTCTAGGTGTTGGGACAGGCACAGGTCACTCTATTTTCCCATCAGGAAGAAGAATTAACCGCAGGCTCAGCCTGCCGCCCGGAACCAGAATAGGGCCTGAAGCAATCCTACGCTTTTGCGGCCAGCTCCCAAAAAAGCGAGTTGAAAAATGGAGCTCAGGGGCACTGCAAATCACAAACCTGCAGAGTGATAAATGATAACTCTCGCCCACAAAAATATTGAGGGAAGGCAAAGAAGAGGATTTGAAAGCAAGGCAGAATTGCAGGAAACAGATTTCAGGAGGTAGATTCCAATCGCCTTTAAAGCACAGGAAAGGCGGCAAAACCTTGACAATGATGCCCTTGGCCAAAAAGGGCGTATGCGTTTTTTCCTGAATGTATTCAGGAAAAAACGCATACGCCCTTTTTGGCCAACCAAGCAACCTGGAAAGGCAAATCAGCGCTACAAAGAAGTCTCGCTTCCCATCGGTCAAAAGGGCCATGCTGAATAAAGTGTCAAAACCAGAAATGCAGGACAGGCCATGGAGAAATGGGAGCCTTGCTACGCTGATGGGCGGGATGTAAATTGCCAACAGCCACTCTGGAGAAGTGTACGGTGTGTCCTGAAACATCTAAAAAAACTCGGCTTAGAGAGCATAGGGCACTTCCACTCATGGGCGTCTAATTTGGGAAAACTAAAAATCAGCAAGGCACAGGCACTCCAAAGTTTAGGGTTGCTCTGTTGACAAGAACCTCCACTTCATTCCACCTTAAATATCCCAGGAAGGAGAAAAATGGATAAAGAAGTTGTGGTCCTTAGGTACAATGGAATATCACTCAGCCATGAAATCAACGTCATAAGGCTAGTAGCAGCATGATGAGTGGATTCAGGTACGACGGTTCTAAGTGAAATAAGTCACACAGAAAAAGACACTAGTCATAAGATATCACTTACAGAGGGAATGTACAAACCGCTACACTTGAACTGAATTACAAAACAGAACAGGGTCACACATTTAGAAAACACACTATGGCTGCCTAACGGGAAAGGTGAGGTGGGGTGATGCATAAAACAAGGGTTTCAAATTAGCTCAGATACCGTTCCATAAACCCAATATGTAATAGACAAGACCTACTCCTTGCTCAGTGAAGTGGACTCAACACCCCCTATTCACCGCCCAAGAATAGATCTGACTAGTAAGAATCTTCCAACCTATGTATTGATATCTCTCTGGAAGTGAGTCAAGTGGGTGTAAAGCGGCATAAACACAGCAGTGAAAAGCAGCTAAACCCCATTAGGAAAATCAATTACTTTTAAAAACCCGCGAAACAAAGACAGTGAAAGAGAGAGAAATTCTTACAAAATTCGTTCAGGGGCTGTGATGCCACCTTGATTGACCATATCTAGACCCACAGCTGACTGAGACATAAGGGTGGACACTCTTGGGGCTGAGAGTTTTGGTGAGGTTGGGTGAGCAAACGCAGACCCTTTAAAGTAATACTGCGTGGTACCCGTCCCATGGGTCCCAAATCTCCAGGCTCAAGGGCATCTTCCTACATCGAAAACATGCATGAGAAGCCCAGAAGATGGTACACCGTGTGATCGGGAAAGGTTTCTAAAACGCACCTCATTTCTCATCTCCTTGTGCTCGGGTTCCCCATTCCAGCCGCTTTACTAGCAATCTCCCTCCTTGGAGAATCAGCACGTTTAACCTCCTGTTCCGTACAGGTTGCAATTTGTCCTGAGGATGAACGGGAAGAGGGGGAACCAATGAGCGACTAGCTCTAGGTGTTGGGACAGGCACAGGTCACTCTATTTTCCCATCAGGAAGAAGAATTAACCGCAGGCTCAGCCTGCCGCCCGGAACCAGAATAGGGCCTGAAGCAATCCTACGCTTTTGCGGCCAGCTCCCAAAAAAGCGAGTTGAAAAATGGAGCTTAGGGGCACTGCAAATCACAAACCTGCAGAGTGATAAATGATAACTCTCGCCCACAAAAATATTGAGGGAAGGCAAAGAAGAGGATTTGAAAGCAAGGCAGAATTGCAGGAAACAGATTTCAGGAGGTAGATTCCAATCGCCTTTAAAGCACAGGAAAAGCGGCAAAACCTCGACAATGATGCCCTTGGCCAAAAAGGGCGTATGCGTTTTTTCCTGAATGTATTCAGGAAAAAACGCATACGCCCTTTTTGGCCAACCAAGCAACCTGGAAAGGCAAATCAGCGCTACAAAGAAGTCTCGCTTCCCATCGGTCAAAAGGGCCATGCTGAATAAAGTGTCAAAACCAGAAATGCAGGAGAGGCCATGGAGAAATGGGAGCCTTGCTACGCTGATGGACGGGATGTAAATTGCCAACAGCCACTCTGGAGAAGTGTACGGTGTGTCCTGAAACATCTAAAAAAACTCGGCTTAGAGAGCATAGGGCACTTCCACTCATGGGCGTCTAATTTGGGAAAACTAAAAATCAGCAAGGCACAGGCACTCCAAAGTTTAGGGTTGCTCTGTTGACAAGAACCTCCACTTCATTCCACCTTAAATATCCCAGGAAGGAGAAAAATGGATAAAGAAGTTGTGGTCCTTAGGTACAATGGAATATCACTCAGCCATGAAATCAACGTCATAAGGCTAGTAGCAGCATGATGAGTGGATTCAGGTACGACGGTTCTAAGTGAAATAAGTCACACAGAAAAAGACACTAGTCATAAGATATCACTTACAGAGGGAATGTACAAACCGCTACACTTGAACTGAATTACAAAACAGAACAGAGTCACACATTTAGAAAACACACTATGGCTGCCTAACGGGAAAGGTGAGGTGGGGTGATGCATAAAACAAGGGTTTCAAATTAGCTCAGATACCGTTCCATAAACCCAATATGTAATAGACAAGACCTACTCCTTGCTCAGTGAAGTGGACTCAACACCCCCTATTCACCGCCCAAGAATAGATCTGACTAGTAAGAATCTTCCAACCTATGTATTGATATCTCTCTGGAAGTGAGTCAAGTGGGTGTAAAGCGGCATAAACACAGCAGTGAAAAGCAGCTAAACCCCATTAGGAAAATCAATTACTTTTAAAAACCCGCGAAACAAAGACAGTGAAAGAGAGAGAAATTCTTACAAAATTCGTTCAGGGGCTGTGATGCCACCTGGATTGACCATATCTAGACCCACAGCTGACTGAGACATAAGGGTGGACACTCTTGGGGCTGAGAGTTTTGGTGAGGTTGGGTGAGCAAACGCAGACCCTTTAAAGTAATACTGCGTGGTACCCGTCCCATGGGTCCCAAATCTCCAGGTTCAAGGGCATCTTCCTACATCGAAAACATGCATGAGAAGCCCAGAAGATGGTACACCGTGTGATCGGGAAAGGTTTCTAAAACGCACCTCATTTCTCATCTCCTTGTGCTCGGGTTCGCCATTCCAGCCGCTTTACTAGCAATCTCCCTCCTTGGAGAATCAGCACGTTTAACCTCCTGTTCCGTACAGGTTGCAATTTGTCCTGAGGATGAACGGGAAGAGGGGGAACCAATGAGCGACTAGCTCTAGGTGTTGGGAAAGGCACAGGTCACTCTATTTTCCCATCAGGAAGAAGAATTAACCGCAGGCTCAGCCTGCCGCCCGGAACCAGAATAGGGCCTGAAGCAATCCTACGCTTTTGCGGCCAGCTCCCAAAAAAGCGAGTTGAAAAATGGAGCTCAGGGGCACTGCAAATCACAAACCTGCAGAGTGATAAATGATAAGTCTCGCCCACAAATATATTGAGGGTAGGCAACGAAGAGGATTTGAAAGCAAGGCAGAATTGCAGGAAACAGATTTCAGGAGGTAGATTCCAATCGCCTTTAAAGCACAGGAAAAGCGGCAAAACCTCGACAATGATGCCCTTGGCCAAAAAGGGCGTATGCGTTTTTTCCTGAATGTATTCAGGAAAAAACGCATACGCCCTTTTTGGCCAACCAAGCAACCTGGAAAGGCAAATCAGCGCTACAAAGAAGTCTGGCTTCCCATCGGTCAAAAGGGCCATGCTGAATAAAGTGTCAAAACCAGAAATGCAGGAGAGGCCATGGAGAAATGGGAGCCTTGCTACGCTGATGGACGGGATGTAAATTGCCAACAGCCACTCTGGAGAAGTGTACGGTGTGTCCTGAAACATCTAAAAAAACTCGGCTTAGAGAGCATAGGGCACTTCCACTCATGGGCGTCTAATTTGGGAAAACTAAAAATCAGCAAGGCACAGGCACTCCAAAGTTTAGGGTTGCTCTGTTGACAAGAACCTCCACTTCATTCCACCTTAAATATCCCAGGAAGGAGAAAAATGGATAAAGAAGTTGTGGTCCTTAGGTACAATGGAATATCACTCAGCCATGAAATCAACGTCATAAGGCTAGTAGCAGCATGATGAGTGGATTCAGGTACGACGGTTCTAAGTGAAATAAGTCACACAGAAAAAGACACTAGTCATAAGATATCACTTACAGAGGGAATGTACAAACCGCTACACTTGAACTGAATTACAAAACAGAACAGAGTCACACATTTAGAAAACACACTATGGCTGCCTAACGGGAAAGGTGAGGTGGGGTGATGCATAAAACAAGGGTTTCAAATTAGCTCAGATACCGTTCCATAAACCCAATATGTAATAGACAAGACCTACTCCTTGCTCAGTGAAGTGGACTCAACACCCCCTATTCACCGCCCAAGAATAGATCTGACTAGTAAGAATCTTCCAACCTATGTATTGATATCTCTCTGGAAGTGAGTCAAGTGGGTGTAAAGCGGCATAAACACAGCAGTGAAAAGCAGCTAAACCCCATTAGGAAAATCAATTACTTTTAAAAACCCGCGAAACAAAGACAGTGAAAGAGAGAGAAATTCTTACAAAATTCGTTCAGGGGCTGTGATGCCACCTGGATTGACCATATCTAGACCCACAGCTGACTGAGACATAAGGGTGGACACTCTTGGGGCTGAGAGTTTTGGTGAGGTTGGGTGAGCAAACGCAGACCCTTTAAAGTAATACTGCGTGGTACCCGTCCCATGGGTCCCAAATCTCCAGGTTCAAGGGCATCTTCCTACATCGAAAACATGCATGAGAAGCCCAGAAGATGGTACACCGTGTGATCGGGAAAGGTTTCTAAAACGCACCTCATTTCTCATCTCCTTGTGCTCGGGGTCGCCATTCCAGCCGCTTTACTAGCAATCTCCCTCCTTGGAGAATCAGCACGTTTAACCTCCTGTTCCGTACAGGTTGCAATTTGTCCTGAGGATGAACGGGAAGAGGGGGAACCAATGAGCGACTAGCTCTAGGTGTTGGGAAAGGCACAGGTCACTCTATTTTCCCATCAGGAAGAAGAATTAACCGCAGGCTCAGCCTGCCGCCCGGAACCAGAATAGGGCCTGAAGCAATCCTACGCTTTTGCGGCCAGCTCCCAAAAAAGCGAGTTGAAAAATGGAGCTCAGGGGCACTGCAAATCACAAACCTGCAGAGTGATAAATGATAAGTCTCGCCCACAAATATATTGAGGGTAGGCAACGAAGAGGATTTGAAAGCAAGGCAGAATTGCAGGAAACAGATTTCAGGAGGTAGATTCCAATCGCCTTTAAAGCACAGAAAAAGCGGCAAAACCTCGACAATGATGCCCTTGGCCAAAAAGGGCGTATGCGTTTTTGCCGGAATATATTCAGGAAAAAACGCATACGCCCTTTTTGGCCAACCAAGCAACCTGGAAAGGCAAATCAGCGCTACAAAGAAGTCTCGCTTCCCGTCGGTCAAAACGGCCATGCTGAAAAAAGTGTCAAAACCAGAAATGCAGGACAGGCCATGGAGAAATGGGAGCCTTGCTACGCTGATGGGTGGGATGTAAATTGCCAACAGCCACTCTGGAGAAGTGTACGGTGTGTCCTGAAACATCTAAAAAAACTCGGCTTAGAGAGCATAGGGCACTTCCACTCATGGGCGTCTAATTTGGGAAAACTAAAAATCAGCAAGGCACAGGCACTCCAAAGTTTAGGGTTGCTCTGTTGACAAGAACCTCCACTTCATTCCACCTTAAATATCCCAGGAAGGAGACAAATGGATAAAGAAGTTGTGGTCCTTAGGTACAATGGAATATCACTCAGCCATGAAATCAACGTCATAAGGCTAGTAGCAGCATGATGAGTGGATTCGGGTACGACGGTTCTAAGAGAAATAAGTCACACTGAAAAAGACACTAGTCATAAGATATCACTTATAGAGGGAATGTACAAACCGCTACACTTGAACTGAATTACAAAACAGAACAGAGTCACACGTTTTGAAAACACACTATGGCTGCCTAACGGGAAAGGTGAGGTGGGGTGATGCATAAAACAAGGGTTTCAAATTAGCTCAGATACCGTTCCATAAACCCAATATGTAATAGACAAGACCTACTCCTTGCTCAGTGAAGTGGACTCAACACCCCCTATTCACCGCCCAAGAATAGATCTGACTAGTAAGAATCTTCCAACCTATGTATTGATATCTCTCTGGAAGTGAGTCAAGTGGGTATAAAGCGGCATAAACACAGCAGTGAAAAGCAGCTAAACCCCATTAGGAAAATCAATTACTTTTAAAAACCCGTGAAACAAAGAGAGTGAAAGAGAGAGAAATTCTTACAAAATTCGTTCAGGGGCTGTGATGCCACCTGGATTGACCATATCTAGACCCACAGCTGACTGAGACATAAGGGTGGACACTCTTGGGGCTGAGAGTTTTGGTGAGGTTGGGTGAGCAAACGCAGACCCTTTAAAGTAATACTGCGTGGTACCCGTCCCATGGGTCCCAAATCTCCAGGCTCAAGGGCATCTTCCTACATCGAAAACATGCATGAGAAGCCCAGAAGAGGGTACACCGTGTGATCGGGAAAGGTTTCTAAAACGCACCTCATTTCTCATCTCCTTGTGCTCGGGTTCGCCATTCCAGCCGCTTTACTAGCAATCTCCCTCCTTGGAGAATCAGCACGTTTAACCTCCTGTTCCGTACAGGTTGCAATTTGTCCTGAGGATGAACGGGAAGAGGGGGAACCAATGAGCGACTAGCTCTAGGTGTTGGGACAGGCACAGGTCACTCTATTTTCCCATCAGGAAGAAGAATTAACCGCAGGCTCAGCCTGCCGCCCGGAACCAGAATAGGGCCTGAAGCAATCCTACGCTTTTGCGGCCAGCTCCCAAAAAAGCGAGTTGAAAAATGGAGCTTAGGGGCACTGCAAATCACAAACCTGCAGAGTGATAAATGATAACTCTCGCCCACAAAAATATTGAGGGAAGGCAAAGAAGAGGATTTGAAAGCAAGGCAGAATTGCAGGAAACAGATTTCAGGAGGTAGATTCCAATCGCCTTTAAAGCACAGGAAAAGCGGCAAAACCTCGACAATGATGCCCTTGGCCAAAAAGGGCGTATGCGTTTTTTCCTGAATGTATTCAGGAAAAAACGCATACGCCCTTTTTGGCCAACCAAGCAACCTGGAAAGGCAAATCAGCGCTACAAAGAAGTCTCGCTTCCCATCGGTCAAAAGGGCCATGCTGAATAAAGTGTCAAAACCAGAAATGCAGGAGAGGCCATGGAGAAATGGGAGCCTTGCTACGCTGATGGGCGGGATGTAAATTGCCAACAGCCACTCTGGAGAAGTGTACGGTGTGTCCTGAAACATCTAAAAAAACTCGGCTTAGAGAGCATAGGGCACTTCCACTCATGGGCGTCTAATTTGGGAAAACTAAAAATCAGCAAGGCACAGGCACTCCAAAGTTTAGGGTTGCTCTGTTGACAAGAACCTCCACTTCATTCCACCTTAAATATCCCAGGAAAGAGAAAAATGGATAAAGAAGTTGTGGTCCTTAGGTACAATGGAATATCACTCAGCCATGAAATCAACGTCATAAGGCTAGTAGCAGCACAATGAGTGGATTCAGGTACGACGGTTGTAAGTGAAGTAAGTCACACAGAAAAAGACACTAATCATAAGATATCACTTATAGAGGGAAAGTAAAAACCGCTACACTTGAACTGAATTACAAAACAGAACAGAATCACACATTTAGAAAACACACTATGGCTGCCTAACGGGAAAGGCGAGGTGGGGTGATGCATAAAACAAGGGTTTCAAATTAGCTCAGATACCGTTCCATAAACCCAATATGTAATAGACAAGACCTACTGCTTGCTCAGTGAACTGGACTCAACACCCCCTATTCACCGCCCAAGAATAGATCTGACTAGTAAAAATCTTCAAACCTATGTATTGATATCTCTCTGGAAGTGAGTCAAGTGGGTGTAAAGCGGCATAAACACAGCAGTAAAAAGCAGCTAAACCCCATTAGGAAAATCAATTACTTTTAAAAACCCGTGAAACAAAGACAGTGAAAGAGAGAGAAATTCTTACAAAATTCGTTCAGGGGCTGTGATGCCACCTGGATTGACCATATCTACACCCACAGCTGATTGAGACATAAGGGTGGACACTCTTGGGGCTGAGAGGTTTGGTGAGGTTGGGTGAGCAAACGCAGACCCTTTAAAGTAATATTGCGTGGTACCCGTCTGATGGGTCCCAAATCTCCAGGTTCAAGGGCATCTTCCTACATCGAAAACATGCATGAGAAACCCAGAAGATGGTATACCGTGTGATCGGGAAAGGTTTCTAAAACGCACCTTATTTCTCATCTCCTTGTGCTCGGGGTCGCCATTCCAGCCGCTTTACTAGCAATGTCCCTCCTTGGAGAATCAGCACTTTAACCTCCTGTTCCGTACAGGTTGCAATTTGTCCTGAGGATGAACGGCAAGAGGGGGAACCAATGAGCGACTAGCTCTAGGTGTTGGGAAAGGCACAGGTCACTCTATTTTCCCATCAGGAAGAAGAATTAACCACAGGCTCTGCCTGCCGCCCGGAACCAGAAAAGGGCCTGAAGCAATCCTACGCTTTTGAGGCCAGCTCCCAAAAAAGCGAGTTGAAAAATGGAGCTCAGGGGCACTGCAAATCACAAACCTGCTGAGTTATAAATGATAACTCTCGCCCACAAAAATATTGAGGGAAAGCAACGAAGAGGATTTTAAAGCAAGGCAGAATTGCAGGAAACAGATTTCAGGAGGTAGATTCGAATCGCCTGTAAAGCACAGGAAAAGCGGCAAAACCTCGACAGTGATGCCCTTGGCCAAAAAGGGCGTATGCGTTTTTTCCTGAATATATTCAGGAAAAAACGCATACGCCCTTTTTGGCCAACCAAGCAACCTGGAAAGGCAAATCAGCGCTACAAAGAAGTCTCGCTTCCCATCGGTCAAAAGGGCCATGCTGAATAAAGTGTCAAAACCAGAAATGCAGGAGAGGCCATGGAGAAATGGGAGCCTTGCTACGCTGATGGGCGGGATGTAAATTGCCAACAGCCACTCTGGAGAAGTGTACGGTGTGTCCTGAAATATCTAAAAAACTCGGCTTAGAGAGCATAGGGCACTTCCACTCATGGGCGTCTAATTTGGGAAAACTAAAAATCAGCAAGGCACAGGCACTCCAAAGTTTAGGGTTGCTCTGTTGACAAGAACCTCCACTTCATTCCACCTTAAATATCCCAGGAAAGAGACAAATGGATAAAGAAGTTGTGGTCCTTAGGTACAATGGAATATCACTCAGCCATGAAATCAACGTCATAAGGCTAGTAGCAGCATGAGGAGTGGATTCAGGTACGACGGTTCTAAGTGAAATAAGTCACACAGAAAAAGACACTAATCATAAGATATCACTCATAGAGGGAAAGTAAAAACCGCTACACTTGAACTGAATTACAAAACAGAACAGAGTCACACATTTAGAAAACACACTATGGCTGCCTAACGGGAAAGGTGAGGTGGGGTGATGCCTGAAACAAGGGTTTCAAATTAGCTCAGATACCGTTCCATAAACCCAATATGTAATAGACAAGACCTACTCCTTGCTGAGAGAACTGGACTCAACACCCCCTATTCACCGCCCAAGAATAGATCTGACTAGTAAGAATCTTCAAACCTATGTATTGATATCTCTCTGTAAGTGAGTCAAGTGGGAGTAAAGCGGCATAAACACAGCAGTGAAAAGCAGCTAAACCCCATTAGGAAAATCAATTACTTTTAAAAACCCGTGAAACAAAGACAGTGAAAGAGAGAGAAATTCTTACAAAATTCGTTCAGGGGCTGTGATGCCACCTGGATTGACCATATCTAGACCCACAGCTGATTGAGACATAAGGGTGGACACTCTTGGGGCTGAGAGGTTTGGTGAGGTTGGGTGAGCAAACGCAGACCCTTTAAAGTAATACTGCGTGGTACCCGTCCCATGGGTCCCAAATCTCCAGGTTCAAGGGCATCTTCCTACATCGAAAACATGCATGAGAAACCCAGAAGATGGTACACCGTGTGATCGGGAAAGGTTTCTAAAACGCACCTCATTTCTCATCTCCTTGTGCTCGGGGTCGCCATTCCAGCCGCTTTACTAGCAATCTCCCTCCTTGGAGAATCAGCACGTTTAACCTCCTGTTCCGTACAGGTTGCAATTTGTCCTGAGGATGAACGGGAAGAGGGGGAACCAATGAGCGACTAGCTCTAGGTGTTGGGAAAGGCACAGGTCACTCTATTTTCCCATCAGGAAGAAGAATTAACCACAGGCTCAGCCTGCCGCCCGGAACCAGAATAGGGCCTGAAGCAATCCTACGCTTTTGCGGCCAGCTCCCAAAAAAGCGAGTTGAAAAATGGAGCTCAGGGGCACTGCAAATCACAAACCTGCAGAGTTAGAAATGATAACTCTCGCCCACAAAAATATTGAGGGAAGGCAACGAAGAGGATTTGAAAGCAAGGCAGAATTGCAGGAAACAGATTTCAGGAGGTAGATTCGAATCGCCTTTAAAGCACAGGAAAAGCGGCAAAACCTCGACAGTGATGCCCTTGGCCAAAAAGGGCGTATGCGTTTTTTCCTGAATGTATTCAGGAAAAAACGCATACGCCCTATTTGGCCAACCAAGCAACCTGGAAAGGCAAATCAGCGCTACAAAGAAGTCTCCCTTCCCATCGGTCAAAAGGGCCATGCTGAATAAAGTGTCAAAACCAGAAATGCAGGAGAGGCCATGGAGAAATGGGAGCCTTGCTACGCTGATGGGCGGGATGTAAATTGCCAACAGCCACTCTGGAGAAGTGTACGGTGTGTCCTGAAATATCTAAAAAACTCGGCTTAGAGAGCATAGGGCACTTCCACTCATGGGCGTCTAATTTGGGAAAACTAAAAATCAGCAAGGCACAGGCACTCCAAAGTTTAGGGTTGCTCTGTTGACAAGAACCTCCACTTCATTCCACCTTAAATATCCCAGGAAAGAGAAAAATGGATAAAGAAGTTGTGGTCCTTAGGTACAATGGAATATCACTCAGCCATGAAATCAACGTCATAAGGCTAGTAGCAGCATGATGAGTGGATTCAGGTACGACGGTTCTAAGTGAAATAAGTCACACAGAAAAAGACACTAATCATAACATATCACTTATAGAGGGAAAGTAAAAACCGCTACACTTGAACTGAATTACAAAACTGAACAGAGTCACACATTTAGAAAACACACTATGGCTGCCTAACGGGAAAGGTGAGGTGGGGTGATGCCTAAAACAAGGGTTTCAAATTAGCTCAGATACCGTTCCATAAACCCAATATGTAATAGACAAGACCTACTACTTGCTCAGTGAACTGGACTCAACACCCCCTATTCACCGCCCAAGAATAGATCTGACTAGTAAGAATCTTCAAACCTATGTATTGATATCTCTCCGTAAGTGAGTCAAGTGGGAGTAAAGCGGCATAAACACAGCAGTGAAAAGCAGCTAAACCCCATTAGGAAAATCAATTACTTTTAAAAACCCGTGAAACAAAGACAGTGAAAGAGAGAGAAATTCTTACAAAATTCGTTCAGGGGCTGTGATGCCACCTGGATTGACCATATCTAGACCCACAGCTGATTGAGACATAAGGGTGGACACTCTTGGGGCTGAGAGGTTTGGTGAGGTTGGGTGAGCAAACGCAGACCCTTTAAAGTAATACTGCGTGGTACCCGTCTGATGGGTCCCAAATCTCCAGGTTCAAGGGCATCTTCCTACATCGAAAACATGCATGAGAAACCCAGAAGATGGTACACCGTGTGATCGGGAAAGGTTTCTAAAACGCACCTCATTTCTCATCTCCTTGTGCTCGGGTTCGCCATTCCAGCCGCTTTACTAGCAATCTCCCTCCTTGGAGAATCAGCACGTTTAACCTCCTGTTCCGTACAGGTTGCAATTTGTCCTGAGGATGAACGGGAAGAGGGGGAACCAATGAGCGACTAGCTCTAGGTGTTGGGAAAGGCACAGGTCACTCTATTTTCCCATCAGGAAGAAGAATTAACCACAGGCTCAGCCTGCCGCCCGGAACCAGAATAGGGCCTGAAGCAATCCTACGCTTTTGCGGCCAGCTCCCAAAAAAGCAAGTTGAAAAATGGAGCTCAGGGGCACTGCAAATCACAAACCTGCTGAGTTATAAATGATAACTCTCGCCCACAAAAATATTGAGGGAAGGCAACGAAGAGGATTTGAAAGCAAGGCAGAATTGCAGGAAACAGATTTCAGGAGGTAGATTTGAATCGCCTGTAAAGCACAGGAAAAGCGGCAAAACCTCGACAATGATGCCCTTGGCCAAAAAGGGCGTATGCGTTTTTTCCTGAATATATTCAGGAAAAAACGCATACGCCCTTTTTGGCCAACCAAGCAACCTGGAAAGGCAAATCAGCGCTACAAAGAAGTCTCGCTTCCCATCGGTCAAAAGGGCCATGCTGAATAAAGTGTCAAAACCAGAAATGCAGGAGAGGACATGGAGAAATGGGAGCCTTGCTACGCTGATGGGCGGGATGTAAATTGCCAACAGCCACTCTGGAGAAGTGTACGGTGTGTCCTGAAATATCTAAAAAACTCGGCTTAGAGAGCATAGGGCACTTCCACTCATGGGCGTCTAATTTGGGAAAACTAAAAATCAGCAAGGCACAGGCACTCCAAAGTTTAGGGTTGCTCTGTTGACAAGAACCTCCACTTCATTCCACCTTAAATATCCCAGGAAAGAGAAAAATGGATAAAGAAGTTGTGGTCCTTAGGTACAATGGAATATCACTCAGCCATGAAATCAACGTCATAAGGCTAGTAGCAGCATGATGAGTGGATTCAGGTACGACGGTTCTAAGTGAAATAAGTCACACAGAAAAAGACACTAATCATAACATATCACTTATAGAGGGAAAGTAAAAACCGCTACACTTGAACTGAATTACAAAACTGAACAGAGTCACACATTTAGAAAACACACTATGGCTGCCTAACGGGAAAGGTGAGGTGGGGTGATGCCTAAAACAAGGGTTTCAAATTAGCTCAGATACCGTTCCATAAACCCAATATGTAATAGACAAGACCTACTCCTTGCTCAGTGAACTGGACTCAACACCCCCTATTCACCGCCCAAGAATAGATCTGACTAGTAAGAATCTTCAAACCTATGTATTGATATCTCTCCGTAAGTGAGTCAAGTGGGAGTAAAGCGGCATAAACACAGCAGTGAAAAGCAGCTAAACCCCATTAGGAAAATCAATTACTTTTAAAAACCCGTGAAACAAAGACAGTGAAAGAGAGAGAAATTCTTACAAAATTCGTTCAGGGGCTGTGATGCCACCTGGATTGACCATATCTAGACCCACAGCTGATTGAGACATAAGGGTGGACACTCTTGGGGCTGAGAGGTTTGGTGAGGTTGGGTGAGCAAACGCAGACCCTTTAAAGTAATACTGCGTGGTACCCGTCTGATGGGTCCCAAATCTCCAGGTTCAAGGGCATCTTCCTACATCGAAAACATGCATGAGAAACCCAGAAGATGGTACACCGTGTGATCGGGAAAGGTTTCTAAAACGCACCTCATTTCTCATCTCCTTGTGCTCGGGGTCGCCATTCCAGCCGCTTTACTAGCAATCTCCCTCCTTGGAGAATCAGCACGTTTAACCTCCTGTTCCGTACAGGTTGCAATTTGTCCTGAGGATGAACGGGAAGAGGGGGAACCAATGAGCGACTAGCTCTAGGTGTTGGGAAAGGCACAGGTCACTCTATTTTCCCATCAGGAAGAAGAATTAACCACAGGCTCAGCCTGCCGCCCGGAACCACAATAGGGCCTGAAGCAATCTTACGCTTTTGCGGCCAGCTCCCAAAAAAGCGAGTTGAAAAATGGAGCTCAGGGGCACTGCAAATCACAAACCTGCAGAGTTAGAAATGATAACTCTCGCCCACAAAAATATTGAGGGAAGGCAACGAAGAGGATTTGAAAGCAAGGCAGAATTGCAGGAAACAGATTTCAGGAGGTAGATTCGAATCGCCTTTAAAGCACAGGAAAAGCGGCAAAACCTCGACAATGATGCCCTTGGCCAAAAAGGGCGTATGCGTTTTTTCCTGAATGTATTCAGGAAAAAACGCATATGCCCTTTTTGGCCAACCAAGCAACCTGGAAAGGCAAATCAGCGCTACAAAGAAGTCTCGCTTCCCATCGGTCAAAAGGGCCATGCTGAATAAAGTGTCAAAACCAGAAATGCAGGAGAGGCCATGGAGAAATGGGAGCCTTGCTACGCTGATGGGCGGGATGTAAATTGCCGACAGCCACTCTGGAGAAGTGTACGGTGTGTCCTGAAACATCTAAAAAACTCGGCTTAGAGAGCATAGGGCACTTCCACTCATGGGCGTCTAATTTGGGAAAACTAAAAATCAGCAAGGCACAGGCACTCCAAAGTTTAGGGTTGCTCTGTTGACAAGAACCTCCACTTCATTCCACCTTAAATATCCCAGGAAAGAGAAAAATGGATAAAGAAGTTGTGGTCCTTAGGTACAATGGAATATCACTCAGCCATGAAATCAACGTCATAAGGCTAGTAGCAGCATGATGAGTGGATTCAGGTACGACGGTTCTAAGTGAAATAAGTCACACAGAAAAAGACACTAATCATAACATATCACTTATAGAGGGAAAGTAAAAACCGCTACACTTGAACTGAATTACAAAACTGAACAGAGTCACACATTTAGAAAACACACTATGGCTGCCTAACGGGAAAGGTGAGGTGGGGTGATGCCTAAAACAAGGGTTTCAAATTAGCTCAGATACCGTTCCATAAACCCAATATGTAATAGACAAGACCTACTCCTTGCTCAGTGAACTGGACTCAACACCCCCTATTCACCGCCCAAGAATAGATCTGACTAGTAAGAATCTTCAAACCTATGTATTGATATCTCTCCGTAAGTGAGTCAAGTGGGAGTAAAGCGGCATAAACACAGCAGTGAAAAGCAGCTAAACCCCATTAGGAAAATCAATTACTTTTAAAAACCCGTGAAACAAAGACAGTGAAAGAGAGAGAAATTCTTACAAAATTCGTTCAGGGGCTGTGATGCCACCTGGATTGACCATATCTAGACCCACAGCTGATTGAGACATAAGGGTGGACACTCTTGGGGCTGAGAGGTTTGGTGAGGTTGGGTGAGCAAACGCAGACCCTTTAAAGTAATACTGCGTGGTACCCGTCTGATGGGTCCCAAATCTCCAGGTTCAAGGGCATCTTCCTACATCGAAAACATGCATGAGAAACCCAGAAGATGGTACACCGTGTGATCGGGAAAGGTTTCTAAAACGCACCTCATTTCTCATCTCCTTGTGCTCGGGGTCGCCATTCCAGCCGCTTTACTAGCAATCTCCCTCCTTGGAGAATCAGCACGTTTAACCTCCTGTTCCGTACAGGTTGCAATTTGTCCTGAGGATGAACGGGAAGAGGGGGAACCAATGAGCGACTAGCTCTAGGTGTTGGGAAAGGCACAGGTCACTCTATTTTCCCATCAGGAAGAAGAATTAACCACAGGCTCAGCCTGCCGCCCGGAACCACAATAGGGCCTGAAGCAATCTTACGCTTTTGCGGCCAGCTCCCAAAAAAGCGAGTTGAAAAATGGAGCTCAGGGGCACTGCAAATCACAAACCTGCAGAGTTAGAAATGATAACTCTCGCCCACAAAAATATTGAGGGAAGGCAACGAAGAGGATTTGAAAGCAAGGCAGAATTGCAGGAAACAGATTTCAGGAGGTAGATTCGAATCGCCTTTAAAGCACAGGAAAAGCGGCAAAACCTCGACAATGATGCCCTTGGCCAAAAAGGGCGTATGCGTTTTTTCCTGAATGTATTCAGGAAAAAACGCATACGCCCTTTTTGGCCAACCAAGCAACCTGGAAAGGCAAATCAGCGCTACAAAGAAGTCTCGCTTCCCATCGGTCAAAAGGGCCATGCTGAATAAAGTGTCAAAACCAGAAATGCAGGAGAGGCCATGGAGAAATGGGAGCCTTGCTACGCTGATGGGCGGGATGTAAATTGCCGACAGCCACTCTGGAGAAGTGTACGGTGTGTCCTGAAACATCTAAAAAACTCGGCTTAGAGAGCATAGGGCACTTCCACTCATGGGCGTCTAATTTGGGAAAACTAAAAATCAGCAAGGCACAGGCACTCCAAAGTTTAGGGTTGCTCTGTTGACAAGAACCTCCACTTCATTCCACCTTAAATATCCCAGGAAAGAGAAAAATGGATAAAGAAGTTGTGGTCCTTAGGTACAATGGAATATCACTCAGCCATGAAATCAACGTCATAAGGCTAGTAGCAGCACAATGAGTGGATTCAGGTACGACGGTTGTAAGTGAAGTAAGTCACACAGAAAAAGACACTAATCAGAAGATATCACTTATAGAGGGAAAGTAAAAACCGCTACACTTGAACTGAATTACAAAACAGAACAGAATCACACATTTAGAAAACACACTATGGCTGCCTAACGGGAAAGGCGAGGTGGGGTGATGCATAAAATAAGGGTTTCAAATTAGCTCATATACCGTTCCATAAACCCAATATGTAATAGACAAGACCTACTCCTTGCTCAGTGAACTGGACTCAACACCCCCTATTCACCGCCCAAGAATAGATCTGACTAGTAAAAATCTTCAAACCTATGTATTGATATCTCTCTGGAAGTGAGTCAAGTGGGTGTAAAGCGGCATAAACACAGCAGTAAAAAGCAGCTAAACCCCATTAGGAAAATCAATTACTTTTAAAAACCCGTGAAACAAAGACAGTGAAAGAGAGAGAAATTCTTACAAAATTCGTTCAGGGGCTGTGATGCCACCTGGATTGACCATATCTAGACCCACAGCTGATTGAGACATAAGGGTGGACACTCTTGGGGCTGAGAGGTTTGGTGAGGTTGGGTGAGCAAACGCAGACCCTTTAAAGTAATATTGCGTGGTACCCGTCTGATGGGTCCCAAATCTCCAGGTTCAAGGGCATCTTCCTACATCGAAAACATGCATGAGAAACCCAGAAGATGGTACACCGTGTGATCGGGAAAGGTTTCTAAAACGCACCTTATTTCTCATCTCCTTGTGCTCGGGGTCGCCATTCCAGCCGCTTTACTAGCAATGTCCCTCCTTGGAGAATCAGCACTTTAACCTCCTGTTCCGTACAGGTTGCAATTTGCCCTGGGGATGAACGGGAAGAGGGGGAACCAATGAGCGACTAGCTCTAGGTGTTGGGAAAGGCACAGGTCACTCTATTTTCCCATCAGGAAGAAGAATTAACCACAGGCTCTGCCTGCCGCCCGGAACCAGAAAAGGGCCTGAAGCAATCCTACGCTTTTGAGGCCAGCTCCCAAAAATGCGAGTTGAAAAATGGAGCTCAGGGGCACTGCAAATCACAAACCTGCTGAGTTATAAATGATAACTCTCGCCCACAAAAATATTGAGGGAAAGCAACGAAGAGGATTTGAAAGCAAGGCAGAATTGCAGGAAACAGATTTCAGGAGGTAGATTCGAATCGCCTGTAAAGCACAGGAAAAGCGGCAAAACATCGACAGTGATGCCCTTGGCCAAAAAGGGCGTATGCGTTTTTTCCTGAATATATTCAGGAAAAAACGCATACGCCCTTTTTGGCCAACCAAGCAACCTGGAAAGGCAAATCAGCGCTACAAAGAAGTCTCGCTTCCCATCGGTCAAAAGGGCCATGCTGAATAAAGTGTCAAAACCAGAAATGCAGGAGAGGACATGGAGAAATGGGAGCCTTGCTACGCTGATGGGCGGGATGTAAATTGCCAACAGCCACTCTGGAGAAGTGTACGGTGTGTCCTGAAATATCTAAAAAACTCGGCTTAGAGAGCATAGGGCACTTCCACTCATGGGCGTCTAATTTGGGAAAACTAAAAATCAGCAAGGCACAGGCACTCCAAAGTTTAGGGTTGCTCTGTTGACAAGAACCTCCACTTCATTCCACCTTAAATATCCCAGGAAAGAGAAAAATGGATAAAGAAGTTGTGGTCCTTAGGTACAATGGAATATCACTCAGCAATGAAATCAACGTCATAAGGCTAGTAGCAGCATGATGAGTGGATTCAGGTACGACGGTTCTAAGTGAAATAAGTCACACAGAAAAAGACACTAATCAGAAGATATCACTTATAGAGGGAAAGTAAAAACCGCTACACTTGAACTGAATTACAAAACTGAACAGAGTCACACATTTAGAAAACACACTATGGCTGCCTAACGGGAAAGGTGAGGTGGGGTGATGCCTAAAACAAGGGTTTCAAATTAGCTCAGATACCGTTCCATAAACCCAATATGTAATAGACAAGACCTACTACTTGCTCAGTGAACTGGACTCAACACCCCCTATTCACCGCCCAAGAATAGATCTGACTAGTAAGAATCTTCAAACCTATGTATTGATATCTCTCCGTAAGTGAGTCAAGTGGGAGTAAAGCGGCATAAACACAGCAGTGAAAAGCAGCTAAACCCCATTAGGAAAATCAATTACTTTTAAAAACCCGTGAAACAAAGACAGTGAAAGAGAGAGAAATTCTTACAAAATTCGTTCAGGGGCTGTGATGCCACCTGGATTGACCATATCTAGACCCACAGCTGATTGAGACATAAGGGTGGACACTCTTGGGGCTGAGAGGTTTGGTGAGGTTGGGTGAGCAAACGCAGACCCTTTAAAGTAATACTGCGTGGTACCCGTCTGATGGGTCCCAAATCTCCAGGTTCAAGGGCATCTTCCTACATCGAAAACATGCATGAGAAACCCAGAAGATGGTACACCGTGTGATCGGGAAAGGTTTCTAAAACGCACCTCATTTCTCATCTCCTTGTGCTCGGGTTCGCCATTCCAGCCGCTTTACTAGCAATCTCCCTCCTTGGAGAATCAGCACGTTTAACCTCCTGTTCCGTACAGGTTGCAATTTGTCCTGAGGATGAACGGGAAGAGGGGGAACCAATGAGCGACTAGCTCTAGGTGTTGGGAAAGGCACAGGTCACTCTATTTTCCCATCAGGAAGAAGAATTAACCACAGGCTCAGCCTGCCGCCCGGAACCAGAATAGGGCCTGAAGCAATCCTACGCTTTTGCGGCCAGCTCCCAAAAAAGCAAGTTGAAAAATGGAGCTCAGGGGCACTGCAAATCACAAACCTGCTGAGTTATAAATGATAACTCTCGCCCACAAAAATATTGAGGGAAGGCAACGAAGAGGATTTGAAAGCAAGGCAGAATTGCAGGAAACAGATTTCAGGAGGTAGATTCGAATCGCCTTTAAAGCACAGGAAAAGCGGCAAAACCTCGACAATGATGCCCTTGGCCAAAAAGGGCGTATGCGTTTTTTCCTGAATGTATTCAGGAAAAAACGCATACGCCCTTTTTGGCCAACCAAGCAACCTGGAAAGGCAAATCAGCGCTACAAAGAAGTCTCGCTTCCCATCGGTCAAAAGGGCCATGCTGAATAAAGTGTCAAAACCAGAAATGCAGGAGAGGCCATGGAGAAATGGGAGCCTTGCTACGCTGATGGGCGGGATGTAAATTGCCGACAGCCACTCTGGAGAAGTGTACGGTGTGTCCTGAAACATCTAAAAAACTCGGCTTAGAGAGCATAGGGCACTTCCACTCATGGGCGTCTAATTTGGGAAAACTAAAAATCAGCAAGGCACAGGCACTCCAAAGTTTAGGGTTGCTCTGTTGACAAGAACCTCCACTTCATTCCACCTTAAATATCCCAGGAAAGAGAAAAATGGATAAAGAAGTTGTGGTCCTTAGGTACAATGGAATATCACTCAGCCATGAAATCAACGTCATAAGGCTAGTAGCAGCACAATGAGTGGATTCAGGTACGACGGTTGTAAGTGAAGTAAGTCACACAGAAAAAGACACTAATCATAAGATATCACTTATAGAGGGAAAGTAAAAACCGCTACACTTGAACTGAATTACAAAACAGAACAGAATCACACATTTAGAAAACACACTATGGCTGCCTAACGGGAAAGGCGAGGTGGGGTGATGCATAAAATAAGGGTTTCAAATTAGCTCATATACCGTTCCATAAACCCAATATGTAATAGACAAGACCTACTCCTTGCTCAGTGAACTGGACTCAACACCCCCTATTCACCGCCCAAGAATAGATCTGACTAGTAAAAATCTTCAAACCTATGTATTGATATCTCTCTGGAAGTGAGTCAAGTGGGTGTAAAGCGGCATAAACACAGCAGTAAAAAGCAGCTAAACCCCATTAGGAAAATCAATTACTTTTAAAAACCCGTGAAACAAAGACAGTGAAAGAGAGAGAAATTCTTACAAAATTCGTTCAGGGGCTGTGATGCCACCTGGATTGACCATATCTAGACCCACAGCTGATTGAGACATAAGGGTGGACACTCTTGGGGCTGAGAGGTTTGGTGAGGTTGGGTGAGCAAACGCAGACCCTTTAAAGTAATATTGCGTGGTACTCGTCTGATGGGTCCCAAATCTCCAGGTTCAAGGGCATCTTCCTACATCGAAAACATGCATGAGAAACCCAGAAGATGGTACACCGTGTGATCGGGAAAGGTTTCTAAAACGCACCTTATTTCTCATCTCCTTGTGCTCGGGGTCGCCATTCCAGCCGCTTTACTAGCAATGTCCCTCCTTGGAGAATCAGCACTTTAACCTCCTGTTCCGTACAGGTTGCAATTTGTCCTGAGGATGAACGGCAAGAGGGGGAACCAATGAGCGACTAGCTCTAGGTGTTGGGAAAGGCACAGGTCACTCTATTTTCCCATCAGGAAGAAGAATTAACCACAGGCTCTGCCTGCCGCCCGGAACCAGAAAAGGGCCTGAAGCAATCCTACGCTTTTGAGGCCAGCTCCCAAAAAAGCGAGTTGAAAAATGGAGCTCAGGGGCACTGCAAATCACAAACCTGCTGAGTTATAAATGATAACTCTCTCCCACAAAAATATTGAGGGAAAGAAACGAAGAGGATTTGAAAGCAAGGCAGAATTGCAGGAAACAGATTTCAGGAGGTAGATTCGAATCGCCTGTAAAGCACAGGAAAAGCGGCAAAACCTCGACAGTGATGCCCTTGGCCAAAAAGGGCGTATGCGTTTTTTCCTGAATATATTCAGGAAAAAACGCATACGCCCTTTTTGGCCAACCAAGCAACCTGGAAAGGCAAATCAGCGCTACAAAGAAGTCTCGCTTCCCATCGGTCAAAAGGGCCATGCTGAATAAAGTGTCAAAACCAGAATTGCAGGAGAGGACATGGAGAAATGGGAGCCTTGCTACGCTGATGGGCGGGATGTAAATTGCCAACAGCCACTCTGGAGAAGTGTACGGTGTGTCCTGAAATATCTAAAAAACTCGGCTTAGAGAGCATAGGGCACTTCCACTCATGGGCGTCTAATTTGGGAAAACTAAAAATCAGCAAGGCACAGGCACTCCAAAGTTTAGGGTTGCTCTGTTGACAAGAACCTCCACTTCATTCCACCTTAAATATCCCAGGAAAGAGAAAAATGGATAAAGAAGTTGTGGTCCTTAGGTACAATGGAATATCACTCAGCCATGAAATCAACGTCATAAGGCTAGTAGCAGCATGAGGAGTGGATTCAGGTACGACGGTTCTAAGTGAAATAAGTCACACAGAAAAAGACACTAATCATAAGATATCACTCATAGAGGGAAAGTAAAAACCGCTACACTTGAACTGAATTACAAAACAGAACAGAGTCACACATTTAGAAAACACACTATGGCTGCCTAACGGGAAAGGTGAGGTGGGGTGATGCCTGAAACAAGGGTTTCAAATTAGCTCAGATACCGTTCCATAAACCCAATATGTAATAGACAAGACCTACTCCTTGCTGAGAGAACTGGACTCAACACCCCCTATTCACGCCCAAGAATAGATCTGACTAGTAAGAATCTTCAAACCTATGTATTGATATCTCTCCGTAAGTGAGTCAAGTGGGAGTAAAGCGGCATAAACACAGCAGTGAAAAGCAGCTAAACCCCATTAGGAAAATCAATTACTTTTAAAAACCCGTGAAACAAAGACAGTGAAAGAGAGAGAAATTCTTACAAAATTCGTTCAGGGGCTGTGAGGCCACCTGGATTGACCATATGTAGACCCACAGCTGATTGAGACATAAGGGTGGACACTCTTGGGGCTGAGAGGTTTGGTGAGGTTGGGTGAGCAAACGCAGACCCTTTAAAGTAATACTGCGTGGTACCCGTCCCATGGGTCCCAAATCTCCAGGTTCAAGGGCATCTTCCTACATCGAAAACATGCATGAGAAACCCAGAAGATGGTACACCGTGTGATCGGGAAAGGTTTCTAAAACGCACCTCATTTCTCATCTCCTTGTGCTCGGGGTCGCCATTCCAGCCGCTTTACTAGCAATCTCCCTCCTTGGAGAATCAGCACGTTTAACCTCCTGTTCCGTACAGGTTGCAATTTGTCCTGAGGATGAACGGGAAGAGGGGGAACCAATGAGCGACTAGCTCTAAGTGTTGGGAAAGGCACAGGTCACTCTATTTTCCCATCAGGAAGAAGAATTAACCACAGGCTCAGCCTGCCGCCCGGAACCAGAATAGGGCCTGAAGCAATCCTACGCTTTTGCGGCCAGCTCCCAAAAAAGCGAGTTGAAAAATGGAGCTCAGGGGCACTGCAAATCACAAACCTGCTGAGTTATAAATGATAACTCTCGCCCACAAAAATATTGAGGGAAGGCAACGAAGAGGATTTGAAAGCAAGGCAGAATTGCAGGAAACAGATTTCAGGAGGTAGATTTGAATCGCCTGTAAAGCACAGGAAAAGCGGCAAAACCTCGACAATGATGCCCTTGGCCAAAAAGGGCGTATGCGTTTTTTCCTGAATATATTCAGGAAAAAACGCATACGCCCTTTTTGGCCAACCAAGCAACCTGGAAAGGCAAATCAGTGCTACAAAGAAGTCTCGCTTCCCATCGGTCAAAAGGGCCATGCTGAATAAAGTGTCAAAACCAGAAATGCAGGAGAGGACATGGAGAAATGGGAGCCTTGCTACGCTGATGGGCGGGATGTAAATTGCCAACAGCCACTCTGGAGAAGTGTACGGTGTGTCCTGAAACATCTAAAAAACTCGGCTTAGAGAGCATAGGGCACTTCCACTCATGGGCGTCTAATTTGGGAAAACTAAAAATCAGCAAGGCACAGGCACTCCAAAGTTTAGGGTTGCTCTGTTGACAAGAACCTCCACTTCATTCCACCTTAAATATCCCAGGAAAGAGAAAAATGGATAAAGAAGTTGTGGTCCTTAGGTACAATGGAATATCACTCAGCCATGAAATCAACGTCATAAGGCTAGTAGCAGCATGATGAGTGGATTCAGGTACGACGGTTCTAAGTGAAATAAGTCACACAGAAAAAGACACTAATCATAAGATATCACTTATAGAGGGAAAGTAAAAACCGCTACACTTGAACTGAATTACAAAACAGAACAGAGTCACACATTTAGAAAACACACTATGGCTGCCTAACGGGAAAGGTGAGGTGGGGTGATGCCTAAAACAAGGGTTTCAAATTAGCTCAGATACCGTTCCATAAACCCAATATGTAATAGACAAGACCTACTCCTTGCTCAGTGAACTGGACTCAACACCCCCTATTCACCGCCCAAGAATAGATCTGACTAGTAAAAATCTTCAAACCTATGTATTGATATCTCTCTGGAAGTGAGTCAAGTGGGTGTAAAGCGGCATAAACACAGCAGTAAAAAGCAGCTAAACCCCATTAGGAAAATCAATTACTTTTAAAAACCCGTGAAACAAAGACAGTGAAAGAGAGAGAAATTCTTACAAAATTCGTTCAGGGGCTGTGATGCCACCTGGATTGACCATATCTAGACCCACAGCTGATTGAGACATAAGGGTGGACACTCTTGGGGCTGAGAGGTTTGGTGAGGTTGGGTGAGCAAACGCAGACCCTTTAAAGTAATATTGCGTGGTACCCGTCTGATGGGTCCCAAATCTCCAGGTTCAAGGGCATCTTCCTACATCGAAAACATGCATGAGAAACCCAGAAGATGGTACACCGTGTGATCGGGAAAGGTTTCTAAAACGCACCTTATTTCTCATCTCCTTGTGCTCGGGGTCGCCATTCCAGCCGCTTTACTAGCAATGTCCCTCCTTGGAGAATCAGCACTTTAACCTCCTGTTCCGTACAGGTTGCAATTTGTCCTGAGGATGAACGGGAAGAGGGGGAACCAATGAGCGACTAGCTCTAGGTGTTGGGAAAGGCACAGGTCACTCTATTTTCCCATCAGGAAGAAGAATTAACCGCAGGCTCAGCCTGCCGCCCGGAACCAGAATAGGGCCTGAAGCAATCCTACGCTTTTGCGGCCAGCTCCCAAAAAAGCGAGTTGAAAAATGGAGCTCAGGGGCACTGCAAATCACAAACCTGCAGAGTGATAAATGATAAGTCTCGCCCACAAATATATTGAGGGTAGGCAACGAAGAGGATTTGAAAGCAAGGCAGAATTGCAGGAAACAGATTTCAGGAGGTAGATTCCAATCGCCTTTAAAGCACAGAAAAAGCGGCAAAACCTCGACAATGATGCCCTTGGCCAAAAAGGGCGTATGCGTTTTTGCCGGAATATATTCAGGAAAAAACGCATACGCCCTTTTTGGCCAACCAAGCAACCTGGAAAGGCAAATCAGCGCTACAAAGAAGTCTCGCTTCCCGTCGGTCAAAACGGCCATGCTGAAAAAAGTGTCAAAACCAGAAATGCAGGACAGGCCATGGAGAAATGGGAGCCTTGCTACGCTGATGGGTGGGATGTAAATTGCCAACAGCCACTCTGGAGAAGTGTACGGTGTGTCCTGAAACATCTAAAAAAACTCGGCTTAGAGAGCATAGGGCACTTCCACTCATGGGCGTCTAATTTGGGAAAACTAAAAATCAGCAAGGCACAGGCACTCCAAAGTTTAGGGTTGCTCTGTTGACAAGAACCTCCACTTCATTCCACCTTAAATATCCCAGGAAAGAGAAAAATGGATAAAGAAGTTGTGGTCCTTAGGTACAATGGAATATCACTCAGCCATGAAATCAACGTCATAAGGCTAGTAGCAGCACAATGAGTGGATTCAGGTACGACGGTTGTAAGTGAAGTAAGTCACACAGAAAAAGACACTAATCATAAGATATCACTTATAGAGGGAAAGTAAAAACCGCTACACTTGAACTGAATTACAAAACAGAACAGAATCACACATTTAGAAAACACACTATGGCTGCCTAACGGGAAAGGTGAGGTGGGGTGATGCATAAAACAAGGGTTTCAAATTAGCTCAGATACCGTTCCATAAACCCAATATGTAATAGACAAGACCTACTCCTTGCTCAGTGAAGTGGACTCAACACCCCCTATTCACCGCCCAAGAATAGATCTGACTAGTAAGAATCTTCCAACCTATGTATTGATATCTCTCTGGAAGTGAGTCAAGTGGGTGTAAAGCGGCATAAACACAGCAGTGAAAAGCAGCTAAACCCCATTAGGAAAATCAATTACTTTTAAAAACCCGCGAAACAAAGACAGTGAAAGAGAGAGAAATTCTTACAAAATTCGTTCAGGGGCTGTGATGCCACCTGGATTGACCATATCTAGACCCACAGCTGACTGAGACATAAGGGTGGACACTCTTGGGGCTGAGAGTTTTGGTGAGGTTGGGTGAGCAAACGCAGACCCTTTAAAGTAATACTGCGTGGTACCCGTCCCATGGGTCCCAAATCTCCAGGCTCAAGGGCATCTTCCTACATCGAAAACATGCATGAGAAGCCCAGAAGATGGTACACCGTGTGATCGGGAAAGGTTTCTAAAACGCACCTCATTTCTCATCTCCTTGTGCTCGGGTTCGCCATTCCAGCCGCTTTACTAGCAATCTCCCTCCTTGGAGAATCAGCACGTTTAACCTCCTGTTCCGTACAGGTTGCAATTTGTCCTGAGGATGAACGGGAAGAGGGGGAACCAATGAGCGACTAGCTCTAGGTGTTGGGACAGGCACAGGTCACTCTATTTTCCCATCAGGAAGAAGAATTAACCGCAGGCTCAGCCTGCCGCCCGGAACCAGAATAGGGCCTGAAGCAATCCTACGCTTTTGCGGCCAGCTCCCAAAAAAGCGAGTTGAAAAATGGAGCTTAGGGGCACTGCAAATCACAAACCTGCAGAGTGATAAATGATAACTCTCGCCCACAAAAATATTGAGGGAAGGCAAAGAAGAGGATTTGAAAGCAAGGCAGAATTGCAGGAAACAGATTTCAGGAGGTAGATTCCAATCGCCTTTAAAGCACAGGAAAAGCGGCAAAACCTCGACAATGATGCCCTTGGCCAAAAAGGGCGTATGCGTTTTTTCCTGAATGTATTCAGGAAAAAACGCATACGCCCTTTTTGGCCAACCAAGCAACCTGGAAAGGCAAATCAGCGCTACAAAGAAGTCTCGCTTCCCATCGGTCAAAAGGGCCATGCTGAATAAAGTGTCAAAACCAGAAATGCAGGACAGGCCATGGAGAAATGGGAGCCTTGCTACGCTGATGGGCGGGATGTAAATTGCCAACAGCCACTCTGGAGAAGTGTACGGTGTGTCCTGAAACATCTAAAAAAACTCGGCTTAGAGAGCATAGGGCACTTCCACTCATGGGCGTCTAATTTGGGAAAACTAAAAATCAGCAAGGCACAGGCACTCCAAAGTTTAGGGTTGCTCTGTTGACAAGAACCTCCACTTCATTCCACCTTAAATATCCCAGGAAGGAGAAAAATGGATAAAGAAGTTGTGGTCCTTAGGTACAATGGAATATCACTCAGCCATGAAATCAACGTCATAAGGCTAGTAGCAGCATGATGAGTGGATTCAGGTACGACGGTTCTAAGTGAAATAAGTCACACAGAAAAAGACACTAGTCATAAGATATCACTTACAGAGGGAATGTACAAACCGCTACACTTGAACTGAATTACAAAACAGAACAGGGTCACACAGTTAGAAAACACACTATGGCTGCCTAACGGGAAAGGTGAGGTGGGGTGATGCATAAAACAAGGGTTTCAAATTAGCTCAGATACCGTTCCATAAACCCAATATGTAATAGACAAGACCTACTCCTTGCTCAGTGAAGTGGACTCAACACCCCCTATTCACCGCCCAAGAATAGATCTGACTAGTAAGAATCTTCCAACCTATGTATTGATATCTCTCTGGAAGTGAGTCAAGTGGGTGTAAAGCGGCATAAACACAGCAGTGAAAAGCAGCTAAACCCCATTAGGAAAATCAATTACTTTTAAAAACCCGCGAAACAAAGACAGTGAAAGAGAGAGAAATTCTTACAAAATTCGTTCAGGGGCTGTGATGCCACCTGGATTGACCATATCTAGACCCACAGCTGACTGAGACATAAGGGTGGACACTCTTGGGGCTGAGAGTTTTGGTGAGGTTGGGTGAGCAAACGCAGACCCTTTAAAGTAATACTGCGTGGTACCCGTCCCATGGGTCCCAAATCTCCAGGTTCAAGGGCATCTTCCTACATCGAAAACATGCATGAGAAGCCCAGAAGATGGTACACCGTGTGATCGGGAAAGGTTTCTAAAACGCACCTCATTTCTCATCTCCTTGTGCTCGGGTTCGCCATTCCAGCCGCTTTACTAGCAATCTCCCTCCTTGGAGAATCAGCACGTTTAACCTCCTGTTCCGTACAGGTTGCAATTTGTCCTGAGGATGAACGGGAAGAGGGGGAACCAATGAGCGACTAGCTCTAGGTGTTGGGACAGGCACAGGTCACTCTATTTTCCCATCAGGAAGAAGAATTAACCGCAGGCTCAGCCTGCCGCCCGGAACCAGAATAGGGCCTGAAGCAATCCTACGCTTTTGCGGCCAGCTCCCAAAAAAGCGAGTTGAAAAATGGAGCTTAGGGGCACTGCAAATCACAAACCTGCAGAGTGATAAATGATAACTCTCGCCCACAAAAATATTGAGGGAAGGCAAAGAAGAGGATTTGAAAGCAAGGCAGAATTGCAGGAAACAGATTTCAGGAGGTAGATTCCAATCGCCTTTAAAGCACAGGAAAAGCGGCAAAACCTCGACAATGATGCCCTTGGCCAAAAAGGGCGTATGCGTTTTTTCCTGAATGTATTCAGGAAAAAACGCATACGCCCTTTTTGGCCAACCAAGCAACCTGGAAAGGCAAATCAGCGCTACAAAGAAGTCTCGCTTCCCATCGGTCAAAAGGGCCATGCTGAATAAAGTGTCAAAACCAGAAATGCAGGACAGGCCATGGAGAAATGGGAGCCTTGCTACGCTGATGGGCGGGATGTAAATTGCCAACAGCCACTCTGGAGAAGTGTACGGTGTGTCCTGAAACATCTAAAAAAACTCGGCTTAGAGAGCATAGGGCACTTCCACTCATGGGCGTCTAATTTGGGAAAACTAAAAATCAGCAAGGCACAGGCACTCCAAAGTTTAGGGTTGCTCTGTTGACAAGAACCTCCACTTCATTCCACCTTAAATATCCCAGGAAGGAGAAAAATGGATAAAGAAGTTGTGGTCCTTAGGTACAATGGAATATCACTCAGCCATGAAATCAACGTCATAAGGCTAGTAGCAGCATGATGAGTGGATTCAGGTACGACGGTTCTAAGTGAAATAAGTCACACAGAAAAAGACACTAGTCATAAGATATCACTTACAGAGGGAATGTACAAACCGCTACACTTGAACTGAATTACAAAACAGAACAGGGTCACACAGTTAGAAAACACACTATGGCTGCCTAACGGGAAAGGTGAGGTGGGGTGATGCATAAAACAAGGGTTTCAAATTAGCTCAGATACCGTTCCATAAACCCAATATGTAATAGACAAGACCTACTCCTTGCTCAGTGAAGTGGACTCAACACCCCCTATTCACCGCCCAAGAATAGATCTGACTAGTAAGAATCTTCCAACCTATGTATTGATATCTCTCTGGAAGTGAGTCAAGTGGGTGTAAAGCGGCATAAACACAGCAGTGAAAAGCAGCTAAACCCCATTAGGAAAATCAATTACTTTTAAAAACCCGCGAAACAAAGACAGTGAAAGAGAGAGAAATTCTTACAAAATTCGTTCAGGGGCTGTGATGCCACCTGGATTGACCATATCTAGACCCACAGCTGACTGAGACATAAGGGTGGACACTCTTGGGGCTGAGAGTTTTGGTGAGGTTGGGTGAGCAAACGCAGACCCTTTAAAGTAATACTGCGTGGTACCCGTCCCATGGGTCCCAAATCTCCAGGTTCAAGGGCATCTTCCTACATCGAAAACATGCATGAGAAGCCCAGAAGATGGTACACCGTGTGATCGGGAAAGGTTTCTAAAACGCACCTCATTTCTCATCTCCTTGTGCTCGGGTTCGCCATTCCAGCCGCTTTACTAGCAATCTCCCTCCTTGGAGAATCAGCACGTTTAACCTCCTGTTCCGTACAGGTTGCAATTTGTCCTGAGGATGAACGGGAAGAGGGGGAACCAATGAGCGACTAGCTCTAGGTGTTGGGACAGGCACAGGTCACTCTATTTTCCCATCAGGAAGAAGAATTAACCGCAGGCTCAGCCTGCCGCCCGGAACCAGAATAGGGCCTGAAGCAATCCTACGCTTTTGCGGCCAGCTCCCAAAAAAGCGAGTTGAAAAATGGAGCTTAGGGGCACTGCAAATCACAAACCTGCAGAGTGATAAATGATAACTCTCGCCCACAAAAATATTGAGGGAAGGCAAAGAAGAGGATTTGAAAGCAAGGCAGAATTGCAGGAAACAGATTTCAGGAGGTAGATTCCAATCGCCTTTAAAGCACAGGAAAAGCGGCAAAACCTCGACAATGATGCCCTTGGCCAAAAAGGGCGTATGCGTTTTTTCCTGAATGTATTCAGGAAAAAACGCATACGCCCTTTTTGGCCAACCAAGCAACCTGGAAAGGCAAATCAGCGCTACAAAGAAGTCTCGCTTCCCATCGGTCAAAAGGGCCATGCTGAATAAAGTGTCAAAACCAGAAATGCAGGACAGGCCATGGAGAAATGGGAGCCTTGCTACGCTGATGGGCGGGATGTAAATTGCCAACAGCCACTCTGGAGAAGTGTACGGTGTGTCCTGAAACATCTAAAAAAACTCGGCTTAGAGAGCATAGGGCACTTCCACTCATGGGCGTCTAATTTGGGAAAACTAAAAATCAGCAAGGCACAGGCACTCCAAAGATTAGGGTTGCTCTGTTGACAAGAACCTCCACTTCATTCCACCTTAAATATCCCAGGAAGGAGAAAAATGGATAAAGAAGTTGTGGTCCTTAGGTACAATGGAATATCACTCAGCCATGAAATCAACGTCATAAGGCTAGTAGCAGCATGATGAGTGGATTCGGGTACGACGGTTCTAAGAGAAATAAGTCACACTGAAAAAGACACTAGTCATAAGATATCACTTATAGAGGGAATGTACAAACCGCTACACTTGAACTGAATTACAAAACAGAACAGAGTCACACGTTTTGAAAACACACTATGGCTGCCTAACGGGAAAGGTGAGGTGGGGTGATGCATAAAACAAGGGTTTCAAATTAGCTCAGATACCGTTCCATAAACCCAATATGTAATAGACAAGACCTACTCCTTGCTCAGTGAAGTGGACTCAACACCCCCTATTCACCGCCCAAGAATAGATCTGACTAGTAAGAATCTTCCAACCTATGTATTGATATCTCTCTGGAAGTGAGTCAAGTGGGTGTAAAGCGGCATAAACACAGCAGTGAAAAGCAGCTAAACCCCATTAGGAAAATCAATTACTTTTAAAAACCCGTGAAACAAAGAGAGTGAAAGAGAGAGAAATTCTTACAAAATTCGTTCAGGGGATGTGATGCCACCTGGATTGACCATATCTAGACCCACAGCTGACTGAGACATAAGGGTGGACACTCTTGGGGCTGAGAGTTTTGGTGAGGTTGGGTGAGCAAACGCAGACCCTTTAAAGTAATACTGCGTGGTACCCGTCCCATGGGTCCCAAATCTCCAGGCTCAAGGGCATCTTCCTACATCGAAAACATGCATGAGAAGCCCAGAAGATGGTACACCGTGTGATCGGGAAAGGTTTCTAAAACGCACCTCATTTCTCATCTCCTTGTGCTCGGGTTCGCCATTCCAGCCGCTTTACTAGCAATCTCCCTCCTTGGAGAATCAGCACGTTTAACCTCCTGTTCCGTACAGGTTGCAATTTGTCCTGAGGATGAACGGGAAGAGGGGGAACCAATGAGCGACTAGCTCTAGGTGTTGGGACAGGCACAGGTCACTCTATTTTCCCATCAGGAAGAAGAATTAACCGCAGGCTCAGCCTGCCGCCCGGAACCAGAATAGGGCCTGAAGCAATCCTACGCTTTTGCGGCCAGCTCCCAAAAAAGCGAGTTGAAAAATGGAGCTCAGGGGCACTGCAAATCACAAACCTGCAGAGTGATAAATGATAACTCTCGCCCACAAAAATATTGAGGGAAGGCAAAGAAGAGGATTTGAAAGCAAGGCAGAATTGCAGGAAACAGATTTCAGGAGGTAGATTCCAATCGCCTTTAAAGCACAGGAAAGGCGGCAAAACCTTGACAATGATGCCCTTGGCCAAAAAGGGCGTATGCGTTTTTTCCTGAATGTATTCAGGAAAAAACGCATACGCCCTTTTTGGCCAACCAAGCAACCTGGAAAGGCAAATCAGCGCTACAAAGAAGTCTCGCTTCCCATCGGTCAAAAGGGCCATGCTGAATAAAGTGTCAAAACCAGAAATGCAGGACAGGCCATGGAGAAATGGGAGCCTTGCTACGCTGATGGGCGGGATGTAAATTGCCAACAGCCACTCTGGAGAAGTGTACGGTGTGTCCTGAAACATCTAAAAAAACTCGGCTTAGAGAGCATAGGGCACTTCCACTCATGGGCGTCTAATTTGGGAAAACTAAAAATCAGCAAGGCACAGGCACTCCAAAGTTTAGGGTTGCTCTGTTGACAAGAACCTCCACTTCATTCCACCTTAAATATCCCAGGAAGGAGAAAAATGGATAAAGAAGTTGTGGTCCTTAGGTACAATGGAATATCACTCAGCCATGAAATCAACGTCATAAGGCTAGTAGCAGCATGATGAGTGGATTCAGGTACGACGGTTCTAAGTGAAATAAGTCACACAGAAAAAGACACTAGTCATAAGATATCACTTACAGAGGGAATGTACAAACCGCTACACTTGAACTGAATTACAAAACAGAACAGGGTCACACATTTAGAAAACACACTATGGCTGCCTAACGGGAAAGGTGAGGTGGGGTGATGCATAAAACAAGGGTTTCAAATTAGCTCAGATACCGTTCCATAAACCCAATATGTAATAGACAAGACCTACTCCTTGCTCAGTGAAGTGGACTCAACACCCCCTATTCACCGCCCAAGAATAGATCTGACTAGTAAGAATCTTCCAACCTATGTATTGATATCTCTCTGGAAGTGAGTCAAGTGGGTGTAAAGCGGCATAAACACAGCAGTGAAAAGCAGCTAAACCCCATTAGGAAAATCAATTACTTTTAAAAACCCGCAAAACAAAGACAGTGAAAGAGAGAGAAATTCTTACAAAATTCGTTCAGGGGCTGTGATGCCACCTTGATTGACCATATCTAGACCCACAGCTGACTGAGACATAAGGGTGGACACTCTTGGGGCTGAGAGTTTTGGTGAGGTTGGGTGAGCAAACGCAGACCCTTTAAAGTAATACTGCGTGGTACCCGTCCCATGGGTCCCAAATCTCCAGGCTCAAGGGCATCTTCCTACATCGAAAACATGCATGAGAAGCCCAGAAGATGGTACACCGTGTGATCGGGAAAGGTTTCTAAAACGCACCTCATTTCTCATCTCCTTGTGCTCGGGTTCCCCATTCCAGCCGCTTTACTAGCAATCTCCCTCCTTGGAGAATCAGCACGTTTAACCTCCTGTTCCGTACAGGTTGCAATTTGTCCTGAGGATGAACGGGAAGAGGGGGAACCAATGAGCGACTAGCTCTAGGTGTTGGGACAGGCACAGGTCACTCTATTTTCCCATCAGGAAGAAGAATTAACCGCAGGCTCAGCCTGCCGCCCGGAACCAGAATAGGGCCTGAAGCAATCCTACGCTTTTGCGGCCAGCTCCCAAAAAAGCGAGTTGAAAAATGGAGCTTAGGGGCACTGCAAATCACAAACCTGCAGAGTGATAAATGATAACTCTCGCCCACAAAAATATTGAGGGAAGGCAAAGAAGAGGATTTGAAAGCAAGGCAGAATTGCAGGAAACAGATTTCAGGAGGTAGATTCCAATCGCCTTTAAAGCACAGGAAAAGCGGCAAAACCTCGACAATGATGCCCTTGGCCAAAAAGGGCGTATGCGTTTTTTCCTGAATGTATTCAGGAAAAAACGCATACGCCCTTTTTAGCCAACCAAGCAACCTGGAAAGGCAAATCAGCGCTACAAAGAAGTCTCGCTTCCCATCGGTCAAAAGGGCCATGCTGAATAAAGTGTCAAAACCAGAAATGCAGGACAGGCCATGGAGAAATGGGAGCCTTGCTACGCTGATGGACGGGATGTAAATTGCCAACAGCCACTCTGGAGAAGTGTACGGTGTGTCCTGAAACATCTAAAAAAACTCGGCTTAGAGAGCATAGGGCACTTCCACTCATGGGCGTCTAATTTGGGAAAACTAAAAATCAGCAAGGCACAGGCACTCCAAAGTTTAGGGTTGCTCTGTTGACAAGAACCTCCACTTCATTCCACCTTAAATATCCCAGGAAGGAGAAAAATGGATAAAGAAGTTGTGGTCCTTAGGTACAATGGAATATCACTCAGCCATGAAATCAACGTCATAAGGCTAGTAGCAGCATGATGAGTGGATTCAGGTACGACGGTTCTAAGTGAAATAAGTCACACAGAAAAAGACACTAGTCATAAGATATCACTTACAGAGGGAATGTACAAACCGCTACACTTGAACTGAATTACAAAACAGAACAGAGTCACACATTTAGAAAACACACTATGGCTGCCTAACGGGAAAGGTGAGGTGGGGTGATGCATAAAACAAGGGTTTCAAATTAGCTCAGATACCGTTCCATAAACCCAATATGTAATAGACAAGACCTACTCCTTGCTCAGTGAAGTGGACTCAACACCCCCTATTCACCGCCCAAGAATAGATCTGACTAGTAAGAATCTTCCAACCTATGTATTGATATCTCTCTGGAAGTGAGTCAAGTGGGTGTAAAGCGGCATAAACACAGCAGTGAAAAGCAGCTAAACCCCATTAGGAAAATCAATTACTTTTAAAAACCCGCGAAACAAAGACAGTGAAAGAGAGAGAAATTCTTACAAAATTCGTTCAGGGGCTGTGATGCCACCTGGATTGACCATATCTAGACCCACAGCTGACTGAGACATAAGGGTGGATACTCTTGGGGCTGAGAGTTTTGGTGAGGTTGGGTGAGCAAACGCAGACCCTTTAAAGTAATACTGCGTGGTACCCGTCCCATGGGTCCCAAATCTCCAGGTTCAAGGGCATCTTCCTACATCGAAAACATGCATGAGAAGCCCAGAAGATGGTACACCGTGTGATCGGGAAAGGTTTCTAAAACGCACCTCATTTCTCATCTCCTTGTGCTCGGGTTCGCCATTCCAGCCGCTTTACTAGCAATCTCCCTCCTTGGAGAATCAGCACGTTTAACCTCCTGTTCCGTACAGGTTGCAATTTGTCCTGAGGATGAACGGGAAGAGGGGGAACCAATGAGCGACTAGCTCTAGGTGTTGGGAAAGGCACAGGTCACTCTATTTTCCCATCAGGAAGAAGAATTAACCGCAGGCTCAGCCTGCCGCCCGGAACCAGAATAGGGCCTGAAGCAATCCTACGCTTTTGCGGCCAGCTCCCAAAAAAGCGAGTTGAAAAATGGAGCTCAGGGGCACTGCAAATCACAAACCTGCAGAGTGATAAATGATAAGTCTCGCCCACAAATATATTGAGGGTAGGCAACGAAGAGGATTTGAAAGCAAGGCAGAATTGCAGGAAACAGATTTCAGGAGGTAGATTCCAATCGCCTTTAAAGCACAGAAAAAGCGGCAAAACCTCGACAATGATGCCCTTGGCCAAAAAGGGCGTATGCGTTTTTGCCGGAATATATTCAGGAAAAAACGCATACGCCCTTTTTGGCCAACCAAGCAACCTGGAAAGGCAAATCAGCGCTACAAAGAAGTCTCGCTTCCCGTCGGTCAAAACGGCCATGCTGAAAAAAGTGTCAAAACCAGAAATGCAGGACAGGCCATGGAGAAATGGGAGCCTTGCTACGCTGATGGGTGGGATGTAAATTGCCAACAGCCACTCTGGAGAAGTGTACGGTGTGTCCTGAAACATCTAAAAAAACTCGGCTTAGAGAGCATAGGGCACTTCCACTCATGGGCGTCTAATTTGGGAAAACTAAAAATCAGCAAGGCACAGGCACTCCAAAGTTTAGGGTTGCTCTGTTGACAAGAACCTCCACTTCATTCCACCTTAAATATCCCAGGAAGGAGACAAATGGATAAAGAAGTTGTGGTCCTTAGGTACAATGGAATATCACTCAGCCATGAAATCAACGTCATAAGGCTAGTAGCAGCATGATGAGTGGATTCGGGTACGACGGTTCTAAGAGAAATAAGTCACACTGAAAAAGACACTAGTCATAAGATATCACTTATAGAGGGAATGTACAAACCGCTACACTTGAACTGAATTACAAAACAGAACAGAGTCACACGTTTTGAAAACACACTATGGCTGCCTAACGGGAAAGGTGAGGTGGGGTGATGCATAAAACAAGGGTTTCAAATTAGCTCAGATACCGTTCCATAAACCCAATATGTAATAGACAAGACCTACTCCTTGCTCAGTGAAGTGGACTCAACACCCCCTATTCACCGCCCAAGAATAGATCTGACTAGTAAGAATCTTCCAACCTATGTATTGATATCTCTCTGGAAGTGAGTCAAGTGGGTATAAAGCGGCATAAACACAGCAGTGAAAAGCAGCTAAACCCCATTAGGAAAATCAATTACTTTTAAAAACCCGTGAAACAAAGAGAGTGAAAGAGAGAGAAATTCTTACAAAATTCGTTCAGGGGCTGTGATGCCACCTGGATTGACCATATCTAGACCCACAGCTGACTGAGACATAAGGGTGGACACTCTTGGGGCTGAGAGTTTTGGTGAGGTTGGGTGAGCAAACGCAGACCCTTTAAAGTAATACTGCGTGGTACCCGTCCCATGGGTCCCAAATCTCCAGGTTCAAGGGCAGATTCCTACATCGAAAACATGCATGAGAAGCCCAGAAGAGGGTACACCGTGTGATCGGGAAAGGTTTCTAAAACGCACCTCATTTCTCATCTCCTTGTGCTCGGGTTCGCCATTCCAGCCGCTTTACTAGCAATCTCCCTCCTTGGAGAATCAGCACGTTTAACCTCCTGTTCCGTACAGGTTGCAATTTGTCCTGAGGATGAACGGGAAGAGGGGGAACCAATGAGCGACTAGCTCTAGGTGTTGGGACAGGCACAGGTCACTCTATTTTCCCATCAGGAAGAAGAATTAACCGCAGGCTCAGCCTGCCGCCCGGAACCAGAATAGGGCCTGAAGCAATCCTACGCTTTTGCGGCCAGCTCCCAAAAAAGCGAGTTGAAAAATGGAGCTTAGGGGCACTGCAAATCACAAACCTGCAGAGTGATAAATGATAACTCTCGCCCACAAAAATATTGAGGGAAGGCAAAGAAGAGGATTTGAAAGCAAGGCAGAATTGCAGGAAACAGATTTCAGGAGGTAGATTCCAATCGCCTTTAAAGCACAGGAAAAGCGGCAAAACCTCGACAATGATGCCCTTGGCCAAAAAGGGCGTATGCGTTTTTTCCTGAATGTATTCAGGAAAAAACGCATACGCCCTTTTTGGCCAACCAAGCAACCTGGAAAGGCAAATCAGCGCTACAAAGAAGTCTCGCTTCCCATCGGTCAAAAGGGCCATGCTGAATAAAGTGTCAAAACCAGAAATGCAGGAGAGGCCATGGAGAAATGGGAGCCTTGCTACGCTGATGGGCGGGATGTAAATTGCCAACAGCCACTCTGGAGAAGTGTACGGTGTGTCCTGAAACATCTAAAAAAACTCGGCTTAGAGAGCATAGGGCACTTCCACTCATGGGCGTCTAATTTGGGAAAACTAAAAATCAGCAAGGCACAGGCACTCCAAAGTTTAGGGTTGCTCTGTTGACAAGAACCTCCACTTCATTCCACCTTAAATATCCCAGGAAGGAGAAAAATGGATAAAGAAGTTGTGGTCCTTAGGTACAATGGAATATCACTCAGCCATGAAATCAACGTCATAAGGCTAGTAGCAGCATGATGAGTGGATTCAGGTACGACGGTTCTAAGTGAAATAAGTCACACAGAAAAAGACACTAGTCATAAGATATCACTTATAGAGGGAATGTACAAACCGCTACACTTGAACTGAATTACAAAACAGAACAGGGTCACACATTTAGAAAACACACTATGGCTGCCTAACGGGAAAGGTGAGGTGGGGTGATGCCTGAAACAAGGGTTTCAAATTAGCTCAGATACCGTTCCATAAACCCAATATGTAATAGACAAGACCTACTCCTTGCTGAGAGAACTGGACTCAACACCCCCTATTCACGCCCAAGAATAGATCTGACTAGTAAGAATCTTCAAACCTATGTATTGATATCTCTCCGTAAGTGAGTCAAGTGGGAGTAAAGCGGCATAAACACAGCAGTGAAAAGCAGCTAAACCCCATTAGGAAAATCAATTACTTTTAAAAACCCGTGAAACAAAGACAGTGAAAGAGAGAGAAATTCTTACAAAATTCGTTCAGGGGCTGTGAGGCCACCTGGATTGACCATATGTAGACCCACAGCTGATTGAGACATAAGGGTGGACACTCTTGGGGCTGAGAGGTTTGGTGAGGTTGGGTGAGCAAACGCAGACCCTTTAAAGTAATACTGCGTGGTACCCGTCCCATGGGTCCCAAATCTCCAGGTTCAAGGGCATCTTCCTACATCGAAAACATGCATGAGAAACCCAGAAGATGGTACACCGTGTGATCGGGAAAGGTTTCTAAAACGCACCTCATTTCTCATCTCCTTGTGCTCGGGGTCGCCATTCCAGCCGCTTTACTAGCAATCTCCCTCCTTGGAGAATCAGCACGTTTAACCTCCTGTTCCGTACAGGTTGCAATTTGTCCTGAGGATGAACGGGAAGAGGGGGAACCAATGAGCGACTAGCTCTAAGTGTTGGGAAAGGCACAGGTCACTCTATTTTCCCATCAGGAAGAAGAATTAACCACAGGCTCAGCCTGCCGCCCGGAACCAGAATAGGGCCTGAAGCAATCCTACGCTTTTGCGGCCAGCTCCCAAAAAAGCGAGTTGAAAAATGGAGCTCAGGGGCACTGCAAATCACAAACCTGCTGAGTTATAAATGATAACTCTCGCCCACAAAAATATTGAGGGAAGGCAACGAAGAGGATTTGAAAGCAAGGCAGAATTGCAGGAAACAGATTTCAGGAGGTAGATTTGAATCGCCTGTAAAGCACAGGAAAAGCGGCAAAACCTCGACAATGATGCCCTTGGCCAAAAAGGGCGTATGCGTTTTTTCCTGAATATATTCAGGAAAAAACGCATACGCCCTTTTTGGCCAACCAAGCAACCTGGAAAGGCAAATCAGCGCTACAAAGAAGTCTCGCTTCCCATCGGTCAAAAGGGCCATGCTGAATAAAGTGTCAAAACCAGAAATGCAGGAGAGGACATGGAGAAATGGGAGCCTTGCTACGCTGATGGGCGGGATGTAAATTGCCAACAGCCACTCTGGAGAAGTGTACGGTGTGTCCTGAAACATCTAAAAAACTCGGCTTAGAGAGCATAGGGCACTTCCACTCATGGGCGTCTAATTTGGGAAAACTAAAAATCAGCAAGGCACAGGCACTCCAAAGTTTAGGGTTGCTCTGTTGACAAGAACCTCCACTTCATTCCACCTTAAATATCCCAGGAAAGAGAAAAATGGATAAAGAAGTTGTGGTCCTTAGGTACAATGGAATATCACTCAGCCATGAAATCAACGTCATAAGGCTAGTAGCAGCATGATGAGTGGATTCAGGTACGACGGTTCTAAGTGAAATAAGTCACACAGAAAAAGACACTAATCATAAGATATCACTTATAGAGGGAAAGTAAAAACCGCTACACTTGAACTGAATTACAAAACAGAACAGAGTCACACATTTAGAAAACACACTATGGCTGCCTAACGGGAAAGGTGAGGTGGGGTGATGCCTAAAACAAGGGTTTCAAATTAGCTCAGATACCGTTCCATAAACCCAATATGTAATAGACAAGACCTACTCCTTGCTCAGTGAACTGGACTCAACACCCCCTATTCACCGCCCAAGAATAGATCTGACTAGTAAAAATCTTCAAACCTATGTATTGATATCTCTCTGGAAGTGAGTCAAGTGGGTGTAAAGCGGCATAAACACAGCAGTAAAAAGCAGCTAAACCCCATTAGGAAAATCAATTACTTTTAAAAACCCGTGAAACAAAGACAGTGAAAGAGAGAGAAATTCTTACAAAATTCGTTCAGGGGCTGTGATGCCACCTGGATTGACCATATCTAGACCCACAGCTGATTGAGACATAAGGGTGGACACTCTTGGGGCTGAGAGGTTTGGTGAGGTTGGGTGAGCAAACGCAGACCCTTTAAAGTAATATTGCGTGGTACCCGTCTGATGGGTCCCAAATCTCCAGGTTCAAGGGCATCTTCCTACATCGAAAACATGCATGAGAAACCCAGAAGATGGTACACCGTGTGATCGGGAAAGGTTTCTAAAACGCACCTTATTTCTCATCTCCTTGTGCTCGGGGTCGCCATTCCAGCCGCTTTACTAGCAATGTCCCTCCTTGGAGAATCAGCACTTTAACCTCCTGTTCCGTACAGGTTGCAATTTGTCCTGAGGATGAACGGGAAGAGGGGGAACCAATGAGCGACTAGCTCTAGGTGTTGGGAAAGGCACAGGTCACTCTATTTTCCCATCAGGAAGAAGAATTAACCGCAGGCTCAGCCTGCCGCCCGGAACCAGAATAGGGCCTGAAGCAATCCTACGCTTTTGCGGCCAGCTCCCAAAAAAGCGAGTTGAAAAATGGAGCTCAGGGGCACTGCAAATCACAAACCTGCAGAGTGATAAATGATAAGTCTCGCCCACAAATATATTGAGGGTAGGCAACGAAGAGGATTTGAAAGCAAGGCAGAATTGCAGGAAACAGATTTCAGGAGGTAGATTCCAATCGCCTTTAAAGCACAGAAAAAGCGGCAAAACCTCGACAATGATGCCCTTGGCCAAAAAGGGCGTATGCGTTTTTGCCGGAATATATTCAGGAAAAAACGCATACGCCCTTTTTGGCCAACCAAGCAACCTGGAAAGGCAAATCAGCGCTACAAAGAAGTCTCGCTTCCCGTCGGTCAAAACGGCCATGCTGAAAAAAGTGTCAAAACCAGAAATGCAGGACAGGCCATGGAGAAATGGGAGCCTTGCTACGCTGATGGGTGGGATGTAAATTGCCAACAGCCACTCTGGAGAAGTGTACGGTGTGTCCTGAAACATCTAAAAAAACTCGGCTTAGAGAGCATAGGGCACTTCCACTCATGGGCGTCTAATTTGGGAAAACTAAAAATCAGCAAGGCACAGGCACTCCAAAGTTTAGGGTTGCTCTGTTGACAAGAACCTCCACTTCATTCCACCTTAAATATCCCAGGAAGGAGACAAATGGATAAAGAAGTTGTGGTCCTTAGGTACAATGGAATATCACTCAGCCATGAAATCAACGTCATAAGGCTAGTAGCAGCATGATGAGTGGATTCGGGTACGACGGTTCTAAGAGAAATAAGTCACACTGAAAAAGACACTAGTCATAAGATATCACTTATAGAGGGAATGTACAAACCGCTACACTTGAACTGAATTACAAAACAGAACAGGGTCACACATTTAGAAAACACACTATGGCTGCCTAACGGGAAAGGTGAGGTGGGGTGATGCATAAAACAAGGGTTTCAAATTAGCTCAGATACCGTTCCATAAACCCAATATGTAATAGACAAGACCTACTCCTTGCTCAGTGAACTGGACTCAACACCCCCTATTCACCGCCCAAGAATAGATCTGACTAGTAAGAATCTTCCAACCTATGTATTGATATCTCTCTGGAAGTGAGTCAAGTGGGTGTAAAGCGGCATAAACACAGCAGTGAAAAGCAGCTAAACCCCATTAGGAAAATCAATTACTTTTAAAAACCCGCGAAACAAAGACAGTGAAAGAGAGAGAAATTCTTACAAAATTCGTTCAGGGGCTGTGATGCCACCTGGATTGACCATATCTAGACCCACAGCTGACTGAGACATAAGGGTGGACACTCTTGGGGCTGAGAGTTTTGGTGAGGTTGGGTGAGCAAACGCAGACCCTTTAAAGTAATACTGCGTGGTACCCGTCCCATGGGTCCCAAATCTCCAGGCTCAAGGGCATCTTCCTACATCGAAAACATGCATGAGAAGCCCAGAAGATGGTACACCGTGTGATCGGGAAAGGTTTCTAAAACGCACCTCATTTCTCATCTCCTTGTGCTCGGGTTCGCCATTCCAGCCGCTTTACTAGCAATCTCCCTCCTTGGAGAATCAGCACGTTTAACCTCCTGTTCCGTACAGGTTGCAATTTGTCCTGAGGATGAACGGGAAGAGGGGGAACCAATGAGCGACTAGCTCTAGGTGTTGGGACAGGCACAGGTCACTCTATTTTCCCATCAGGAAGAAGAATTAACCGCAGGCTCAGCCTGCCGCCCGGAACCAGAATAGGGCCTGAAGCAATCCTACGCTTTTGCGGCCAGCTCCCAAAAAAGCGAGTTGAAAAATGGAGCTTAGGGGCACTGCAAATCACAAACCTGCAGAGTGATAAATGATAACTCTCGCCCACAAAAATATTGAGGGAAGGCAAAGAAGAGGATTTGAAAGCAAGGCAGAATTGCAGGAAACAGATTTCAGGAGGTAGATTCCAATCGCCTTTAAAGCACAGGAAAAGCGGCAAAACCTCGACAATGATGCCCTTGGCCAAAAAGGGCGTATGCGTTTTTTCCTGAATGTATTCAGGAAAAAACGCATACGCCCTTTTTGGCCAACCAAGCAACCTGGAAAGGCAAATCAGCGCTACAAAGAAGTCTCGCTTCCCATCGGTCAAAAGGGCCATGCTGAATAAAGTGTCAAAACCAGAAATGCAGGACAGGCCATGGAGAAATGGGAGCCTTGCTACGCTGATGGGCGGGATGTAAATTGCCAACAGCCACTCTGGAGAAGTGTACGGTGTGTCCTGAAACATCTAAAAAAACTCGGCTTAGAGAGCATAGGGCACTTCCACTCATGGGCGTCTAATTTGGGAAAACTAAAAATCAGCAAGGCACAGGCACTCCAAAGTTTAGGGTTGCTCTGTTGACAAGAACCTCCACTTCATTCCACCTTAAATATCCCAGGAAGGAGAAAAATGGATAAAGAAGTTGTGGTCCTTAGGTACAATGGAATATCACTCAGCCATGAAATCAACGTCATAAGGCTAGTAGCAGCATGATGAGTGGATTCAGG